>NC_074716.1:42434638-43034638 GCF_947242115.1 Biomphalaria glabrata | reverse complement strand
TTTTTGGTGTAACAGACAAAGAATGCATTTAGTATGTATATAAGTCAATTTATTTTAGGCCTATAACAAGATTTAATAAGCAGTGTTTTGTATTATATATTAGAAGACAAATGGACACACATAAACAATGCCAGTTTAGAGATTTAACCAATGAAAAGGCCTCTACCATGTGGCCTTGAGTGAGAGATTAGCCCTTGAAAAAAAAAAACATCAATCAGATGATCATTCAAAAACAGGCTCACACTGAAGCATATCATCACAGCAATTAGTTTACTGAATATTAATAATATAATAATTATAACTTAAATATATATTCTCACCCTGCGTATCATGTCGTCAGTTGACCTAAGAATACTGTAATATCGGCAACACATTGGTCTTGCACACGTCTCTTGTTGTTTTTTTTTTGTATGGGGGGGGGGGAGATAGGGTTGTGGTTCTTGATAGTTTGTAGTTCATACTGTCTGATATCGAAACACACCTTTTTTACCTAAGTGGACCACATCGGGGGCCGTGTCTGAGTTTGTGTTTCTACACAAACTCTCTTTGTAACCTTGTTTTTAAATGGACTTTTCTCTTTGTCCGTAGGCTATGTCTTGCCCCCCCCCCCCTCCTCTGTTTGTCTTTCTTTTATCTCTTTCACTCTTAACAATGTCAAAAAAAAATGGTTTATTTGTATTATTTAAAAACAAAACAAACTAGTAACAGTTTAAAAAAAACAAATAATCAATTTATAATATTCCGAAACAAAACAGTAAAAAGTAAAATTATCTTCATGGCAACTGGATCTATGCAATTACCAGACACATTACAAAATTACAGCGCGATTCGATAGAGAACAAAAAGACAACTTGAATTCTAGATTAAAAGCTGAAAGAAAAATGTCAACAAATTGCTGTTGTGAAATATTTTCGCAAAATTCTACGAGGAAGATTCCTTTGCATTAAAATCTAACAGACATTCCAGCTTAATTTGTGTATTAACAAACTGGTTAAAAACAAACAAATCAGTGAATATCAGATAAAACACATATACACACATACACACAACGACACGACACAGTACACACAAGAAAAAAAAAACTACCTTGTCGTGTGAATCGATAGATGGCGCTCAACCAGCTCACAAGCAAACACGGGAGTCTGAGACCAGCCCCGCAGTTAGCCGAGGGTATTCCGCGCCACCGGGGCGACGTTCCCACCACGCTCAAAAGCGCGAGTCTATTCGGAGGGCGGTCTGGGGGGGGGGGAGGGGAGAAAAGAAATGGAGCAGGGCGCCGTTTGATGATTGCACTAAGGGTATAAAGATATTTTATAATCCTAAGAGACTGTATAATCCTAAATCAAATTCACCGTCTGTTTTATGCGTGTGTGTGTGAGCGTGAACGTCTGTATGTGAGAGAGATGATATTGCGAGCCTGACTTGACATGCGGGGGTATAGAGAAGCGGGAGTGTGATGAGATACAAAAAAAACGGGGGGAGGAGGGAGTGGGGGATCTACCCACGTTCCTTTAGATTCACTCTAACGTCGCAAAATATATTCGGTATCGATTCTGTTTTTTTTTTCAAGACTTCGTTAGGCCAAGCCGATATTGTAAACATTTTTCTTTTCTTATTGTAGAGCACTGGCATTTCTACCAAACGTGAACATGACCTGGACCACCAACGTGCAAGCCCTTCTTGTTCAAAGTGTTTGGTCCTGTTGCGTCCTTCACGCATTATTGGCCTCACAATGGTTTTATTATGTGTTCGTTTGAACCACCACCCTCCATTGGAGACCGAAATTGACCTCTTATTGGCCCCCACTTGGGCTGTCTTTCATCCCCCAAACAGGTCCCATGTATTTGGCCCCGTGCTGACCCATGCTGACCGCACAAAGGTTTTTATTAGGGCTTGTCTCGGAAATCTTACTGGGCCCATGCGCATCTCTAACATCCCCGTTTGGGACACCGTTCATTCCCCGTTTGGGACACCGTTCATCCCCCGAATGAACCCCATAGCGTTAGTATATGTTGGCTTTGATGTGACTGTAATAGATTCCCAAGTCTTTGCTAACAGGGTTCGTAGTAATAAATGTGCTTTGTACTTCACTTGGTGAATGGCATCCCATCAGTACATTGTACTAGGTCGACCTATACTTCTTGTTAAGTCATTAATCCAGATCAAGGCAGTCTTCCTCTAAGTAAAAGTTTGTAAAGACATAAAGATAGAGGCGTGACTAGTCTTTTTGATGACTGCTAAGGTGCCACTTTTTTTTTTTTGATAACAATTTTTACCAATAAGTTACATCTATGTTACAATCACAAAAAAACATGAATATTTTAACATGTAGAATACAGATCTATTTTAATGAGACTTTGTCAAAATCAACCATATTAAAAAGCCACCATCATAGGTCGGGTAAACTTTCAACACTTCTACAACTATGTACCATTCAGTTCTGTTGGGGCAATCTCGGAAATAAGCTTACCTCACTTTCGACATAGTAAAAATTCAAAAACTTAAAGTATAAAATCATTTATTTGATTTCCTTATCCCTTCGAGCTGAAATTCTGCACATGGTGCTGCATGGCAACGATCCTTTCATTAATCCTTAAATTAATTAGCATAAAAACAATTTTATGTTATTTGAAATACCCAGAAAGACACAAAGATAGAGGCAAATGTTTTATTCCAAACGCTAGAACAAATTCGTACAAGTGCTCTTTCTTCTTTAGTGTCATTAGAGAATGGAATGGGTTGCCTGAATCAGCCAAGAAGATCAACGACTTAGAAGAGTTTAAGTCATTGATTAACATGCATGACTAGATTGATACATGAAATGCATAAGACGTAATTATCTTCTTCTTTGAAGCAATGTCTGTAATATATAAGATAAGATTAGTAAAAGTAGTCTTTATGTCTGCATATTTTTGTTTGAGCGTTTGTTGTAAGTTGGTTAGAGCGCCTTGCTAATAACATGAGTTCGATTCCCATACTGGCCTTTTTTTTTCTCTTTATTTTTTAAATGACCTATAGCCTAAACAATGAATATTTAGTTGACTATATTAGTTCAATATAAAGTAGGCATGAATTTAGTATTCTTTTTATTTTACTTGTCTGCTATCAATGTAACATCCTGCAGGTCTCCATGGAGAAGACTAGACCTTGCTTGACTTGTTTTGGACTTTTGTTCGGAAACATGTTCTCCAAGACTCTGTCGTGAACCGGTAGGTCTCCCTGACTCAGACATCTC
Organism: Biomphalaria glabrata; assembly: GCF_947242115.1. Lineage (NCBI taxonomy): Eukaryota > Metazoa > Mollusca > Gastropoda > Planorbidae > Biomphalaria > Biomphalaria glabrata. Next base: position 43,031,403 of record NC_074716.1, on the reverse strand, counting down.
GTGGAGCGGTAGGTCTCCCTTACTCAGACATCTCGTGGAGCGGTAGATGATGATGTAAGACAGGATTTGAACTCAAGAGCATTGTGACGAGAGTTCGTATTGCATACCGTACTGTCAGGCATTCATCCTTACCTGGAAGATATACAGGACAATTTTAACAGTCACAACAAATGAAAATTAAATTTGACTGCCATTGTCCACCTCAGCCGTCGGCCACAGAAAGAGGTGACCTCTACATCATCTGCTGTATAGATCGCAAGCTCTGAAAGGGCAACTTTATTATTCACAGTGAAAACAATTTCACCGTAAAAAAAGTCGAGGATGTTCACTATAGTCCTATAAATGAATGAAGGCTGGTTGGTCTTGGAGAATATGGTATTTGGACTGTCATAACGATGGTCGCAGTTCGAGTCCAGCCCACTTCAATGTCCTGCTGTCCTTCAGAAGGTTTGGGCCAGGAAGTTTTGATCTTCATTTTTTAACGAACGTCCAAAAATCTTTAAAACAAAAACAAAAAACAAAAATATAATAATAAAGTCAAGTTTTGAGATGAGCATGCTAAAATTGTGAAGATGACAAAATCAGATTTTATTGGAGATTTTTAGACATGGCGGAAAAACTATAAATAGCTAGCTCGCTAGCTTTTTTGGTGTATCCGGTGTACGAACTAAAGGAGGTGCTGCTAAACTAGGTTGTTGTTTTTTAAAGGTTTATGATCAATTGTGTGCAGTAGTAAATTCTCAACTCTTCCGTTTGTAGTACAAAATAAATTCAACATGAAGGATGCATGAGGCTACAAACCTATTTTAAAACAAACAACTAACCAACGTTAATAGAGGATATTTGATACGAAAGTGGGCGTGAATTGCATAGGGTCATAGCAATTGGCTTCCGGGGCTCGAATCCTGGTGAATACTAGAATTTTTTTCAATTTCGGATCCTTGAGTCCACCCAGCTCCAATGGGTACCTGACATTAGTTGGGGAAAAGTGAAGGCGGTTGGTCGTTGTGCTGGCCACATTACACCCTCGCTAACCGTAGGCCATAGAATCAGATGACCCTTACATCATCTGCCCTATAGACCACAAGGTCTGAAAGGGAAACCGATACGAAACTACCAAGCAAAACAAAATTCTTGTTTGTGAAATAGTTGACAGTGACGTTCATTTTGGCGTCCTTGACATTGTATAGTTTATCGTGAAAATCTCCAGGAAGTGGACAAATCAAATTCAAACTTTTGAAACAGTGTGCCAAACTTTACAAGCATTTATGACCAATATAAGTTGAATCCAGTTAATCGGACCACACCGGGACGCGATCGCTTTGGTTCTAATAAGCGTCTGGTCCGATTAGCCGGATTCATTAATATATCATTATAGGATTCGGTCGGAATAAGCGGATGGTTCGATTAACCGTTGGTCCAATTAAGCGGATTCGTCTGTATTTGTAAAGCTATAAGCTCTGTAATGATCACTGACAGCATAAGCAATAATCATAAGTGGCGAAATTGAACCAAATAAGAATATCCGAGTTTAGAGCAACCCAAGTGGGAATTTCTAGAGTGTACATCGGAGCGGGATGGACGTATGACATAGTAATTGACTTAAGAATGTACCGAGTCTACCTCGTAAGTAGAGAAACAAACTAAGTTTGTTACTGGCAGTAATCCAAGATCAGATCTCTTCCCCGTGGCACCGAAATATTATAACATAATGATGCAAATATTGTTAAATTTTGAGAAGGGATAATATGGGGTAAACTCCGGTAGACAATAACAAAAAAAATAAAGAGCTTTATATAGCTGTATTGAACGCCCTCTACGTTTTTCATGTCACATTTTTGTTAAGACTAAGACTAAGACTGCTTTATTGATCCTTACGGAAATTTTTTGTGATTACAAGGACTCATTACTCATATAAAGACAACACAACAGAAAAATACACATAAATACAACAGACAACATAAAGAGTTCATTCAGCGACTACACACAGGCACTTGGTGCATTTCATGTTCCCTGATCAATGAGTGGCAGTGATAGAGTCTGACCAAGTGAGGTACGAACGAGTTTTTGTACCGCTCCGTTCTTGTTTTGATTGACAGCAGTCGCCCACTTCGCGAAATTGTTTTTCACTTTGAATAGTAAAGTTCCTCTTTCAGACCTCGCGATCTATAGGGCTGATGAAGTAAAGGCCATTTGTTTTTGTGGCCGACGGCTAACGAGGGTGTCATATGGCCAACACAACGACCAACCGCCTATACTTTCCCAAAGTGGTGTAAAGTACCCATTAGAGATGAGTGGAATTCAAAATTCCAGTCTTCATCGAGATTTGAATCCGAGACTTCTTGGTTTGGAAACAAAGCGCTTTACCTATCAACCGCCACGCTCCCCCCCCCCAATGAATATAGGTGTTATCGCATTCCGTCGCAATGATAGAATGAAGTACTTAGTGACATTCTAGATGACCTCGGCAAAGTAAAGTGGTGATGATAACAGGGGCGGCGATGACGATAAGAAAATCAATATGGGGGAATAGATAACCACACACAACCACGTCCCCACAACCACATACACACAACGTCATAAACACTGGAGATCGTGTTTCCTTGGGCAGCCTTGGCTACACCTCCGCCTTTTATTCTCCCCCCTCCCCAGGCCGACTGAACAAACAAACAAGAAAATCGTAATCTATTGTTGAACTATGTCCAGAGGATTCTGATTTTTAAATGTCACTTGTCACACGTTCGCTTGAATCATTTATGTCATGCCACTTAAAAAAAAACAACAAAAAAACAGGAGCTTTTTATATGTTGATGCACCTCAGAGATGAAAATAAATGGCGCCAATTCAAAAACGTTGATAAGCTGATGCACCTGAGATATGTTGATAAATGGCGCCCCTTCAGAAAAGTAAATATGTTGATGTACCTTGAAGGTATTGATAAACGGAGCCACTTGATAAAAGTTGATAACTTGAAGCAACTAACTAGTGATGATAAATCCATGCACTTCAGAGGTGTTGATAATCCGATACATCACACAGGTGAGTGCCCTGTATGTGAAAAGTAAGTGCCGGTATGCCTGCAATAATGTGAGGGTGGCCACCTGCTCGTGTGGTGTGCGCTTAGGACAGTCTCTACATAGTCCCGAGTTTGAACTCATTCGCCGTCATCCAGCATCCGTCCTGCAGGAGGTTGGGCTAGCACAAATAAATCTTTATTTCTGAATGAGCATCTGATGCTTATATAACATACAAACAATTGCACGACCTCTCCAGCCTAAATGTTACATTTGAATCAAGTAGAGGTTAGTTACTCAACATTCATACATTCCTAGTGCGAGGACAATCTTGATCTGACAGTTTCTGGCAATCTGCCAGAAGGGTAAAAGCCAAAATACAACTTCTCAGGAGAGATTGTCCCATGGTTAGAACATCAATAGTGGATAGCGACGTTCTAAAGACTACACGAAACAGCATGCAGCTTGTTCATAGAGTAACTTTGGTTTGTAGAGCTCTATCCTAAAATAATTAGCAATTATATATTTATATGTCGGTGTGTAATTTAAAGTCAACTTTTTTGAGATTTTTAAAAGCAATTTTCTTCTTTTAACGTAAATATTGAACTTGCAATTGAAATAAAGGTATGTAGAATTGCCCCATGTATGCTCAGTGCAAAATAAATTTCCTTTGAAGTCTTCGATGGTACAGAGAATCTTTTTGTTTTATTCTTGTGCGTCCATGTTATATGCCAAGATTATTTCCCTTCATCTTCTTTCCCAAATCGGCCACTGAAAACATCAATTTGCATCGTAAAGAAAAATAGTGATGAGAGAGGGAGAGGGAAAAGAGAGAGAGCGAGAGAGAGAGAGGAGAAGAGAGGACAAGAAAACAAATAAATAAAATGAGACCTAACGTCACGTGACAAGTCAGTACTAAGAGACTGTGTCCAGACTACTAGAGAACTGTCACATTTGATCACGTCCACTACTACAAACAAGGTTACTTACTAGTCTCACCACCCCCTTCCCCTCCCTTTCTTTTTTTCTTCACGTTCTTCTTCTTCTGGACATGTCCCGAGTGACCACTGGTCAAACAGCACGCACGCACAGACACTCACGCCATTGCCTCTCAACAGGTTTAAGTGAGAAGAGAAGAACTTGAAGCGTCCAACCATTGGGTGAGGGGGAGAGGGAAGCCTCACTCTTGCCTGGACATCATTAACTTGGACCATGCAGGTTATAATTGACCAGTGCAGGAGGCCAAAGAGAGAGGGGAGGGGTGGGTAGATCCAGATCAATATCTCATAACACAAGTCATATATTGATAAAGCTGGTTACAACCGGCAGCGAGATAAATGTAAAGCTTTTCTTTCATGGTTGAAGATAAAGTAAAAAAAAAGTAAAGTTCCCCTTTCAGATCGTATGGTTCATAGGGCAGATGATGTAAAGGTCATCTGTTTCTGTGGCCTACGGTTATCGAGGGCGTCATGTGGCCGCACAACGACCATCCGCCTATACTTTTCACCAACTAATGTCAGGTACCCATTAGAGCTGGGTGGACTCAGAGGCGCTAAAAGATCCCGAAATTAAAAATCTAAGTCTTCACCGGACCCCGGTACGGAAACCAAGCGCTCAGCCACACCGCCTCGATGGTTGAAGATAAGACTATCTATTTCTTCATGACCTGGTGAGCATCTTGGCTTTAAAGCCTAAGACACCAAAACTAATGGATTCAATAGATGGGAGAGATCACTGGCTAGTTCTTCCCAGTCATAGGTGTTCATTCCTCCTTTTTTAACGAGATCTCGAGGGTGTCATTTCATCTCATGAGTTGATCCCCTTACTATGTTACCAAGAGTGAAGTGGATATGCTGGTGACTTCATGGCATGACAAGAGAGGTGTTACCAGCAAGCTATCACCAAGGGCGTTGTGTATAACATGTCTAGAAATAGTGAAAAGAAAAGAAAGTTGATTCAGAGTACCGGTAAAATGGATTTAACAAACAAGCAAAATATAAAAATCATTCAAAATATTTTTTAAAAATCTTATCTAAGGGAAAGCACTATTACACTCACAACTATAATTTAATAAAGTAGACGTTATTTCCCTTATCTGATCTCAAAACAACATAATTAAATAACAATAATTGATTTGCTTCTTTGTTAATTTTCTAATTGATTCATGTGTTGTTGGGTACAATAAATGATTGCTTGAATTTTCAACTTGATACAAATTGGGCGTGGGAGAAATAACATGTTCATTTACTTAGTGAGACGAAACCCTTTATATTTAGCCATATATGTGCATACTCACTGCATACAAAAGGATTATTTTCCATTGAAGGTATAAAAAAACAACTAATTACCAGTACCAGTAATTAATTGACAAATTGGTTAATTTTTTAAAATTGATTCATGGCTTTGTCCATGCCAAGTCTCAGCTTGAACCGAGAAAGGGCGTGGAATAACGTGTACACGTTTTTACCAGACAGACAGAGTTGATACAAGCTTTGTAAGAAAGAATGTTATTTTTATTATAATTCATAACTAGCAAGGGTGTCAATGTTAACTCTTTCCCGTCACACCATGTCTCTTCTTTGCTCTTTGAAACAAGGTTTTTATTTTTAAGATACATGGGGCCTTTGAGAGTGTGTAAGGTAAAAAACAGTTAACTAGAAATATATTAAACTATTTTTTTAACAAAGCTTATATTAAGTATAAATGTATTGATCTGTGCAATTAGAAATTTTTCAACGAATTCCATGCTTTTAGCTTTCTCAATGTGCTATGATCCTATCACTTGTCTGGACCCTTAGGTAAAGAGGGCGGAGAGAGAGAAGGGGGTGTGTGGGTGAAGGTTACCTGATTTTTTAAAGAAAATTGCATGACTTGAATTCGAGGGTTCAAACCTCCTCAAGCCTATTCATTAACCATTGTGCCAGCATGTATGTTTTGTAACTATCTATTATTAGTTTCAAACTTTATGTTTCGTAACTATCTATTATTAGTTTCAAACTTTATGTTTCGTAACTATCTATTATTAGTTTCAAACTTTATGTTTCGTAACTATCTATTATTAGTTTCAAACTTTATGTTTCGTAACTATCTATTATTAGTTTCAAACTTTATGTTTCGTAACTATCTATTATTAGTTTCAAACTTTATGTTTTGTAACTATCTATTATTAGTTTCAAACTTGATGTTTTGTAACTATCTATTATTAGTTTCAAACTTTATGTTTTGTAACTATCTATTATTAGTTTCAAACTTTATGTTTTGTAACTATCTATTATTAGTTTCAAACTTTATGTTTTGTAACTATCTATTATTAGTTTCAAACTTTATGTTTTGTAACTATCTATTATTAGTTTCAAACTTTATGTTTTGTAACTATCTATTATTAGTTTCAAACTTTATGTTTTGTAACTATCTATTATTAGTTTCAAACTTTATGTTTCGTAACTATCTATTATTAGTTTCAAACTTTATGTTTTGTAACTATCTATTATTAGTTTCAAACTTTATGTTTTGTAACTATCTATTATTAGTTTCAAACTTTATGTTTTGTAACTATCTATTATTAGTTTCAAACTTTATGTTTTGTAACTATCTATTATTAGTTTCAAACTTTATGTTTTGTAACTATCTATTATTAGTTTCAAACTTTTAAGCAACGACCTAATTTTTGTACACAAAGTAAAAAGGGGACTAGTCACTAATGTAACTTATTCCGCCACTTCTGTCAAAATGCCTTTCCCTTGTTCAATACCACATAAATATTAATTACCAATAATTAATTAATTGGTTAATTTTGTTCATTGTTTCATGTTTCGTTAGGTACAAGAAATTTTTTTTTGCAAACTTACAATGCTATCCAAGATTGGGTGTAGGAGAAATTTAAAAAATTGTACCAGACAGAGTGAGTTGATCTAAGCTTGGTAAATATATGCTCGTAATGAAAGGGATATAAACAGTTTTGAAATGTAACGAAAAAACAACAATAATTACATTATTAACAGAGATGATTTTATTTCCAACAAAAGTTCTAAGTATCTTATATGTTGATATAAATTCTTTATCACTCACCACTGGATATGTACTTGGTAACATCACTGTTCAAATACACATGTGTAAGAGTAACACATCCAAATCTAGCACATTACAAGCTTGTTAGCACCAGTACATGATACTGTAAGGGTTTTATTTTAAGTCAAATATAAGCCATCATGGCTGAGACTACAACCCATTGAGATTCATGCATGCACCCATAGCCAAAACTTTAGACCACTGGCTCCCTTCACATGACATCATCATATCATCCGTCAGGTTTAAAAAAACCTTAAACATAAACCAAACACTAAAAAAACTATATTTGTGATATCTCTAGGACTTAATTCAAAAGCAATTTAAAACAAAGCTTTAGATAAAAGAAAGAAGAAAAATAGTAGAATCAATCAGTTTCATTGAATACAAATCTTCTGGAGCAATGTCGTCAGGAAAAATCCTGTTCCTATAAAGAACAGAAGTAAACTTGCCAGGAAGGTTAATAGACAAAAAAAAATGTACTTAAAAATCTAGTTTAATTAACTGAGAATAACTCCCTAACATTAATTTTTTTTAATGCCCATGTTATGATCAGTTTTATTTTATACATTTCAGATGCTCATTCACAAAAGAATGATTGTTACGTCCTTGCCTTAACTGCAGGACAAAAAGGAATACCACACCACCAGACTTTCGTGATGACAGTCCAAAAGGAATATCACACCACCAGAAACACATCCTCATCCAACAAATGTATAAAAGAGAGTCACAGAAATACCCTGTCTGCTGAGAGCTTTCAAGTTAAACAAATGTACTGATAATAAGAAGAAATAAGGTAAGCCTGAAACATGAATACTGATAGGACAGGGAAAAAAATCTTAATTATTATTTAACACCTGAAAATCAGACTACATGTTTAGACATCTCAAAATACAAAACAAAAGCACTTTATGCAAAAATAACAATATAATCACCATAACACAAGTATGTAGTTACACAAATTTGTAGCAACAGATAAAATTTCAAATAGGTAAGAATTATGATAACGAAACATATTTTTTCCCCTTCATTTGTTGGTCAAGTTGACGACTTCTTAAACTTTCTAGTCTTCTACAAGTTGGCACCAGTTTTGTCCTGAAAAAGAAAACAAAAAAAATTTAAAGTTAAAATATAAAGGACATTTATTTATGTGTTTAAAAATACAATATAATTGTTAGTTCCCTTGAGTCTTAAAGACAAAAATGGTTAACTAGTAAGAGTGAAAAATTGCTCCATGAGAAACAAAAAGCCTGGCCACCCTTGTTCTTCTCCCCAAGAAAAAAGGTCATTGATGATTAGAAAAGTAATGACCAATGGGATGAAACCCATGACATGAGCATTATTAGCATGACACTCGTAACCAACTAAGCAAACCAGCCATTACAAACAGCCAGTCATAAATATATAGATCTAGACCTTTAAATAAAATCAAAGAATTGTTAAATGGGATGACTTTGCCTACTCAATACTAAAAATGTGAAAGGCTTTAAAAACGTTTTTTCCCATGAATTTTTCATTTAATTATAAAAGAATATAGGTTAGTGTTTAGAAATGATACTTCGTCTCTTCTGTTAGTAGCAAAACATGGCAGATGTTTTTGAATCAGGACCTTCAATTTCAGCTGTTTTAGGTGAGTTACAACTTTAGTTTAGATCTAATATAATGTTAGCTAATAAAATGAACTTAAGCATTTTTTGTAGTTGTTAATTGGTTTACAATTATGAGGGGAAGTTGTAATTAAACAATTTCTTAATAGGTTTTATGCCTATGGTAGTGTCACCCCCGCCCCCCTTATATGTGTTGCATTTTTTCTTTCAGATAGTCATTATAATAGTGTCCAAAAAGAAGCTGAGCTGACATAAACATAAATATAATGATGTAGAAACTTTATTAAAGCTATGGAAGAGTGAAAACACAAACAGGGATGAGCAGAAATTCAGCTGGCTATGTGAGAAGATTGAAAAGAAAAAAACAACATTCTCTTTGGGCTATTCGGTGAGATTGGCACAAGAAGGCAACATCCTTCACAGCCAACATTCTCAACATCAGATATGTTCCAAGTGAATGAAAATAGATGAAAATAATGCTACTACCATTGAAACACTTATATTCCAGCAGTGGGGAAATAAATTCTGGGTCAGATGAGTGGAAACCTCAACCACGAACAAAGAATTTGTCGATAAATGTCTTTGATTTTAACTGCTTACTTTTGGAGAAAGCCATGCTAAAATTTTGTGATGCCTTTTATTGTCTTTTTATTCAAAAATGTTGTCTTAATCTTAGAAAAAAGTTTTTTTTGTTTTATTTACTTCTAAAATATATTTATTAAGAATATAAAGTTCGTAGGCAAAGTCACCCCATTTTTCCATTTTTGAAAAAATGGCATTTATGCCCCTAAAAAAGTATTTTCCCTATAATGTACTGACTTTATTTAATGTTTTTATTAAAGTACAGGCATCCACTCTGTAGGAAAACAAGATTATAGTAGTTTAAGTGTACTTTAAATATGGGAAAATTAAGTCGGAAGTTGAAAAGTGTGCAAAGTCACCCCGTACATAATTTTTTAAAAATTTGCCACCTATAAGGATCTTAATACTTCTTTCCACATATACTGTACACAATTTTAATTAATTAATAAATTACTGAGGAAATCTTTCTTAAATTTTGATGTTTAAAAGTTTTCTACATATAAATTAACATTTTAAAAAGCTATACGGTAGTATTAATACAATTTGATTTGGTGTTTTTTGTTGTTTGCAAAATGTTTGTTTATAAAATGTTTTTCTTGTTTCTGATGTTCTGCAGAGTTGAAGATAATTTACTTCCTAGTCCAAACCTTTCACTGTTACTTAAATTCCATTCACCATGCTAGGCAAACAATACAAAAAATATTCTTAAAAGTTGTTTAACAAAAAATGTTCCAAATAAAGTTACATCTTCTTCACTGCCAAAGCCCTTCAGAAAAAAAAATTACTTGATAATCAAACGTTAAAAAATATCTTTATATCTTTTGTTATAGAAAGCCAACTTGAACACATAAACGAAAATAGATCTAGAATGTTTATGGTGTAAAAAGACACAATGAAAACTTGTCATATGTCATTTCTAGGATTTCTGGGTAGTGTCTAATCCTTTAACAAGTTTACAATTTTCCTTTCTAGTAATGTCTTGGTCATGGGAAAAAGAAAATTAGGACTGGTAATGATGGTCTATATTAAGCAATATAGCTAAAAAGTCACAACAAAAGTTGTAATAAAGGTTGCAGTGAAACACTAGAATATTTTTGTCAAAACGAGACAGGTGAGGATCAGAGCATATTGCATGGACGAGCTAAAGCCAGTTGTGTTGAGCTAAACATTTCTCCTCCCTTCCTTATTAAGAGTTGTCAGGCAATACGAGTGATAATGGAAATGACAAAAGAAACTTTGAGGGATAACCCTGAGATCAACATGAAACAAATCTACTATTTTGTAAGTGAGAATATTTTCTTAACAATAGAGCAGCCATGAAACATTGAAATTTTATTCAGAAAATAAAATGTCTTTTTTATCACCTTTCCTGGCTTTCCAAGGCTGCGTCCATCCATGACCCGCTGTCCAAACTCAGCGTCAACCTTAGAAAAGTTTTGGACTGGTCTCTTTTGAATGAAATCTTGGGCTTCCATCAGGTGGCCTACAATGTTCTCTACCAGTCTGGTCCTCTCATCAGTAGACAGAAACTGCAAGAAGAGAAAAGCAATGAATTGATTTACATATGCATAAGTATGGTAATCAAAGCGCATCATTTTAATATTTATTATTTATTTAACTTTCAAACTTAAATTAAAAACACCTAACATAATAAAAAAAAATATTTAAAAAATCTATTCCTACTTTATGAAGCTGATTTCTTTTTCTATTTATTTTGTGTAATGCTTCATTAATGCCAGGGGTGGGCAAATTACGAGACGCGGGCACATACAGAAATCAGGTGTGACCACAAATTATACATATAAAAAAAGCAAAAATGTTAAAAATTTTAAATATCTCTATAATTTATTGAAACTTCTGATCTTAATCACTTATGATAAAGAGAAACATTGTCTCTTCATTTTATTTTTTAAAAAAATAGAGAAAACGAAAAATATTTTTATTGGCAATATTTCTAAACATTCAGTCAAAGACACAATCACAAACTCAGGTAACAACTGATGGAGCCTGTGTTTTGACTGAGAAAAACGTTTTTTAAAATAAATTAAAGAACAATATCCCAACCATAAACTCTAAATGGGATAGTATGTGCAAAACTGCATTGGAAAATGAAACATATTCAGACCTGCCTACCTAAAAAAGTCAAAATGTGTATTTTGGCACCTGAATGTGTAACACTTGCGTGATCGACTTATGTCAAATGGGTGTCAGTAAGAATAGCACATTAGGTTTTTGAAATAAAACTTTTTTATAGTAGGAAAATGCACTGTAGATACCTCAGAATATGCATTTTGTTGGCTTTCAATACCAGAAATAGTGCTTGGCGGCGGGGCTTCGCCCCGCGCTAGCGCTCCCCAGACCCCTAGTAATGACAGGGAATCTACAATTTTATGGAAACAGCTTGACGGCAAATGCGCCAAACGGCACATTAGGTTTTTGAAATAAAACTTTTTAATAGCAGAAAAATGCACTGTAGATACCTCAGAATATGCATTTTGTTGGCTTTCAATATCAGAAATAGTGCTTGGCGGCGGGGCTTCGCCCCGCGCTGGGGGAGCTCCTAGCGCTCCCCCAGACCCCCTTGCTAGTATTGGCGGGGAATCTACAATTTTTCCACTAACTCATGGAAGAACCTATTCTAGGGCACAATAAACGTCTTCCGAAAGAATGAAGGGCCAGAATGCAATAAAGATTATTTACACACACACACACACATAAATACATATAAAAAAAAAATTCGCGGGGGGGGGGGTCGGGGGGGGGGAAAATCCCTACCAAACCCCCCCCCGAAAAAAAATCCTGGCTACGCCCATGTGTGCATATATATATATATATAGATAGATAGATATATAGATATAATATATAGGCCTAATAATGGATAGACAGATAGATAATTTAAATCAAATATGTTTTAAACTGTCACTAGTAAATTTAGAAACTTAAATTTCTAAATATAGATCAAGTAGACTTTGCAGAGCTTTAGTCCCTCTAGAGACTAGATCTACCTAACTACTAACTAATACTACATTAATTTATATTAATATCTAATAGACAGTTTAGTACTTGTCTTTTCTGGTCTGGTATCTCGATCGCTAGTCTAGTCTAGATTTGAGTCCCAAACTCCCGATCTCTATTACTATTACTAGATTCTATACAGTAGTAGATCTAAAATTTAGATCTAAACCTAGTCATTGCACTTCTTTCTACATTGATTAGATCTAGTCTAGATATATCTAGAACCTAAATCTTTAATAAGATCAATAAGCTAAATCTAGACTCTAGACTTAGTTCTGAAGTGAGTGTTACTCGTCCCGTGGATCCTCTACAAACATAGAGGCCAGTATCTAGAATGTAGATCTAGAGTTGTATAATAAGTAGATCTAGAGGTCTATATATATAGACGTCTAGCTAAAATATGGTGTGTTGAATCAATAGCCTTCGATATTTTTGATTAAAATGAATATAAAGGAATCAGGAATTCTTTTTTTTTTTTGCATTTGACTTTTTTAATAAAGTTCCAAAATAATTAATTTCTAATGAAAATAAAAAAGTCATGTTGATGTAGTAGCTAACTGAATGGTACCAACCCACCACTCTTGCATTCTTCATTTCTAGACTACAGCTATTAAGAACCAATCAACATATAGATCTGGACGCAATGTGTTCACCCCACCCTTTCTGGTTTTTTTTCACTATAGAACAGATTAGCGTGACCTACCTCAGTGACCGCTCGCAATCTAGTTTAGAGGGGAAAAAAATTAATGAGTAAAGTGATGGGTTAAATTTGTATTTGCGTAGTGGCTGTCAGTTTTGGGAGATTTTGCACAACGAATACGCATTTTGCGTAACGGTAGGCTGGTCTGGACATATTATTGGCCCAATTATCTCAGTGATCAAATTTATCAGAGCTTGGGGTCTTAATCACAGCCAGTTCCGAGAAGTACTTGAAAAAAAAAATGATTTGTTCGGTATCAGTTGTATCCACTGGCTTAACATGGGCAAGGTATTGAGAAGATTATGGGTGTTTAAGGAAGAAATCGAGTTCCTTGAACTACGACATTGTTACTAATATATAAGAGTTTTTGACAGACTTCATATTTTTCATCAGAAATTATGCAATACTTGAAATGTATGTGCATGATAAATTTTTTCAAACAAAGCTTTTCCGTTTCTAGAGGCAAGCAAGTGAAAACAGGTTAAGTCATTTTCCTTTGCTAAAAGGTGAAACTATTTCTAGTAAAATGGTTGAAACGCACAAGACATTTGTGGACTTTGAAATCAAATTTAAAGACGTCAGAACGTGTAACCAGTTTTCAATACCTTCAGCTCACCATTTAGTGAAGAAGATGATTCAGCTCCACTGGACATACCTCAAGCAAATTATGACCTAAAAGAGAAGTTCCAGTCAGTTCTTTTACTGGAGTTTTATGGGCACCAAAAGCTGTAGTTCCACACTTTATTTAAATATATGCCGGATTTAAGTATGTGGAGGCCCGGGGCAAGATTTTGTAGAGGCCCCTACACTGTTTCAAAAGCTTTAAGTATCCACTAATGAATACAAAAATACTTCTAAACATAAACATATTGTTACGTATTTCTGAATCTTCTGGCTAGATGTATTAGTTGGCACACAAATCACAGCAAAGAACTTGACGACTAAACTTTCAGTTTCATATAACTTTAATGACTGTTAACCCTAACAATTCGTCAATGTAACATGTAGCGTAGAAGACTGTACAATATCTGTCAGTTTACAGTTAGCTATACTTCGTTGCAATTCATCTCTTCACTGCGTTGCAATTCATCTCTTGTCAACTTGCATCGAGCCGTATTCCACAGAACAGACCAACGACACACTTCCCAGTGTCGCTCCAGGTCTCCAAAACTGAACCAAGTCGTAACAGACCAACGACACACTTCCCAGTGTCGCTCCAGGTCTCCCAAAGCTGAACCAAGTCGTACTCAAGTCTACCGAATCAGAGCCGCACACGTCTTACATCGACTGTATTGACTGTAACGGCTCAAGTCCACTGTAGTTCACTGTATAGACTTTAACGACAGTAGTCCACTCCAGTTAACTCTACCCTAGTTAACTTGCATCGAGTCGTACACATTTCTCTTCCACAGAGCCGCACACGTCTTACATAGTCTGTATCGACTGTAACGGCTCACTCACGACTCCATACGACTGACTTTCACATTAACTCTCTGGCTTATATATAGTCCCTAATCGCTTGTCCAAAGTTGCACAAACACGGCTAGTATCCTCTGGAATAACATGTCAGGAAACGTCACATCCTGTCTTTATTTATACACGTAGATTCCAGAGAACACTCGCTGCAGTGTCATCAAGTCGGGGTCACACGTAGTGACCTTTATCTGTCACTGTTCATTAGTAACTGTCCCCCTACTTAGATCTGTTCGTCCCCTGGAACAACACGTGTGGACACGTCACATCCTGTCTTTGTTTGTACATGTAGATTCCAGGGAATACTAGCTGCTGTGTCATCTCGCCGGGGTCATACGTTGACCTCTACCTATCACTGTTCATTTGTAACAATATCTATCATGGGCGTAGCCAGGGGGGGGAGGGGTTTTAGGGTTCAACTCCCCCCCCCCCCCCCGCGGAGTTTAGTCACTGCTCTTTTGCTTTAATTTTGATTATTTTAGGTGAAATTTTAATACTAAACCATCACTTGCCCTAGCACAGCCAATGGGGGTTTTGAGTTTGAAACCCACTACCCCCTCTTCTGTTAAACAAAAAAAAATGCAAACGACAATTCGCAAATTCCAAGAGCTTATCTAAAGAAGATTTTGATTTTAAACCTCTCACCAAAATTTACGATAAACCCCTCTTCAATATAAAAAAGCAAATTACACACTCAAAATTGTATGAGCGTAGCCAAAGGGGTTTTGAGTTTAAACCCCTCTTCAGCTGGGTTTGAAGCTAAAAATACCTCTTCAATATAAAAAAAAAGCAAATCAAGCACGCAAAATACTATGAATATAGCCTAAGGGGTTTTCAGTTTAAACCCCCCCCCCCCGGCCAGCGGGGTTTGAAGCTAAAAAAATAAATCTTCAAAGTAAAAAAAAAAACAAATTTTGCAATCAAAATGCTATGAGCGTAGCCAGGCCTATTGGGTGTTTTGAGTTTAAATTTCCCTTCAGAGGGGTTTAATGTAAAAAAAATACCTCTTCAATATAAAAAAAAGCAAATTACACACTAAAATTCTTCGAGCGTAGCCAAGCCAATGGAGGCTTTTTAGTTTCAACCCCTCTCCTCCAGATGGCTTTTTTTTTAAAGTTTAAAACACGTCAAGATAATTTTGAGTTAAAAATCCCCCTACAGGGCGTTTTAAGGTTGAAAGCCTCTCTCTTCAATATTATTTCTAAACCAAACTAAAGTCACAAAATTCTATGACAGTAGCTAAATGTTTTGAATTAAAAAAAAACAATTCCAGATATATATTAGTTTACCCCCCCCCCCCCCCCAAGATATGATTTTGACGATAAAACTTCCCTTTTCAATATAACATCTAAAGCAAAATAGTCACCTAATTCCAAGATCGCAGTCAAGAGAATTTACACGTCTACCAGTGGCTGGGCTCCATTAATAAAGTGCAATGAATAGTCATCTGCTGAAATTGAAAAGCACTAAATGTGGCTCTACAAAGATGGCTAAGACGGATTTTAGGAGTCAGTTATTTATAGAGATCGGGACTAAATCAAGGAAATCCTATGCCGAAGTGGGAGTCGACCCCTTAGTAAGGTTGTGACAGAGTGTTGCATGAGGTTTGCGGAACATGTTCTCCGACAAAATGAATTACGCATAATAAGAGTTGCGATGACATCCTAGTACAACTTGGTGTCACACTTTCATGGAGGTCCTCAGAGCAGATGGGAAAAGGCTTCAGACATTGCCAGTGACAGCTTGCCAGCAAATGCGCCGAACGACGCGGGAGGGTGTAATTCAGTAAGAATAGCACATTAGGTTTTTGAAATAAAACTTTTTAATAGCATAGTAATGCACTGTAGGTACCTCAGAATATGCATTTAGTTGACTTTCAATTCCAGAAATAGTGCTTGGCGGCTTGGCTCTGCCCTGCGCTGGGGGAGCTCTCAGCGCTCCCCCAGACCCATTGCTGGCAAAGGCGAGGAGTCTACAATTTTTTCACTAACTCCAGGAAGAACCTATTCAAGGGCACAATAAAAGCTCTTCCAAAAGAATGAAGAGTCAGAATGTAATAGAGATTAATTATGTACACACACAAATCGCACCCCCCGCCCGAAAAAAATCCTGGCTACGCCCCTGATATCTATACACATACACACACATATATATATATATGTGCAGTCCTCCATTCCCCAAATTTTCGTAATGCTGCCCTTGATGGAAAAATAGAAGGTATTTTAAAAAAAAACACAACTTATTTCAATTTCTTTAATTTAACAGAAACATATAAGAAGCAGTTTAGAAATGTGCTTTTTTGTTAGGATTCAGCTTTTGTTTTCTAGATTTTCAGTCATTTGAGCTGTACTTAAAAGCACAGTCTTCTTAAAAAAAAGTTTTAGAAAAAGACAACAAAAAAAATGTCATTAAAACCTTTCTCCCAAAGTTTCCAACTTGGGTAAAATTGTTATCATCGTGACTATTCAACTATTGTATCACTGGACATCTGAAGATTGAGTCACAGTGAGCCTGGATATCAACTGGTCCACCAAAAACTATCAGGAAAGTAAATAGGGGCACCATCTGTATCCAAAAAAAAATAAATTTAAAGACAAATATCAATAAATTACTCTTCAAAAGTATTGTCTATGTATTTAAAGACAAAGAAAACAAATTTCACTTCAAGCCAAACAGATGTTTGAAATATACAAATTCTTCGCTCTTAGTTTTCAGTAAATGATAATGTTTTTTTTTCTTATATATATAGTATATAATATATCAGAATATAATAGAACAGTCCAATGATTGAACAATCAAGTCTTAAGTAGATTATTACAGATCTAGGTCACTAGATGACTAGATGAAGAATCTAGATCTATTTATTAAATTCACATAGACACCTAGACATCACCGGGATGGGGATCATGAAAATAACATTTTAAAAATCACAGAAATATCAATTTGAGTGTACTGGGGTATTTAAAAGCCAAAGTAATATTTATGCAGATTTGTTTACTTTAAAATTTATTCACATTGACAATGCAAGACAACCAAAAGTGGGATAAAAAAAAATCAGTAAAATACAAAGTCAAAGAAGAGGTCAAAATAATAACTAAAAATGTGACTTTTGAACTAATTAAAATATAAATCTGATTTTCAAAATTCTTTTTGTGTAATTTATAACTAAATGACATGCAATTAATTCAATTATCTGTAGGACTGTAGGGTTTAATGACATATGAGTAAAAAAACTACTTTTCATTGAAGGCCCTATTAAAGTCTACATCTCTATAATAATCTAGCTAGACCTTGATTTTTCTGCTTGCTAACTGTCTAACACTAGTAACACCACCATCTAAAATCTAAATTTAAAGCAAAAAAATAAAAACGCTGTGAGTAGGATTCGAACCCACGAGGGTAGAACCCATTGGATCATAAGTCCAACGCCTTAGACCACTCGGCCATCACAGCTGATATTTATTATTATCATTGGGAGATATATATATCTACCTTTGGAACATTGTATAGACCTTATAAAATTTACCAAGTTGCTATTTATAGATCTAGATCTAGATCCGACGATTAATCGTAAATATTTAAGATATCTAGATCTATGTATTAATAGATCCTAAATTGTGACATTTAAAACAAAAATACTAGACTATATATTGGTTTCAAAGGTTGTCATGGCCAGGGGTGTCAATGGGGTTAAGCTCCCATTGTCTATAAAGTACTCCTAATGGCATGCGTCTCAAATAGCCTCGGACAACTAAGTCCAGCACCTGGCCTGCTCGTGTGGCTTAGATATTAAGTCCGGCGAAACTGCTCTTACTAACAGGTGAAGGGGTGAAGGCGGATACCTGGCGCCACAAAACCGGGAGCTTCGGGCAGATGGAGCTCGTCAGCCTAGTAAGGCAGTTCATCTAGGAGAGGGGTACTCTGACTTCAAACCCCCGCTGCCTTGCGGTACTGAGGCTTCAGGAGACAACCTCGAGGAGAAATCAGGAGTGAAGCCCCTTAGGCGTTGGGAGTATCAGCTACGAAATTCCCTCCGGCAGCTTCTGCAACTGAGTTGGTGCCAAATGTAATGCGATGCGTTCCTTTGGATCACATCAGCAAGGTCGAGAGAGGGATCATGACGCATGGGCCACCCATGACCCCTTTATCCAAGGCCCAGGAATGCGCCCCGGAGAGGAAACTCTGGTGCTGCTGCAAAGCGGCTAAAACAACACGGGAGACAACAGTTACGGGTTATAAGTCCAACTTGATTGGCGTAATGTATGGACGCCACGGGTTGTCTCTGACGGTGGGAGAGGTCTTCGCGCCTCACTGATCAGCTACCACCCGCCTCAACCTGGGCAGCCCCCAGTCAGTTAGGTGCTGATCCGCCACAGCCTGCCTGCTCTAATGGGTGCTTAGAGCTTAGTTTAAAACGACAAGTAGGCTGGAAACTTGCACCAAGCAACAAAAGAAGAAAAATTAAACTGAAAAAGAAAATCCCTGTCATGCGACTGGCCACTTGGAATGTCAGGACAATGTGTCCTGGTCTCACTGATGATCTAAGGCAGATCGACGATGCAAGGAAGACGGCAGTTATAAACAACGAGCTAAAAAGGCTACATATTGACATTGCAGCCCTGCAAGAAACCCGACTGGCCGAAAACGGCATGCTCCGCGAGACTGACTACACTTTCTTTTGGAAAGGGAAAGCACAGGATGAGACTCGAATACATGGTGTGGGCTTTGCTGTCAAGAATAGTCTTCTTCCCATGATAGTCCCTCCAGTTGGTGGCTCAGAACGGCTACTAAGCATAAGTATGATGACAGCATCTGGAAAAGTCACTCTAATTAGTGCCTATGCCCCCACACTATGCTCGCTTCAGGAGGACAAAGACAAGTTCTATGAAGACCTCAAAGAAGCCATTGCAAACATTCCTCAAAAAGAACATATGATCCTTCTAGGTGACTTCAATGCCAGAGTAGGATCAGATCACACTACCTGGCCAGACTGTCTAGGGCTTTTTGGAATCGGAAAGATGAATGAGAACGGACAAAGACTGCTTGAATTCTGCACATACCATAAGCTCTGCATTACCAACACATACTTCAGAACAAAACCACAGCACTGTGTCTCATGGAGGCACCCTAGGTCTGGGCACTGGCACCAGCTGGATATGATACTGACACGAAAAAAGGACATTGGAAATATACTGCTGACACGTAGCTACCAAAGCGCGGATTGTGATACTGATCATACTTTAGTGTCCTGCCGGACAAGACTGCTGCCAACTAAGATCCACGCATCACAGGGAAAAAGAAAATCACGCCTGAATACTACTAGCACAAAAAATCCTGATCTTTGCACCGAATTTGAGAACAAATTAGAGGAAGCTTTTAAAAACTTCTCTGTGACTGAGGTAGAAAAAAGCTGGACGTTTATGCGTGATACAATCTACCAAACATCATCACTGGTCTTTGGAAACAAAACCAAGAAAAGCGAAGACTGGTTTGAAGCTAGTCTACCAGAAATGGAAACTGCCACTACGAACAAGAGAGCAGCCATGCTAATCTACAAGAAGGATCCCACCCCAAGCAACTTAAAAAGGCTCAGAGCTGCACGTAACAATGCCCAAAGAGTAGCGAGACAATGTGCTAACAAATACTGGCAGGAGCTATGCGAAGATATTCAATCTTGTGCCGACTGTGGTAACATAAGAGGACTATATGAGGGCATGAGAAAAGCCTTTGGACCTCACACCAGCAAGTGTGCTCCGCTCAAGTCAAAAGATGGCTCAATCATCAGCGATCGTGCGCTGCAAATGGAACGATGGGTTGAACACTATGTAGAACTCTACCAGATTGAAAACGCCATCTCACCAAATGCTGTTTCCAACTTCCCATCACTTCCAGTTTTGACGGAATTAGACGAAACGCCCTCAGTAAAGGAGCTGAGCATTGCCATTGAAATGCTTGCACATGGGAAAACACCCGGAGGAGATGGCATTCCTGCTGAAGTAATTCAGGCTGGAAAACATGCCCTAATCAAACCACTCCATGAACTGCTAAGCTTGTGCTGGGAACAAGGAATGGTCCCCCAGGAATTGAAAGACTCCAACATTGTTACAATTTATAAAAATAAAGGCGACCGCTCTGATTGTAACAATTACAGAGGCATCTCACTGCTTAGCATAGTCGGAAAGGCTTTTGCTAGAGTATTACTAAAGCGATTACAGATCCTGGCAGATCGTGTTTATCCAGAGTCGCAGTGTGGCTTTAGGGCAGGTAGATCTACAACAGATATGATTTTCTCTCTGCGGCAGCTACAGGAGAAGAGCAGAGAACAAAAGCAGCCCCTCTTCATAGCTTTTATTGATTTGACCAAGGCCTTTGACCTTGTTAGCAGAAGCGGTCTGTTTGCTGTACTAGAGAGAATCGGCTGCCCAAATAAGTTAAGAAAACTAGTGTCAGCTTTTCACGAAAACATGCAGGGCACCGTTCAGTTTGAAAGTTCTTCCTCCAGGCCATTCTCCATTAAGAGCGGTGTAAAACAAGGATGTGTACTGGCCCCTACACTATTTGGCATCTTCTTCTCAGTCGTACTATCCAGTGCTTTTAAATCCCTGGAAGACGGAATATATATCCATAGCAGATCCGATGGAAAGCTCTTTAACCTGGCACGTCTTAAAGCCAAAACGAAAAGGCGTCGTATCTTGATAAGGGAGCTGCTGTTTGCCGATGACGCGGCACTCGTATCTCACTCACAAGGAGGTCTACAGAAGCTAGTGAACGCCTTAGCAGCTGCTTGTCAAGAATTTAGCCTTACTATAAGTCTCTCCAAGACCGAAATCCTGGCACAAGACGTCGCAGAAATACCTATAATACAAATTGGGAACCACACCCTTTCAGTGGTGCAGGAATTTACCTACTTGGGTTCAACAATTGTCAGTAACCTAGACTTAGACATCGAGCTGACAAAAAGGATAGGAAAAGCTACCACAGCATTGGCAAAACTCTCCAAGCGCGTCTGGGAAAATGGTAAATTGACCACAGCGACCAAAATCCTAGTCTACAACGCCTGTGTTGTGAGCACTCTCCTTTATGGCAGTGAAAGCTGGTCAACATACATGTACCAAGAGCACAGATTGAATAGTTTCCACTTGCGCTGCCTGAGACGCATAATGGGCATCTCTTGGAGGGACCATGTCTCCAATCAGGAAGTTTTGAGATTGGCCAATATGAACAGCATGTATGCTCTCCTGACACAAAGAAGATTACGCTGGCTCGGACATGTCACCCGCATGCCAGATGGTAGAATCCCGAAAGATATCTTATATGCTGAGCTTGTGGAAGGAGTCAGACCCAAGGGCCGCCCAAGACTAACATATAGAGATGTCTGCAAGCGAGACATGAGAGCCTCAGGCATCAGTGAAAGTATGTGGGAAAACATAGCCAAAGACCGGAGTGCATGGAGACAGACTGTGCGTGCTGGGACAACCCTTGCTGAGAACAAAAGAATTGAAGCGGCTTTAATCAAGAGGGAAAAAAAGAAAGCTGCCCTGTCTGCTAGCCCTAAATCAGAGGCATACACATGTACGAATTGTGGCAAAGTCTGCCGTTCTAGAATTGGCTTGATTAGCCACACCAGATTCTGCCCCGTCTCAAGATTAAGCCAAAACCAGTGACTCACTTGGGCGCATCCATTGCCTTTCGAGACAAAAGGAGACATATACTAGACTATAGATCTAGATGCTATTGTCGGACTCAATCTCTACCATTCTTTAATGTTTGAAATTCACATATTAAGAGATTTATAATGAAATCTACATTCTACAACAGCTCAATTTATACTCTGAGTGACACACATCCGTTACAAGACTACGTAGTCCGGAAGAATTGTGAAAAATACGGATCAGAGTTTAATCTATCACAGCATAAAAACTATGATTGTATGTCTACAAAATAAATTAAACAATAAGAAGAAGAAACAAAATAAACTCAATTTATAAAATTAACTTCCATATCCACATCTAATATATATATATACATATATATAAATAAACCGTTATACAAATACAGATGACGTTTAATATTGAAAAGGCCACAGTCGAGTCTCTGTCTGTATTCTGTAATATCACGTTATCCCTAAGAAGTTTTAACACCAATTGACAAAAGTCTTGTCAACTATGCTGCGTTTCTATACAAACTAATAACACTATTATAGCTAAGTGTCTCAATAACACTGGCGGATCCAGGGGGGGGGGGGGCGGTAGGGGCGATCGCCCCCCCCCAACTCGGCCGACCCCCCCCCCGAAGGGGAGGGGGCGGACGAATTTTAGTATAGCTTTCACACAATTTGTATACGAATTTATTACTTATGTTAATAATATATACTAATTATTTATATTTCAACCTATTTTTATATTATTTCGCCCCCCCCCCTTTCTAGTATTTTGGCCGATTTGGTAGGGTCGGGAGGGGGCGATGGAATCAATCCGCCCCCCCCCCACCATAAACTTTCGAGTGGGGTGGGCGGTCCTATTTATTTGTAGAAATCACAGCTTACTAACAGAATCAATTAAATATCTATATGATTAAAACTTGTTATTGGTATTTTAACCGGTCTTTATATTATGTCGTTCACCTGTTGGCCGATTGGAAGGGGAGGAGCGAATACCTCTAGGCCTACTGCCTTTCCCATCTAAACCCTTTGTGTGTGTGTGTGGGGGGGGGGGCGGTCCTACTTTTATGGAGAAATCATAGTATGTGAACAAAATTTGTCGAATATCTATATAATATAAAGAGGTGGAAGTGCGATACATGCAATCACCTTCCCCCCATCGGACAAACCAATACTTTTTCTTTTTGTATAGTAAGAAATTACAAAATTTAAAAAATCTGTCACTAATATATTATAATTTATATATGCTATAAAATAAATTCTTATATCGAGTCACCCAACCACTATTCTTTACTGCAAAATTCAATCATTATCAGAAACTAGACATATGTTACCCGCGACCCGCGGGTCTTTATTTGCGCATTACTGTCGATATAGTCACTGAGAGTGTTTTGTAAACAATTAAACGAAATAATAATGTAATAAGTAAAGCGAATGTGTCAATGTAAAAATAGTGTGAATGAAGCTATGAAATCAAAATAGCTAATAGGCTTAAATCTTTTTTTTTTTCAAATTAAAACATTTGCTTGTAGGCCTACATATATTTGATTAAAATTTGAGATGAATAGACTTAATTTTGTATGTTCATGTGTTAAAGTATAAAGTAGATCTTGAGGTAGACATAGATCTAAATCTACACTAATCTAGAGGCTTTTATAGAGTTCATTCTGTGTTGCGCATGCGTAACCTTTTTTCATGAATGAATATAGGCCTATCTCAACACGGCTACGCAGCTTTATTTAGCGAACAGAGAACGAATGTATTAAAAATGCTTTAGAAAAACAAATTTGAATGTTAATTTGATTAAAATATGAAATGAATGGACAATAATTAGTATGTTTATGTGTTAAAGCATAAAACTATCTTTGCGAAAAGAAGTTTTATCATCTTAGAGTTCAATAAGAGTTTTAGACCTAGGGCCGGTCTAGGAATAGACTCAGTAGAGAGATGTGTTAATCACTGTTAATGTGTAACCATTTGGTAATGTCTAATGAAAGGATGTTCGCCAGACATTACCCGCGGCCTGCGGTTCTAAGTTTGTGTTTACTAATCTAGTGGATTGGATTTAGATGTATGTTAAACTTAACTAATGATCCTTTCAAGTTTTTTCTCTTTCGCTACGAAAATAAAATTAGGTTTGCGAAAATGGGATTACCCGAAGCCGATACATTCATATCTATTAAAAAACAAAAAGAGCGATAGCTTTGTTAAATTAGTGGGATTATAAAGTGAACAATTAAACGAAATAATTTTTAGTACGCGATTCATGAATGAATATAGATCTAGGCCTATCTCAACTCGGCTTCGCAGCTTTTGTAAACGAATGTAGCTTTAGAAAACCAAATTTGAATGTTTATTTGATCAAAATATGAAATGAATGGACTTTATAGTTAATATGTTTATGTGTTAAAGTATAAAACTATCTGTGCGAAGAGAAGTTTTATCATCCTAGAGTTGAATTAGAGTTTTAGATCTAGGGATGGGATTATAAAGTAAACAATTAAACGAATTAATATTTAGTACGCGATTCATTACGGAATTGTCAAATGAAAGAATGTTCGTCAGGAAATCTGTAATCACAGATATAAGGAACTAATTAATGTAAAAAATGCTTTTGAAACACAAAATTGAAGATTAATTTTATTATATAATGAAATCAATGGATCTTCTTTTGTCTTTTCATGTGTCAAAGTAAAAAACTATCTGCGCAAAGTGTATTTCTTAAAATTAGATCTAGGTCTAAATCCTTTCTATCTTTTCTCATGTCAACATTGTAGACATGGCCTAGATCCATAAAATACTATAGCTGTAATAGAGTCGGACAACTTTATTTTTTTTTTGAGGGTCTTAAGTTTGTTTTAGGGCTACAATACATACACTACGGTCTAAGTTAGTACCCAAGGAACATTCCTACCTAGTTTTATCAAGATTGGTCAGGCGGTTTTGATGTCTATAAGTAACATACATCCATCCATACATACATACACCACACATTCTACTTTATAATATAGATTATAAAAAGGAGCGAGGATTAATGGTTTTATTTTACCGCCCTTCCCCTTTCCAGACATAGTTTGTGTCATTTCACATGAATTTATCATAACTATTTTAATTTAAGAAAGACTGCTTTGGAAAAGTTATAATTCAAACGAAATTGTTCAATATAACAGTCACGGTTGAGATGAGTTCAAAAGCCAGATAATCTTTTCCTAGTCGACTTTTCCAACCTTTACTCTATCTCATATTTTTCTAGTTAAATAAATTTATGACTATAACTCACTATTTATGCTTGAATTCTATTGAAAATTATTAATCGAATTTTTTTTCGGCGGCGATCCTCAAAGCCTTAATCTAAATATGTGGGGTATCTTATCTTTTCAAAGAACAAATCAGTTGTATTTGCAATGTATTAAGGGACTATAAATTCATATTAGAATATTTTTTCACATTTTTCAAAAGGTCCTTTATAATAGAATGAATAATGAGCTGTAGGTCAGGAGAATGCGTTTCTGCAGTGAAAAATGCAAGAAAACGCTTTTGGCGTCGGGGCTTCGCCCCGTACCCCACTGACAAATAATGAGCTGTAGATGTCAGGAGAATGCGTTTCTGCAGTGAAAAATGCAGGAAAACGCTTTTGGCGTCGGGGCTTCGCCCCGAACCCCACTAATAAGTACTGAGCTGTAGATGTCAGGAGAATGCGTTTCAGCCATGAAAAGTGCAAGAAAACGCTTTTGGCGTCGGGGCTTCGCCCCGAACCCCACTGATAAATAATGAACTGTAGATGTCAGGAGAATGTGTTTCTGCAGTGAAAAATGCAAGAAAACGCTTTTGGGTGTCAGGGCTTCGCCCCGAACCCCACCGAGGAAGCTTACAGCGCTCTCCCAGGCCCCCAAGCTTGCAAGAGAAAGGCCTCAAAATGACTGTTTTTTTTTTTTCTGTTTTTTTTTTTTCGCCGAAGATTGAGAAACAGTCTTATTTTATTCTCATATATCGAATATATATATATATATATATATATATATATATATATATATATATATATATATATATATATATATATATATATATATATATATACATATATAGGCCTATATATATATATATATATATATATATATATATATATATATATGCTGTACGCACGTTTATGCATAGGGTTAGGGTTTACTGGGCGTTAGGGTTAGGGTTTGGAAAAAAATCGCCCCCCCCCCCCCACTCCAAAGTTCTGGACCCGCCAGTGCTCAATACTGATAATTTTCTTTTATTAATGCATGTTTTGTCTATGCCAATGAATAATTGTGCTAAGTTTCAGCTTGATTCCAGAATGGGTGTGGAATAACGTAAAATATTTTTACCAGACAGACAGAGTGAGTTGATATAAGCGTTGTAAAAATGAATGCCATTTTTATTCTAATTCATAACACTGTCAATGTTTACTCTTAGGTCACTATTGGTCTCTTTTCCGCTATTTGAAACAAGGTTTTTTATTTTTAAAATCTATATTGGAGTAAGGAATGTGTGGCTTAGGTAGCCTACATGGTGCACTTGAGGGAGTGGAATGTAAAAAGAGTGTCAACTAGAGATATATAAAAAAAAAAACAAAGGTTATATTAAGAATAAATGTATCAATCAGTGCGATTAGAAATATTTTTACCAATTTCATGCCTAATTTAGCGCTATCAATCGTCTGGACCAGATGGTAGGAGCGTGGGGGAAGAGAAAGAAGGTGGTATCTGGTTGAAGGTTACCTTGATACACTGGCGGATCCAGGGGGGGCGGTATTAGGGGCGATCGCACCCCCTACTCGGTTGACTCCTACCCTCCCCAAAGGGAGGGCGGACGAATTTTAGTATAGAATTCACACAATTTTTATACGAATTTATTACTTAGGTTAATAATATATACTAATTATTTATATTTTAACCTATTTTTAGATTATTTCGCCCCGCCCTCTCTAGTATGTCGGCCGATATGGTGGGGTCGGGAGGGGGTGATGGCATTATTCCCTCCCCCCATAAACTTCGAGTGGGGGTGGCGGTCCAATTTATTTGTAGAAATCATAGCTTTCTAACAGAATCAATTAAATATCTAGGCTATATGATTAAATTTGTTATTGGTAGCCTATATTTTAACCGATCTTTATATTGTCGTTCCCCTGTTGGTCGATTGCGGGGGGGGGGGGGGGGGGCGAATACCTCTACTGCCCTTCCCACTTAAACCCTTTGAATGGGTGGCGGTCCTACTTTTATGGATGAATCATAGTTTGTGAATAAAATTAGTTGAATTAATTTATAAATTTTATATTATGTCGCTCCCCTTCTGTTATTTTGGCGGATTCGGTGGGGTAAGGGGGGGGCGATTGCATGTACTGCCCTCCCCACTATAGCCCTTTGAGTGGGGGGGCGGTCCTATTTTTATGGAGAAATCATACCATGTGAACAAAATTAGTCGAATTTCTATATAATATAAACTACGTATTGATATGTGAACCCATTGTACATTATGTCGCACCACACTCTAATCTCAAATTTTATGATTAGTAAATATGAAATGAAAAAGGGTTGTACCAGGTGGGAGGGGCAATACATGCAATCACCTTCCCCCCATAGGACAAATTACAAAATTTAAAAAAATCTGTCACTGATATAATTTATATATTGTAATAACTTAAGTGAGGCAACTCAACGAGGACATAGACGTTTATTTACATGGAGACATGACAAACACAAAGGACATCTGCCTTGAGCACAGCATCTCCATATTGGCTCTCTACTTTGGCGGAAATCGTTAGTCTCTTATGTCAACATCCGACTTGTCTGGTCACTGATAGTGCGCACCTTCTTTCTGCACTATCTTGGATGGCGGTGCGCATGGCAAAGTCATAACATTGCCCCCGTCTTAGCACTTTTCGTCCCGAAAAGAAACACTGCAGCTGAGGTTTGACAGTTCAGGTGGAGGTCGATCAGTGGGAGCCACAGGCGGCAGGGAGCGTGTTCCCCACGAGGCCATCCGCATTGTTTTCTTCCAGTGCCGCTTTCTCTTTCTCCAGTTGACCAGGCTGTTGTTGCGATAATGACGTGGCCGTTTGCCACACAAAGAGATAGGGTCGAGCACTGTTTTCTTCAGCACAGCCGTTGATCGGACACGCTGTCTCGGCAGACCTTCCCGACATACGCCTCTCAAGGGAGCTTCAGGTTCGCTTGCAGCCACGTTGCAAGCAAAGTCCAATGCACCGAAGTCATCCTCACACAGTCTTTCGTCCAGAAGATAGGTCTCTTCAGGTTCAAGTGGAAAATGTCTTTCTCTTGACAGCTCAGATTTAGAGTGATTTGATTGACATTCATCTATGCCAATGTCGATGATGATGGTAGAAGTACATATGCGCTGTTGGTGGTTTTCTTGGCATCTAAATTCTATGTGTGAAGCGCCGCACGTACAGTTCATGCTAAACTTCTGGATGCAGTTGTCAAGCTTCGAATTTCCCTCGTGAGCACCGACAGATAGGCAGAGGTCTTTAAGGTCCATAGCAACAGGCTTGAAAGCAGACCCAACATTGTCTTGATCTGTCCGGCCCGTTGCAGGTATACCAGGAACAAAAGTTTCAGGCTCATAACAGACTTCTCTAGTTTCTTCATTTGTTTCTTTTCTTTCAATTCTGTGTATCCCATTGCGATCGTCGCAGCAATCGTTGTCACGTTTCTCGACATGAAAGTCATCCCCGCCAGACTTGCCCACAACACAGTCACAGACAGCGCTCCAATCCCCAGCGCCTCCATCACCACTGTTTGTGCAGCCACAGTCCTGACCAGGCAACTGCTCCTTCCCTAACGAGTTTATTCCTCATTTTGCTTGCGACACAATTTTATCCCTTTGGTCTATTTGGCCTTCTACTTGTAATACACTTTTATCAACTTTGTTCAACATTATGTTCCTGCTCATGTTTCCCATCTTGTTCCCAATCATGTTCAGTTGTTCATCAAATGCATCCACAAAGTCCTGGATCTTGCCCATTACATCAACAATCCCAGGCTCAATTTCAAATTGATAGGTCTCCGGATCTTCCTCTTCATCGATCAGAGCTTGCCGCAGACGAGCCGTGAGCGTTTCCCTGCTACCGACAGGTTTTTAACCTCGGTCTCGAAGCTCTTGTCTTAGCTCTTTAATTAAGAGCTGATGTAATAGCTTCAGCGATGCCATGGAGATCTAATCCTACCTCCTCTCGTTGAGTTGCCTATAAATCCCACTTCTGAGACCAATTGTAATAACTTAAGTGAGGCAACTCAACGAGGACATAGACGTTTATTTACATGGAGACATGACAAACACAAAGGACATCTGCCTTGAGCACAGCATCTCCATATTGGCTCTCTACTTGGGCGGAAATCGTTAGTCTCTTATGTCAACATCCGACTTGTCTGGTCACTGATAGTGCGCACCTTCTTTCTGCACTATCTTGGAAAGCGGTGCGCATGGCAAAGTCATAACAATATGCTATAAATTAAATTCTTATATGGAGTCGCCCCACCCCTATTCTTTAATTCCAAATGCAATTATTAACAGAAATTATAAAAAGGAACGAGGATTAATCAATTTCACTCTACCCCCCTTCCCATTTACGGACAGAGTTTATGTAATTTCACATGAATTTATCATAAGTATTTTAAGAAAGACTTTGCTTTGGAAAAGTTATAATTCAAACGAAATTTTTCAGTATGAGAGTCACGATTGAGATGAGTTCTAAAACCCAAATAATGTTTTCGTAGTCGCCTTTTTCCAACATTTAGGCCTACTCATTCTGATATTTTTCTAGTTAAATAAATTTGAGACTATAACTCACAATTTATGCTTGAATTTTATTGAATATTATTTATCGATTATTTTTTTTCGGCGGTGATCCTCAAAGACTTAATTTAAATATGTGGGGTATCTTATCTATTCAAGCCTACTCAATCTGATATTTTTCTAGTTAAATAAATTTGAGACTAAAACTCACATTTTATGCTTGAATTTTATTGAATATTATTTATCGAATATTTTTTTTTCGGCGGTGATCCTCAAAGACTTAATTTAAATATGTGGGGTATCTTATCTATTCAAAGAACAAATCGGTTTTATTTGCAATGTATTAAGGACCTTTAATTTCATATTAGAATATTTTTCGACATTGTTAAAAAGGTCTTTTATAATAGGATGAATAATGAGCTTTAGGTCAGGAGAAGGCGTTTCTTCAGTGAAGAATGCAAGAAAACTCTTTTGGCGTCGGGGCTTAGCCCCGGACTTTACTGATGAATAATAAGCTGTAGATGTCAGCAGGAGAATGCGTTACTGCAGTGAAGAATGCAAGAAAACGCTTTTGGCGTCGGGGCTTAGCCCCGGACTTTACTGATGAATAATGAGCTGTAGATGTCAGGAGAATGCGTTTTTGCAGTGAAGAATGCAAGAAAACGCTTTTGGCGTCGGGGCTTTGCCCCGAATCACACCGGGGAATCTTATAACGCTCCCCCAGACCCCAAGCTTGCAAGAGAAAGGCCTCAACATGACTGGGTGTTTTTTTTTCGCCAAAGTTTGAGAAACACTGCTTTATTTTATTCTCATATATATATATATATTTATATGTTGTACAAACGTTTATGCATAGGGTTAGGGTTTACTGGTGTTAGGGTAAGAGCTTGGAAAGAGAGCCTCCAAAATTCTCGATCCGCTAGTGCCTTGATATCTTTTCAAAAGTTTTTATTTTAAGTTGCATGACTTGAATTCGTTCTTGAGGGCTCAAGCCTATTCACTAACCACTGTGCCAGCAAAGTGCTTTTGAAAATATGTTTCATAGCTATCTAATGTTAGTTACAAACTTTTAAGCAACAACATAATTTTCCACACTAAATACAAAGGGGACTAATGCTACTTATACCACCACATCCGTAAAGTATAATTTCTTTCCCTTGTTTGATACCATAAAAATAATTAATTATCAATAATTAATTAACTAATTGACTAAATTATTCATGTTTTGTCAGGTACAAGAAATAATTTGTGCAAAATTTCAAATTGATTGGATATTGAGTGTAGGAGAAATAACCTGTACACAAATTGTGTACACCAGACAGACAGTTTATATGGCTTTGTAAAAATAGGTTCATAATGAAAGGGATATTCAGAATTTTGAAATGTAACGAAAGCCAACAACAATAATTACATTAATAATAGAAATGATTTTATTTCCAACAAATGACATAAGTTCTAAGTAATTGTTGACATAAATTCATTATCACTCAACACTGGATATGTACTGAGTAACTACAGTAACATATCACTGTGTTGAACTACAGTAACATATCACTGTGTTGAACTACAGTAACATATCACTGTGTTGAACTACAGTAACATATCAATGTGTTGAACTACAGTAACATATCACTGTGTTGAACTACAGTAACATATCAATGTGTTGAACTACAGTAACATATCACTGTGTTGAACTACAGTAACATATCAATGTGTTGAACTACACGTGTAAGAGTAACACAGCCATATCCAGCAAGTTACATGCTTGTTAGCCCCAGCTAAAGTTTTTAAAGTTAAATAGATGACATCATGGCTGACACTGCAAACCATTGTGTTTCATGCATGCACCCAATCCCAAATGATTGGCTTCCTTCACATGACACCATTCTATAACCTCCCACAAAACCTTGAGTACAAACCAAGCATTAATTGAGAAAAAACAACAACATTATTTGTTATGATCACACAATCTCTTGGACTTGATTCAAAAGCAATTGAAACAATGCTTTAGAACAAAGAAAGAAAACAAATAGTGGAATCAATCAGTTTCATTGAATACAAATCTTCTGGAGCAATCTCTTGGACTTGATTCAAAAGCAATTGAAACAAAGCTTTAGAACAAAAAAAGAAAACAAATAGTAGAATCAATCAGTTTCATTGAATACAAATCTTCTGGAGCAAGGTTGTCAGAAAAATCCTATTCCTACAAAGCACAGAAGTTAACTTGCCAAGAAGCTTAATGGACAAATAAATTAATTAAAAAAAAAAAAAAACTAAATCTATTTTATTTAACTGAGAATAACTCTCAACCATTCATTTTTTTTATGCCCATATTATGATCAGTTTTATTTTATACATTTCAGATGTTCATTCAGAAAAGAATGATTGTTACGTCCTTGCCCAAACTGCAGGACAGCAGTGTTTGAACTCTAGACTATCGTGATGAAAGTCCAAAAGGAATACCACACCACCAGACTATCGTGATGACAGTCCTAAAGAAATACCACACCACCAGAAACACATCCTCATCCAACAAATGTATAAAAGAGAGTCACAGAAATACCCTGTCTGCTGAGAGCTTTTGAGTTAAACAAATATACAGATAATAAAAAAATAAGGTAAGCCTGAAACATGAATACTGATAGGACAGGACAGAAAAATCTTAATTATTATTTTAACACCTGAAAATCTGATTACATGTTTATCTCAAAATACAAACCTAAAGCACTTTATGCAACAATAACAATATAATCACCATAACACAAGTATGTAGTTACAAAAATTTGTAGCAACAGATAAAATTTCAAATAGGTAAGAATTATAATAATGAAACATGTATTTTTTCCCTTCATTTGTTGGTCAGGTTGACGACTTCTTAAACTTTCTAGTCTTCTATAAGTTGGCACCAGTTTTGTCCTGAAAAAGAAAAAAAAATTATTTAAAGTAAAATTTAAAAGGTCATTTATTTATCTATTTAAAAATACAATATAATTGCTAGTTGCCTTGAGTCCTAAAGACAAAAATGGTAAAACAGTACATGAGAAACAACCCCTGATCTCGATCTTAATTTAGTTTCTTTCCCAAAGAAAAATAGGTCATTGACAATTTGAAAAATAATGACAAATTCGGGGATGAAACCCATGACATTTGCATTATTAGCAAAACTATATTTTAGTACAATTTGATTTGGTTTTTTTTATACGATTTAAAACACATTTTTACTTAAGCAAGAGAATTTTTTAAGGAATTCTAAGTTATTTCAAAAACAAACAAAATCCATTTTAAATATTTATTGTTTTTTTTTAAGTTACTGAAAACAAACTAATTTTTCAATGAAACCTATCCACATGCTGTTACTTAAATTCCATTCACCATGCAATTTAATTTTTAAAATATCTTAAAATTTTTTCCCAATAAAGTTTTGTCTCCTTCACCACCATAGATTGTCAGAAAAACAATTACTTGATAATCAAAACTTCTTTTTAAAGAATAATATAATGTTTTCTAGATCTAGCTAAAAATATCTTTATATCTTTTGTTATAGAAAGCCAACTTGAGCACATAGATGAAAATAGATCTAGAATGTTTATGGTTTCTTTTTACACAATGAAAACTTGTCATATGTCATGTCATGGCTAGGATTTCTTGCTTGTGTCTAACCCTTTTACAAGATTACAAGTTTCCTTTCTAGTAATGTCTTGGTCATGGGAAAAAGCAACTAGCGAATATGGTCTTTATTAAGCAAGCATAATTAGATAAGATAAGATAATTTTATTGATCCAATCAAATGGAAATTCAGTTTGAATACAATTGACAACATCAGCGTAACTACTGTACAATAACAGTATAGATGACAAATTTGAACATTCACACAGGAAACACATACACATTCACAACCGGGCTTTATGAATTAGACTTCTATGTACTTCTCAATGATGACAGCTGATCTTGTAACACTCTGACCGAAAGTGGGATAAAGGAGTTTTTAAATCTTTCAGTCCTAATGGAAAGGAGATGACCACTTTATTCAGATCTTATGTAACAGTGGTTTAAAGGGTGCAGGTTGTCCTTAAGCATCAAGAGTGCTTTGGAAAGGCATCTTTCATGAAAAAGCTCTTCAAGAGATGGTAGCTGTATTCGAGTGATATGCGATGCTTTTTTAATTAGTCTATTTGGTCTAAGTCTTTGTTCCACTGAAGTATTACCATACCAGCAGGTGATGGCAAAGTTAATTAGACTGCTGATGGTTGCTGTATAAAAAAGTTTAATAATTGTTTTGTCGATGTTAAATTTTCTAAGCTTTCTGAGATAGAAGAGTCGCTGGTGAATTTTTGTGTAGAGCACAGTATTCACTCCATTTCAGTTTGTTGAAGATGGTTGTTCCTAGATATTTATATTCTTTTACTTGTTCTATGGTTTGATTGTTTATCTGAATTTCTGCAATATGGCCTTTATGTTTCTTAAAGTCAATAATCATTTCTTTAGTTTTCTGAACATTTAAAATTAGAAAGTTATCTATACACCATTGGCAAAAGGTGTTAATTGTTGAATGGTACAGATTTTCGTCACCTGTAATAAGGGCAATGATTGCTGTGTCATCAGCAAATTTTAAGATGGGAGTGTCAGCTGATAGGCTCTGAATGTCATTTGTGTATATGGTATACAATAGTGGTGACAGGACGTGGCCCTCTGGTGGAAACGTCCATGGGTGGATCTGGATAGGCTAAGATAAAAGCCTTTCTAACTACCAACGGGATAAACCGCGCCTGTCGGCGCCGATTCCCTACTGGACTTCATCGAAGGTGACAGGACGCACCCCTGCGGCGCTCCAGTGCTAAGCTCTCTCGTGCCTGACACATCCCCGTTCACTTTTACATATATATAGTAAATAGTCATAACAAAGGTCATAATAAAGGTTGCAGTGCAGCACCAGATTATTTTTTTATCAAAACTAGACAGATGAGGATTAAAATATATTGCATGGACTTGAGCTAGAGCCAGCTGTGTTGAGCTAAACATTTCTCCTCCCTTTCTTTAAAAGAGTTATCAGGCATTATGAGTGAGAATAGAGCGAGAAAATTTGTTGTATCAGTACAATCTTTTTGTCCATTTATCAGTTTTCAAACTTGATACATGGGAGATAACCCTGAGATAAACATGAAACAAAATTTACTGTTTAGTGAGTGAGAATATTTTTCCAAAAAATAGAGATGCCAGGTAACAATGATTATTTATTTAAAAAATAAAATGTGTATAATCACCTTTCCAAGGCCGAGTCCATCTTTGACCCGCTGTCCAAACTCAGGGTCAACCTTAGAAAAGTTTTGGACTGCTCTCTTTTGAATGAAATCTTGGGCTTCCCTCAGGTGGCCTACAATGTTCTCTACCAGACTGGTCCTCTCATCAGTAGACAAAACCTGCAGGAAGAGAAAATCAATGAATTGATTTAAATATGCATAAACATGGTAATCAAAGCGCATCATTTTAATATTTATTATTTATTTAACTTTCAAATGAAAATTAAAAACATGTAACATTATAAAAAAAAAATTAAGTAAATTATAGTCTATTTTTACTATATGAAGCTGATGGTGGCTATTATTTCTTATTCTATTTATTTTGTGTAATGCTTCATTTATGATATAGTCAACTATGCACACTTAAGTTAATCTATCAACAGTCCAGCTAATGATACACGATGATAATGACGATGATGATAAAGACGATACACAAAATGTTAAAGTAGATTAATTATTTATTCAACTCTTTACTGAATATAAAGAAACATTGGAGTCGAATGCAGTAATTCACGCTGAAGTTGTGTTTAAAAAAAATGTAAAAAAAAAAAAAAGACAAGAGCCACATTTAATTTTAAGCTGATTATATATTGAAAAATTATAACAGTCAAACCAAAGTTTTCCCTGTGTGGCCAATAAGGCAATTTTTTATTCAAAAAGATATTCATAAACTATAAAATTTCTAGGAAAACTGTTATAAACTTTCCAAAATACCCATGTAGTTTCCAACCAGTTTGAACCCATGCAGAGTTTGCAAGTTAATAGGAGGAATTAAAAAAAAAACAAAAAAAAACTAGTTTATTAACTATATGGAGGCACAGTGGCTGAGTGGTAAATCATAAAGCGCCTGGCTTCTGAACCAGAGGTTCTGAGTTCTAATCCTGGTGAGGACTGGGATTTTAATTTTGGGATATTCAGGGCACCTCTGAATTCACCCAGCTCTAATGGGTTGGAGAAAAGCAAAGCAGTTGGGTTCTGCTGGCCACATGACACCCTTGTTTAACATTGGCCACAGAAACAGATAATCTTTACATTATCTGCTCTATAGAATTGCAAGGTCTGAAAGGGGAATTTTTTTTAAAAGTATATTTAACAGGAACATATGGGAAGTTGGTGAGAAATATGCAATGTTCAAATCCATTTAAATTACTTTTAGTTTTCTAGATTTTCAGTTGTCTGAGCTGTAGTCAAAGGAAAGCACAGCCTTTGGCATAAATTCCAACAATGTGGCAGTAAAAAAAAATGCTGAAAAAAAAATGTCATTAACCTTTCTCCAAAAGTTTCCAACTTGGGTAAAATTGTCATCATCGTGAGTATTGTATCTCTGGACATCTCCAGACAAAGTGAAGGTTGATTCAAGGTGAGCCTGGACATCAACTGGTCCTCCAAAACTATTGGGAAAGTAGTTAGGTGCACCGTCTGTTTACCGAAAAAAACAAACAATTGTAATACAACTATAATTAAATTACTCTTCAAAAGTACTGTATATTTAAAAACAAACAAATTTCACTTCAAGCCAAACAGGAGTTTAAAATGTACACATTGTATTCTCTTTGTATTTTCAGTAAATGTGAATAGATTTTTTAAATTTTAAAACAAAAACTTGACGTTAAATTGAGAGGAAGAAAGTAAATTGCAATTAAGTTTATCCTTTGAGATGGCAGATGATGTAAAGTTTATCAATATCTGTTGCCAAAAATTAACAAGGGTGTCCTGTATCAAGCCCAAAAAGTCTCTTGTGTACCCAACAAATGTCAATTAAAACAGGTCATATAACACAAGGACTTTTTAAAATCAAAGATTGAATGGAATAAACAAATAACAAAACACATGATAGTAATATCCACACTGACCTTGATTATCAGTCACACACTGTGGGCCATCCCTCTGGTAATTTTTCACTTTTGTGTTGTAAGGGCAGTTAACTGGGATCTGTAAATAATTGCTGCCCAAGCGGTGGCGGTGAGTATCAGTGTAGGAATACAGACGACCCTGAAAATTATATATATAATTTACAGATGTTATTTTTTTTTATAAGATCAGCTCAAATTAATAATACCTTAAGTTTAAATAAAAAATTCCATTTTTTTTTAAATCTTAAAATAAATAAAAACAAATATAACAGAGTTTAAAAATAAAAAAACAATAAATTTGCTTTTATCAAACAAAATCCCCTTAGAGCTTTAGGCAGCTGGCTACATGTACAGTTATAAAGAAGAGTAACTACAAACTTAAAATATACATCTTATTCATAAAACAAGTTTATTTTTTAAACCAAAATATCTTTCTTTGTTCAGAATTAAGGGACATTCACTTTTTTTTTAATTATATCTTAGTATAATTATGTGTTAATCTTGTTGTTATGTTAATGTCATGGCTCTGTTGTATAAAAAAAATATTGTATAAAAGAATGGCTTAACATTTACCTGCAACATTTTATCAGGACTTGGTTCAATACCTGGCACCAGATGGGCAGGTGAGAAGGCTAGCTGCTCAATGTCTGCAAAATAATTCTTTGGATTGCCGTTCAAGACCATTTTACCCACTGGGATCAGTGGGAACTCTGAATGTGGCCAAATCTGAAACATATATGAGATGTTTTTAAGGAGTTAAACAATATACCAAGCTATATAAAGTCTGAGGTATTATTCTCAGGAATACAGCTTCATAGGGATGAAGGACGTATTTGGAAGGTCACTAAATTTGTGGAGCTACAAGGTATTATGTCATATGGCCTAGTTCTTTTCCAGAGCACCACGGGAGGAGGAGTCTTTCCTGCTTAGTTATCAATTTCCGACTAAAGACAAGCATAATTTGTGTTAAAATAAAACTAATATAATAAAATTATAAAAGACTCAAAAACAATAATCTTGAGTTGAGCAACACTAATTTGATTATAAAAGCTCTCTCTTCTTAGCTTCTAGAAAAAACAAAGTACAAATGTCTTACTACAAAGTTAAGTGCAGTACACACATTGTGTGACAGCAAACAAAAGATTTAGCACAGCGAGCACAATCATCACTTGATGAAACATGGTAGTTGAAAGGTAGAGTTTTGCTGGCTAATGGAAGGTCCTGAGTTTGAATCTATGTGAAGGATGTTTTTTTTTATATAAATTCAGGAATTAAAGGTTTCATAAGTTTATCTAGTTGAAATGGGTAACAGAAATTTGTCTGGAAAAGTATTGAAGGTGTTTGGTTGTTGTGATATAAATTTTTACTCATACTAACAAGTATGCCTCGTACAAGTCCTGAAAAGTATATTTTTTACATTTTAATGTTTACCTTTGTCAAGTCAAAAGGATTCCATCTAAATTTCTCTGCTTCTTCTGGGCTCATGATCTGGATGTATACTGACCAAGATGGAGGATTTCCTTCAGCGATGGCATTGTACAGGTCTCTGGTTGCATAATCTGGGTCAGTGCCCTGAAGCTTGGCAGCAGCATCAGCTGTCAGGTTCTTGATGCCCTGGTCAGTCTGAAAGAAGAGGACACATTTAGAATTCTCATATCTTGTATAAATGTGTTAGTTGTCTTTAAGTCAATACAGGAATCAACAAACAATATAACCACATGGAATAAATTCCAAGTTGTTTAAAAAAAAATGATTCATTGAATAACTGGATTAAAAAATGAAGCATCCATTCAAGAGCTTAATTTATATAAAAAAATCATGTAATATGTTTATCTGTCAGGAGGTGCTAACTTTCCCACTGAACTTTCTGACTACAGTGCATAGTAAAGCTGCAGTTGACCAGTTTGGATGATGATTGTTTGAGGTGATGTGGCCAGTGACATGTATGTAAAATTTATATGATCTAAAAAAGGTTGGGCACCACTTGAAACTGCGGGCATGAGCTTTCGGTGCATGGCTGTCTATTGGCAGAAATCTTTCCCAACAGTCAATGGGATAGTGGGAAATCA
Organism: Biomphalaria glabrata; assembly: GCF_947242115.1. Classification (NCBI taxonomy): domain Eukaryota; kingdom Metazoa; phylum Mollusca; class Gastropoda; family Planorbidae; genus Biomphalaria; species Biomphalaria glabrata. The sequence continues at coordinate 42,992,286 of NC_074716.1, read as the reverse complement.
TGACGGTGCTCTAATTCTCTGAAAAACTTTTCCAATGTATAGGTAATTAGCTCTAAGTAAATGTGTAGGTCTGAATGAGACTTTGTTAATTTCATTTTTAATAGGCCAAGTGTGCTATCTCTCTGTACAATAGAAATCAATTATATTTACACTTTTTTTTTTTTATTTATACATGTTAAAGACCCACATGTAAGAAAATAAAAGCATAGTTTTTATTTTGCTAGTCTTCCCCCCCCCACCCCATCCTTTACATGACCTCTATATTTAATGAGAAACAATGTTAAAAATCATTCAAAGGCCAAGAAACCATAAAAAAGTCTTGCTTCTGGCAAGATATCAGTTGTTGTTTTTTTTACTTCAGCACACAGCAATAATTGTGATCACTGACCCATACAATATAAAAAAAAAAAGAAACATACTTTAAACGTTAATTTAAACTTTTAAATTGCATGTTATGTCTATTTATACTACACTTTCAATTTTTCACAAACTGAGCCTACAGACTAGGTGATTATACCTTGAAGTGAAACTTGCAGTAGTTGAACTTGCCATCTTTGTTCACCAGCTTAAATGTATGGCTACCATAGCCATTCATATGTCTGTAACCGTCTGGTGTCCCACGATCAGAGTACAAGAATGCCACCTGGTGAGTTGTCTCAGGGCGCAGGGTAAAGAAGTCCCATGTCATGTCTGCATCCTATCAACAAAACCAGCAGTAAATGAAAACTGCCAACCCTTTACAAAAGCACTAAACTAAATAATTTAACATTTACACAAAATTCTCTTAATTGTTAATAACAAGAAAAGCATTTATTATGATCATGTTAAAACCTTCAAACAGAGCAGCCACAACCATAAACAAATCAAACAATCACTGCTTTTAGTTGCTTTATCAAAGAAGACAAACAAAGAGCATACATTTGTAATTTGTGACATCCTTTTTAAATTTGTGTTTCATCCATTTAAGCAATAACACTGTGCTTCATCATTAACCACAGGGAAATGTACACTGAGGTTTTAAACTGATGCATAAAACTCAATAATTGCAATCAAAACATATTACATCATTTTAAAATTTTTAATGGAGGGGTGGTGGCTTATCAACTGGAGGGACCTGGGTTTAAATCCTGGTATTTCTAATTTCAGGACCTTTAGAGTCTATTTGATTACACCTAGCTCTAAAGGGTACATGACATTAGCTGGGGACAAGTAAAGGCGGTTGGTCATTATGCTGGCCACATGACAGCTCATTAACCATGGGCCACAGAAACAGATGACCTTAATATCATCTGCCCTATGATCTGAAAGGGGAACTTTAAATCCCAAGACATTACATCACATAGAAACGTATGCCTAAATAGCACTCACAATACTTCTACTTTATGTTAGATCACTTCTTAGAAAAGCAGTAGATTAAAAAAACAACTTGCCTTCAGATTTGTGACCGGGTTTCTCTTCTGGGTGTGGATGAAACTGGGAAACTGGTGACATTAGGAAAAATAGGAGTAAAAAAAAAAAGAAATATGAATCTTTTTAATGTTGACATTTAATTGTTGCATACTTCCATTGAAGTACAAAGTTAAATAGAATTTCTATTAATTCTTGAACAAAATGGATTCGAATGGACAATTCACAGTATAAAATTAAAAAGGGAGTTAAAATGAGTGGTGTGCTTTAATTCTGATACAAAAAAGAAAATGGAAAATAAAAACAATAAATGAACCAAAAGTTTGCTTTTTTTTCTTTCAACAGATTTTCCTATCAGGCTGTCGTGCTCTGTTACGATAAATTAGTTCATAATATAATCTATCTTAAAATACCATATATCCTCAACATAAAGATGTTGGATGTTGCAGCAATCTCTCATCATAAAATAAGAGATTATGTGGTCACCACTGCTGATACTTTCACATTGTCATGACATCTTGAACTTAGAATCAAATCTTTATGTCTCAGAGAATGCTGAGATGGGTAGATTCCATTTATCTTTTAAAGACCTTTTAGTTTGTTTTATATTATGTGTAAGGAGAGCATAGATTTCAATGGAATACGTTTACCCAACGATGTTTGGAAACAACTATTGACAAAGTGAAAAGTCAAGCAATGCAAATAATAATTTGACTGCTGCTCATATTTTTAAGAATATACAGCAATACCCCAAGCTGCCCCACACAGTTTGGTAGCACAAAAATAAAACTAAAGTTTAATCAAGAGGGACAACAAACTAATGGTTACTTTCTTATAAAATACAGATGTTACTTCAAAAAAGATGATGATTGTTATAATTACTAAAACATAATGATGTTTAGAGGAAAAACTTTCAAGTAGCACAAAAAAATGGCACTTTCTAAAAAAAAAAAAAGAGAGAGGAAACAGCTACTGACCAGAATGGGATCTCTGATGAAGAAAATAGGGGTGTTATTTCCGACTAGGTCCCAGTTACCATCTTCTGTATAAAATTTGAGAGCAAAACCTCTGGGATCTCTGGCTGTGTCTGCAGAACCTTTTTCTCCACCTTGAAGCACAATGTAGAGGTAGAAATGTTAATTCATCTTCATAAAACAAATGCAATGTACTGACTGAATCAAATGACTTTTTTTATATTTACGAACAAACAAAACATAATCCCAAGAGGTTTATAACCACAAACAGTGACAGTGTTGACAAATTACAACAAAACTAATTCTTTATATGGCTCTGGTGGATACAGTGATTGGTGGATGATGAGAAGATCCTTGAGTCCTATTGGAATGGAGTTTTTATCTAAGAATGCTCCCAAGTCAAGCCAGCCATGTAGAGTACTATAACAACTGTATTGTAAATGTAATTGATATTTTAATAAAACAGTTGGTCACAAGCATGAGCCAAGGAGTGAATGACATTTCATATCTTACTAGCTCATGGTACCTTGACTATACAAAGATTGGACTACAACCTATCCGATATATCCCCTCAAAATAAATAATTACGCACCGACTGTTGAGAAACGGGCAGCCATTGGTGTCTTCTTGCCAACATGTTCAAATATTTTAGCTTTGCTATACTTTGTTATGTCATGAGTCACCTCAAAGTAGCCAAAGGCGCCTAAAAAAAAAAGAGAAATAATGAAAATGTAACAACTTAAATTTAAGTTGTAAACAAATATATGAATTCGGAAGAGAAAAAGCAACATTTTAGACAATATTTTGGGGTCTTTGTCCATTTTTATACTACTCATATACTTATATTTTTAAAAAGTATGTCAAGGCTACTATTTACAAAACTTGATTTTTTTTATAAAGTTTCCTTAACATTTTAATAATATTAATAATATTGAGACAAAAAAAATAAAAATCAATAAAAAATCTGAAACTATTAACTATTCTATTAACAAAAGAAAAAGAAACATTTTTGTACAATTTGTTAATACTCAACAGTAATTTAAAGAAATTCAAAATTCAAATTTAATGTAAATGAAAGTAACCAAGTGACACAAATCTGACATTTAAAAAACATTTATTTCTTATTTTCCCCTTAGCAACCAAGAAAAAAAAATCTGCTGTATTACTATGTAAACATTGAAATTTTAATGACAAATTTAAAAAAAAAGACTGAAGTTGTTGGTATGTCTTTCAAAATGTGAAGTACTAACTGGTTGCTCTAAAAAATATATGAAATATTGTAAAAGATTAATTCCTCACCTGACATACAATAATTTAAAACCATAAAATTAGGATGCACCTTACTGAGGTGAACTTTGACCTACTAAAACTAAGTGGACAGATATGAATCAAGGTCATCTTAATTATCAGTAGAAAACTGAAAAGTTACTTAGGTCTAGTTCTGTCATATTGTATAATCTACAGAGTTTATAGTTTCTAAGCATCTTTCTAAGAATGAAATAAAACAAACCTGCCCCTTTAGCATGAACAACCCGTTCTGGAATGCGCTCCCTGTTGAAATGGGCCATATCATCCAGGAAGACATGGTCTTGGATAAGCATGGGCCCCCTTGGGCCAACTGTGAGAACAGCATTCTTATTACCAACTGGAGCCCCAGCAGCTGTTGTTATTGTGTCTTGTTTCTGAAATTGGAAATAATTATTTTTAACCGATCTTGACATTTTATAGTGTCACATCAAAGAGTTGATTTATAGTGCAGCATCAAACTGATAATTACGACTAACAGGAGGTGCAATATATTATATCTCATTAAGAACTGATTCTGAGACAAAATCTCACACACACATGCTCACACACTACACACACTTGCCTTAGAAACAAATTGTTTCCATACACATAGTAACAAAAACAAATATATCACTGCAGTAATAGAAACTATTACACCTTAAAATTCCTATTCATTAGATATTTTTGAGGTATGGATGGAATAAATAGATATCATTAAATTTGAAAAAAATATTGACTTATTTTTGGGTAGACAAAGAACAACTTATAAATTCAATCGTCCTTCACTAACACACAATAGTATCTGGTGCTAATTATGTCACACATATATTGAGTGGCTGCTATGGGCTAGTCATCTGCACAAACTTAGTTGTTAACCTACAGCTATGGCCCTGTAAATGGATAGGAAACTGCCACAAGTTATTTAAAAGGTGTTTGAATTAATTTTAAATGGACTCTCTCTTCTGCATCCTACTTCAAATGTAAGTGGATACACAGTCAGAGTCAAGCAGATCACAATTAGATTAGATGAGCAGGGATTAAGTAACCAGACACCTCTAATTGTTATGTATGTCTTTTCTATCTTTCTCTCTTGACTAATGGTCTTGCTCCTTTTATAGGCATGTCTCCAAAGCTTGAAAATCCTATTAGTCATATTTCTGGTGACTCAGTACAACAATTATATATTGGCTTGTAAGTTGAGCTCAGGGAGGGGCATATATGTGTTCCATGAACTATTAAAGTCATTAACAAGTAGACCCTACATGTGAATTAATTCCACAATAAATGCAGAAAAGGGAATACAAATTGATTTTATTACCTCTTCTTGGTAATGAGTAAAAATCTATAATAAAATCACTAGGAACTTTAAAGCTTGTCTAGACTGAGCTCTAATTTGAAACAAAGATACAGAAATCAGCCATTAATTACTTTCAGGTTGAGTTTGTCTGATCAGCACCACAATATTTCATAACAAACTATTGTTATTTTACTTCCTTTTGCTACAACCTATTTGTTTGAACAAAGTCAAAGTAAAGAAACAGGCTTGACACCATACCAAATATTACAATTCAGCTTACCAATATCGTGCCTGATTTCAAGAACAAGGACACAATACTAACAAAGTCATTAAACCTTTTTTTTTTCATATATAAGACTCTATATGTTTATGTCTGTATTTTATCATAGTTATATACTTGAAAATAAATATGTATGTAATCTATATTAGCACTTTATGTAATTATAGACCTAAAATATCCTGGGTAAAAAAAAAATACTGACGAAAAACAACTGTAAGAAAGATATGCTCCCTTTTTAAATGAAATACTTATGAATAATATCAATCATATTGATTGTATACATGCTCACTCAACTTACGGCCAGACAAAAATAGCAGGATCTAGATCTTGAATACATTCTAGATCTAAACTAGTTCACTTAGTACCTCAGTCTCAGAAATCTATGCTATGTTATCTCTAGATATAATCTAGAATTAATTAGAATCTGTTATGTCAAGTATAATATGGCTTGGGAATGGCTTAAGATATAAATTATCACAAATCAATAAAATGAGTATTGTTTAGACTCAACTGTATCAGCACTACTCATTGACAAGGAAATGTAAAAAGGATCAAGATGTCTGTGTGTGGTCTCTCAAAAAACTTTTTATGTTGTGTTGTTCTATTTATGAGAATGTTTTTGTTGTTGTTTTTATTTGTGAAAAGAGTCTTTGTAATCAAAGCAAATTTCCTTAAAACTTAAGGATCAACAAAGCATTCTTAGTCTTAGATCTAACTCAAATTAAAAATATTTTATAATTTTTACCTGCTGTGATTTCAAGAAATCATTCAACTGATTGGAAGCCTTGTCTCTGTTAGCCATCCTAATCTTTTTCTTTTAAATCAGCACAGATATTTAGATCTCTGTAATCATGCAAAATTGAAAAGGAATTTAATTATTAACTTTTAAAAACCAAGTTACTCTAATCTTTTATTACTGTTGTGTTGATCTAGATTCTATAGATTTTATATATAATAATAGATTAGTATCTACTCTAGCTAGACTAGTGTAGTATTTAGATTTAGATCAAGACTAGATTCTAACAGCTACTAACTAGGTCTAGTCTAGAAGACTAGATCTACTAACACGAATGACTAAATCCATTTTCTAGTAATACTAGACTAGAAATTAGAATTAGTATTTAGTAGAATTTATTAGTAAATACTAAAATAGTAGAACAAATTATAAACCATAATCAATAATTGAATAAATCATGATAACAGATAAGTAGATCTAGATCTAACTACTGAGTAACCAAAATTTAAACTAGATCTATCATCTAGATCTAGACTTAGACTCAACTAGTCTAGAGAGTAGATCTCATCTAATCTATGAATAGTATGAATTGTATGAATTCAAAAATATCATTTACGACATTATTTATTATTAATATTTATATTATCATCTAGACTAATGATCTAGCAGTAGCATATTTGATTTTCGATTTTGATATATCATACAATGTATGATACATAATACATATGAATATCAATATAATGATTATAATCATATAAAATGAAAAAAAATGTCATATGACATTCATTATGATCTACTCTACTCATCTAGTCTAGATCTAGAGATAGATTTACTTTAGTTTTAGATAGATTAGATCTAAAGTAAATATAATTACATTTTTGCAAGGGTCCTTTATAGTCTAATCTCTGTTATAGATCTAAATGCAAAGAAATAAAATATTAGATCTAGATGTAGTCTAGATTAGATGTGGTCTAGCAGAATAAAGTCACCGTTCATAGTCCAAAACAACAAGCTATCATTAAAAAGAAAGAAGAGTAGCCGAACTTGTCGTTGCACTAAGGAAAAAAAAATACATTCATTACGAGGGGTCGTTCATTGTGGACATGTGTTTATGTATCTATAGATTCTCTCTCCCTCTCTCTCTCTGTATATATATATATATATATATATATATATATATATATATATATATATATATATATATATATATATATATTATATATATATATATATATATATTTATTTATTTATTTATATTTCACGTGTTTATGCTGTGATCTACATATTTTGCCACAGATAACTTATTTTCCCACTGAGGCTGCTAAAATTACTTTCACTAGATTCGGCGCAGAATCTTCATCAACCAGATAAATTCCATAGAGACGAGACGTTAACCATATCTAGATGCATGACGCGCAGGACGTAATCGTCTTCTTTGTAGTAACGTCTGTATTTTATAAGATAAGAAGCACTACATGAAAATGATTCAATCCGCCTTTTGAGTTATCAATAGGCTATCGTAGTAGCTTTTCTACTTACTTCCATCTAAAGTCGCCTCAGCCTTTTTGCTCTCTGCAACTCTCACGTCTGTTTTCATGTTGGCGGATCTTTGACTACAATTGTATTCATGGTCGTCGTCCTGGAGAAGTCTCGACTATCATTTTAAATTTGTTGCCGAGTTCCCAGCCTCGTTTACAAGATTATGTCATACATTAAGCTTTTACTAGGTTTAGTTTGCTGCTGATTGTTGAATCTTGATTATCTCGTGCACCATGTAGTTTTTTATTAGTTGATATCAAGTATTTCTGCAATTCTGTGACATCTTGTGGAAGAATCTCAGTTTTTGGTATCAAGCCTCGATCAGAAAAAACGACGTCCTTAAATTAACCTGTTTTGTTTGAATTTTTGAATAAAATTATTCTAGGGATATATCTATAAAAAAAATTCAATATTGAGCCCAAACCTCCCGCAGGACGGCTGGGGCTGGAGGCGGCCTGTATTGAAAAACAACAAAATGCATATTCTGAGGTATCTGCAGTGCATTATCCTGCTATTAAAACGTTTTATTTCAAAAACCTAATCTGCTATTCTTACTTAACTTAGATACCCCCAGACTCCCAGTTCGACATAGGATTTCCTTGATTGAGACCCGATCTCTATAACTGACTCCTAAAATCCGTCTTAGCCATCTTTGTTGAACCACATTTAGTCTTTTTCAATTTCGGCAGATGACTATTCACTGCACTTTAGTAATGGAGCCCAGCCACTGTAGAAATTTGTAACCTCTCTTGGCGACGCTCTTGGAATTAGGGGACTGTATAGTTTGCTTTAGATTTTATATCGAAAAGGGAAGTTTTATTGTCAAAATCATCTGTTAAGGGGTTTTAAACTAAAAAATCTCTGGAGTTTTTTTGCTTGTTTTTTTTTTTAAATTAGAATTTAAATTTAGAATCATATTGAAGAGAGAGGTTTTTAACCTCAAAACTCTATGTAGGGAGATTTGAAACTGAAAACCATCTGGAGGAGTTTTAAACTTTAAAAAAAGCCCTAGGAGGAGTGGGGTTTAAACTCAACCCCCACCCTTGGAATTGCTACGCTCATTTGTGAGTGTGTAATTTGTTTTGTTTTGTTATGCTGAAGAGGTATTTTTTAGCTTGAAACCTCGCTGAAGGGTGTTTTAAACACAAAACCCCTCTTGGCTACGCTTACAGAATCTGGTGACCGATGAATAGATTATATCTTATAGTGAAGCGGGGGTTTTATGGTTATTTCGGAGGGGGGGTTTAAAATCAAAATCTTCCTTAGCTATGCTCTTGGAATATGGGGATTGTCCTTTGCATTGTTATTTGTTTTGTTTTGTTTCATAGAAGAGAGTGATTTAACTGCTAAACCTCATGATAGGGGGTTTAAACTCAAAAACCCCTTGGCTGCGCTGGGGCAAGTGATGGTTTAGTATTAAAATCTCACCTAAAATAAACAAAATCAAAGCGGGGGGATTTCATTTCGGGTTTTTTTTTCTGATCGAGGCTAGATACCAAAACTGAAATTCTTCCACAAGATGCCACAGAATTGCAGAAATAGACTTACTGATTAGTAATATTACGTTTTGATCATAAATATAATATAAATATAAGTAAGTCTATAGATCTATCCAATCTGGCCTCGAAAAGATGTTTACGGAAGGAGGGGACATAAAAAATTGTTTTGTCGTATTTTTCATATTTAGAGCATCACTTTGTACGACCTAAACCTATAATTAGCACTAGAGGCCGTAATTGAAATAAACAATGTCGAAGGTCACAAGGCATGCAGAAGTATTATAAATAAAAAGATTCGGAAAAAAAAACATCAACAAATCTATGATAACAATAGGAGTCTACCAAAGTATATGCAGAGGCGTAATGAGGAGAAGGCGGCTGGGTCATCAAAACCCTACATAAAATGTATCTACGTCCGTTTATCTAGACTACATTATTTGTACATTTTCAACTGCTTACTGGTGATCTTATCCAAATCCATTACGCACACTATTGGATGTGTCGGGGCGCCGACAGACCGTGTTTCCCTACGGGTGTCTGGCTACTTACACCACTGATTATACAGAAAGGTGTTTTTTTTTCAAAGAAATCAACAAACAAATTATTTCTCAAAGTTCAAGGATTAGTGGTCAGAAAATTGTTATCTATTAAGACCTATATTAATAGTTTTAACTGTAAACATATATTTTCCGCCACACATTGCTAATGTTGCCATTTAAAAAAAAAAAGACTTTTTTTAAAGTCTTGATAATTATTTATTTTTGTAGGCCTATAGTTGATTTTTGTTTACTAGATGTTATATTGCGTGGTTCATCGTCTGTAATTTTTAGAGTGTACATTAAGCGAACAGGTAATAGGATTTAGAAATCTATATTGCAAATTAGGCAACACACACACATAAAAGAATTAATGCTTTCAACATTTATTTGTTGTAGGTGTATAGACTACTCATTCTTGAATTTTTCTTATAGGCCTAAATTGAAATAATATATCAACTAAAGCAAACAAAGTATTAAGGTTTTTAAAAGAATTTTTGACAAATCAAACAAGAACATAATACTAAAATATTGGAATATGCATCCTCGCTTTGAAACCCCTAGCCTCAAGAAAACATAAAGAAACTAAAACAGAGCAACATAGAACCGGCGTTAGATTTATGCTAAACGAATATTCATATTTGATTTAAGTACGCAGGCCTACACCATATTAGTGAAATTGCTAAATTTAGAGACTAAAAAAGACACAAAGATAAGGCACATTTCTTATTCCACATACTAGGACAAGTTCGTATAAGTGCTTTTTCTTCGATGGCGCCATTAGATGATGTAGGCCTAATGGCTGCCTGAATCAGCCATGAAGACCAACCACTTATTTTAGCAGAGTTTAAGTAGGCCTTATTGATGAACATGTTATAGTACATGAAAAGTCATCATGGAATCCCCATATTGATGAAATTATTTAAAAAATCAAGCAAAACATTAAGGTTTATTTTAAAAGAATTTTTACAAATCAAACAAGAATATAAAACTAAAAGGCTATTTAACCTAAGTTAGGCAATATGCATCCTCTGTTTGAGATCCCTCAACTCAAGAAAACATTTATAAAGAAATTAGAACAAATACAAAATAGAGCAGAGAGATTTATAATCAATGAATATTCTTATTTGCTTTAGATTTGCTCCATTAGTAAAATCACTAAACCTAGAGACACTTCAGGACAGAAGAATAAAAAGTAAAGATGCTATTAGATAATGGAATGGGTTGCCTAAATCAGCCAGGTCAACCAACGACTTAGCAGAGTTTAAGTAAGACATTGATTAACATGTATGACTACATTGACACTTGAAATGCGTAGGAAGTAGGCTAATATATATATATATATATATATATATATATATATATATATATATATATATATATATATATATATATATATATATATATATCATGGGCGTAGCCAGGATCTTTTTTCGGGGGGGGGGGGGAACCCCGCCAAAAATATTATATATATATGTATATATATATATATATATATATATATATTATATATATATATATATATATATATATATATATATATATATATATATATATGTTTGTATAGATGGATGTGTATGTGTGTGTACATAATTAATCTTTTTTACATTCTGACCCTTCATTCTTTTATAAGACGTTTTTGTGCTCTAGAATATGTTCTTCCTGGAGTAAGTAAAAAATCTTAAGATTCCTCGCCCTCGCCAGCAAGGGGTCTGGGGGAGCGCTGAGAGCCAAGCACTATTTCTGGTATTGAAAGCCAACTAAATGCATATTCTGAGGTACCTACAGTGCATTATTTTGATATTAAAACGTTTTATTTCAAAAACATAATGTGCTATTCTTACCGACTTAGACTCTCACGCGCCGTTCGGCGCATTTGCTGGCAAGCTGTTTCCACAAAAATCTTTCACTGGCAATGTCTGAAGCATATTCCCACCTGCTCTGAGGACCTCCATGAAAGTGTGGCGCCAAGTTTTACTTGCATGTCATCGCAACTCTTATTATGCATAATTCATTTTGTCGGAGAACATGTCTCGCAAACCTCATGCGACGCTCTGTCACAACCTTACTAAAGGGTCGACTCCGACTTCGGCTTAGGATTTCCTTAATTTAGACCCGATCTCTATAACTGACTCCTAAAATCCTTCTTAACCATCTTTGTAGAACCACATTTAGTACTTTTCAATTTCATTGCACATGGAGCCCAAGCCACTGGTAGACATGTGTAACTTCTCTTGAATACGATCTTGGAATTAGGTGACTATTTTGCTTTAGATGTTATATCGAAAATGGACGTTTTATCGTCAAAATCATCTGTTGGGGGGGGGGGGTAAACTAAAATAGGGCCTATATCTGGAGTTGTTTTGTTTTTTTTAATTCAAAACCACATTTAGCTACGGTCATAGAATTTGGTGACTGTAGTTTGCTTTAGAAATAATATTGAAGAGAGAGGCTTTCAACCTTAAAACGCTCTGTAGGGGGATTTTCAACACAAAACTATCTTTAGGGGTTTTAAACTTTTAAAAAGGCCATCTGGAGGAGAGGGGTTGAAACTCAAACCCTCCCATTGGCTTGGCTGCTCTCAAAGAATTTTAGTGTATAATTTGCTTTTTTTGCTATATTGAACAGGTATTTTTTTTTTAGCATCAAACCCCTCTGAAGGGAAATTGAAACTCAAAACACCTAATAGGCTTGGCTATGCTCATAGCATTTTGATTGCGAATTTATTTTTCTTATTTTGAAGATTTTTGTTTAGCTTCAAACCCAGCTGGCGGGGGGTTTAAACTATAAACCCCTTTGGCTATGTTCATAGCATTTTAAGTGCGTAATTTGCTTTTTTTTTATATTGAAGAGGTATTTTTAGCTTCAAACCCAGCTGAAGAGGGGTTTAAGCCCCAAACCCCTTTGGCTACGCGTATACAATTTTGAGTGTATTTTGCTTTTTTATACTTTTTTATATCGTACATTTTGGAGAGGGGCTTAAAATCGAAATCTTCCTTAGATGTGCTCTTGGAATTTGGGAATTGTTTGCATTTTTTTATGTTTTATAGAAGATTCGAGGGAGATTAAGCCTTAAGCTTAAAACTTTGGCAATCGCATATAAAATATTTACCTTTGAATTGCTACATGATAAAAAGCAGTTACTTATTATAGGCTTTTGAACAAACATATGAGTTTTACGGTTGAGGAGCGCCGCATAGTGAAAAATTGTAAAAAACAAAAAAGGGAGGTCGCTGAGCCCAAAAGATTGAGAACTACTGATATAACCGTGACCTAGGTGTCGAAATAACTAGATCTAGTATAAATTTACCTCTTGAGAATCATTCAAAAGTGGGAAACAATGTCGAATGTAAAATTCAAAAACAAGAATCGGAAAGTGGGCGAGAGAATACTCAGCGAATAGCAACTTTATTAGAGGTCTAGATCTAGAATCTAGAACATTGGCTACATTGACTGCAATCTAGAGTCTAGATCTACATTTCAATCTAATTCTAATCTAGATCTATAGAGTCAGTCTAGCCTAGGAACCTTCTATCTAATCTAGATCTATTCTAGATTAGTCTTAGATAGCTATCTTTTAACTTTTCACGACTTAGTATTTACTATCTAGCTCACTGTCACTGTAATTTAGGTTAGTGAATAGTCACAATAGTGACTTAGATCTAGTAGTGTAGTAAAATACACACTCACAGTGTGTAAGTTACACGAAGTGTAACTGTAAGTAGACCAATAGATCTAACTGTAACTAGACGTCTATAACTGAATAAGCTCAATAACTACTAGAACTATCTAATAATTTAATACAAATTTAATTATAATAATAATACTTACTAATAATAGAATTTATTATTTTTATATAAATAGATTTGATAATTTTTATTGATCCAATCAAATGGAAATTCAGTTTGAAGTTTGACTACAATTGACGGTAAATTGACAACCTCAGTGTAACTCTGTAACAATAACATTATAGATTAGATAGATGCAAATACGAACAACATTCACACACAAAACACATGTAATACTCACTTATAACCAGCGCTTTATGAATTAGACTTCTAAGAACTTCTCGATGATGACAGATGATCTTATAACACCCTGACCGACAGTGGGATGAAGGAGTTTTAAAATCTTTCCATTTTAGTTCTAATCTTATCTTATATATAATACAGACGTTACTTCAAAAAAGAAGTTGATTACGTCCTACGTGTCATGCATTTAGTCATGCATAATGCATATTAACCAATGGAAAGGAGACGACCACTTCGTTCAGATCTACTATTAGTTATAATTAGATCCAGATGTCTATAAAGTTAAAGCCTAAACTATATCTAAATCTAGATCTATAAGAGATAGAATATCATGTTCACGATGATCTAGACCAGGGGTCGGCAACCTTTTGAGTCGGAAGAGCCAAAAATTACAATTTACAAAATGTCAAAGTTTTTAAAGAGCCACAAAGTTTTTTCTTGCCAACTATAAATAGTACTCGACTAAATAAAGTACTAAAATGAATGAAAACGAATCTATTTGTTCATATGAAAAAAATATCTACTTATTTATATATGACTAGTATTTTATAATATATAAATGGGATTATTAGATAATTACTTATTATGTTTGTAAATAAATTAAAAGAATTGCACATTTCCATACAACACTAACATGTACTTGAATAACAAAACAATTGAGAAAACAAATTCAATGGGAGCGATGGCTTTGGTTTTAAAAAGTTTGGGTAGGCCTACATTTTTGGCTCATCACTTGTTTTTAGTTTCAAACACGACTCTAAATTTTCATTTGTTAGTTGGCTTCTTACTTACACTTTTAATTATATTCATACAAGACAACGCTTGCTCGCATGAATATGTCGATCCGAATATAGTTAGTGTTCCAATTGCCAACCTTTTCACTTCACTGTAGCAATCTGGAAGACAATCCATGTGTCGAATATGAGTGCCTCATCTCGCGCCATTTCTTTGAAAGCTGTCCACTTTTGTTGCGTTACATACATACATTTCTGGATCTTCAACTCTTCAAACTTGCTTTTCAAATCTGTGAATTCTCCACTCCAGAAAACTTAATTTTTTAAAGTCCAGTATTAATTCCAAATGGCTCAATATGGATTTCGTTACTATTTGTGTTGAGGGTATTTACAATGGATGCTAAAATGGTTTGATGGTTTTAAAATGCTCACATATCTCAGCAAATTCATCTGTAATTTTTTAGAATAACTGTGCCGAAGTAATTCCTGTCAACAGTTGCACAGGTTTTATAGCAATATTGCTTTAGAAAATGAAAATGAGCCATTGATCGCTCTGATTAAGTAAAATTCCCCTTTCAGACTTTGCGATCTATAGGGAAAATGATGTTAAGGTCATCTCTTTCTGTGGCCCACGGTTAACGAGGGTGTCATGTAGCCAGTACAACGACTAACCGCCTTTACTTTCCCCAACTAATTTCAGGTACCTATTAGAGCTGGGTGGATTTAGAAGCGCTAAAAAATATCCAGAGATTAAAAATCCCAGTCTTCACCAAGATTCTAACTCCGAACCTCTTTCCGGAAGCCAAGCGCTTTACTGCTCAGACACCGCTCTTATTTTCTACCAAAACATCATTTTTCATTTTCTTGTAGTTTTAGATTCATCTCATTTACTTTTGTTGATATATCCATCATAAAGTAATATTTTTGCAACCGATTGTCGTTCTCTAATTCAGGGTGATTAATACCTTTCTCATTTAGGAATGTATTTATTTCATTCAAGCACAAAGCTGGAAGTTTCAACAACAAACCCTTAGAAAGCCATCGCACTTTATTGGGACAAAGAAGGTCAAAATACTGAGTCTCCATTTCGTTTAAGAATTCTTGAAATTGACGATGGTAGAGTGCTATTGACCAGCACTTCTTGCTGGAAACTTAAGAAATACGTGGAGACTCGCAGATTCTCTTTTATTTTTTCCTGTCATACTTCTGGCTCCATCAGTTGCTATTGAAACGAGTTTATTTAAATCGATCTTATTGTCTTCAAGGCATTTTTGCACGGCATTCGCTAAATCTTCTCCTCTAGTTTGTCGCGAGAGCACTAGCAATCCTTGAGAAGTCATATACATGCAGTGGCGTAGCTAGGGTGGGGGAGGCGGGGGGAGATTTTGAAAATCCTCCCTAGCCCCCATTTGAGGGGGGGGGGGCCAAATGAGTGTTTTTTACATTAAAAATTAAATATTACTAAAAATGCAGGGGACCCCAATGAGGTCAAGCCCCCAGTCCCCCAAACGATGGAAAACTCCTATCTACGCCCCTGTATACCAGACAGAAAGCCAACTTGTGCCGTGTCTTTTATGTCGCAAGACTCATCAATATCAAGTGATAAGGCAGAAGAAAGTTGAGTTTTTCCACCTGCAAATATGTTACATTTAAAGACTTGAGGAGGGGATGCGGTACAAGTACAAGTGGCTGAGAGATAGAAGCGGTGCCTAATCTTAGTTAATAGATTCAATTTTTTGTTCGATAAAATAAATAATATTTGAGTATGGAACTAAAGAGCCGCAGCTTAACATCCAAAGAGCCGCATGTGGCTCGCGAGCCGCAGGTTGCCGACCCCTGATCTAGACAGAGACATTCTAGATATTCATTATATTAGATAGTTATAATAGACTATAATAGTATATATATATATCTAAAAAAGATCTACTAATGATATAGTGACCTAGGCACAATCTAGTGTAAAGTGTAATTTAAAACACTAAAGTCAGTAAAAAAGTCTAGATTTAGAATAGAATATAAATTTTAAAAAATCTATAAAAAAAATACTAGATTCTAGATCTAAATCTAGTAGTAGAATCTAGACTAGATCTAGATTCTAGACTTGATGCATGCTTCCAGAATAATTTAATTCATGTAGATACATATCTACTCTAGATCTAGTCTTAACAAATGTATCTTCTTTTTTTTTTAAAGAGGCTTCAAGACAGAGCTTGTGCTAACAGTAACATTATTCTCCTAAATCCCATCACTTCTCGCTTTGTTTCACTTAGTCTTAGGCTTGCATTGTGATGTCTAAAGAGTGTGATAGGCCTATTTATAACACTCATGTTTCTCTGTAGACCTTGAAACCCCTTTTTTTTCTGACATTTTGTTTTCAGATTTAAAGTCTTGACCATACAACATGGGTCCTTGGTCCTACATGCTGATATCATCCAGTATTGTGATACTGTTAGGCATATTTATACAGAGAAAGGCCAATGAACTTCCTCAATTAGCAACCAAAGTAGATCAGGAATATGACTACATTATTGGTAAGAAAATGTACATTTTGTCATGAATGCTTTCTTTAATCATGAGCCTTAACAGTATTTAGACTCTTATGGTGGAGTTATTGTGCTACGCTTTCTGTAGCACAGACAGCATGAGAGCATTTATTTTCACCAATTTAAAGTTGACATCTTAAACCATATTGTGCCAAGAGATTCATATATATATATATATATTTTTTAAAAAATCATTTGAATATTGCAGAATCCTTCTTTACTATTAAGCTAAATGTAATTACTTCTATTTTTCAAGTCGGTGGTGGCTCGGCAGGCTGTGTATTGGCTAACAGATTATCTGAGGATCCATCCAAAAAGGTTTTGCTTCTAGAGGCTGGACCAGATGACCGAGACCATCCTTTTATTTCCATACCAGTGCGGGCAATGGATTCTGTGGACACTGACATTGACTGGGGATACCTTACAGTGCCACAGAAACATGCACTGAAGGCGTTTAAAGATCAGGTAGGTATCAACTATTTTTTAGGTTTAGATCAGCGGTTCTCAACCTTTTTAGCTCGTCGACCCCTTTGTACTATTTACAACAATGCGGCGACCCCAACCAGTAAAATTATCTTCGTTCATAAGCATAAAAAACTGCTTTTGCTAATGGTATAAAATGTAATCCAAATGTGAATAATTGTTATCTATAGTCTGGAAAAATATGTTTGCAAAAAATATGTTACTGAAAATGAAAGAGGACAAATCAGGTTATGACTGCTACACTAAATCCAGATTTGAGTTACTGGCAATAAAAATAAATCATTTTTGCTTTGTCGCTATTAATGAGCTCAATAAACTCTTACTTTCTCTGGAACACCTTCATCTTTGACTGTGAATGGACTTCTGGAAGGTACAGAAGGTAAAATCATTTTTTCGATGGTCTTAGGCAACCCCTGGCAAATTGTCATTCGATCACGAGGAGGTTGCGACCCACAGTTGAGAACCCCTTGTTTAGATGGTCATTTTCTGTGGAAGGTCTTTTTTTTTAAAATTCAGATGAAATGGTTTTAAAAAATTTGATAATTTTTTAAACTTGACAACTCTCATTCACTGACAACCTTTGAAATATTTGTCCATTACATAGCATATCTTATATAAAAATGTTTAGCACTTAGACCCCTATTTTAAATCAAAGCTACAATGATTACTTCCATACAACGTTGGTCAGAAATGACACAATGAAGTGAGACCAACAGGACTATTCACTGTAATGAATTTTTCAGGCTAGCTAAGACCACACTGCAGATCAAAACAGTTTGGGCAGTGCCTTTGCTGAGAGACACTTTGGCTTCATAAGTGTTCATATCAATCTTTGGGTTTGCCAACTTCAGATATTTACACTGGTATTTTAGTAGTCTCTCATGTGAGAAAATACAACCATATCTTAAATCATATGAATTACAGACATTCTTTTCCAACAGAAGATAACTATGTCCTCTGCATATCCTTGTGTTAATGAGAACTCAACTAAGTTATTGGCTTTCCTGGCTGAAGACTTGTCCACTGCAACAAAACATCATTTTAATACATGGCTTAGCTAATTATGTCTCTACTAGTAGATGATGGCTAATCAGAAAAGATTGGTTTTAATTTAAACAAGATTCAAAATGTTTTTTTTAGAAATAAATCTAATGTATTCTCTATGGTCAGTCATGAAACGACTTTGGATCATCTCACAAAAATGAGATAAAAGCCTGAGCTTTAGCTGAGGTTGGAACCATGTTGCCACACAACAGTTTCCCCCCTCCACACAGCTTATGTGTCCAAAGGAACATCAGTGTGGGATCAGCAAGGTTGTAGGTTCTGCCAGGGTGCAACACTGAGCTGCGAGCTATGTAAGGGATACCAGCTCTTGATTTTCTCAGGGTTTACTCTGGAAGCCTTTCCCATATTTGGACATAGATGTAGCTGCAAGGCAGCAGAGGTTTAAATTCAGAGTTTTTTTTTCTCCAGAAGTTAGCCGGCCAAAGCTAATCCCTCCTGTCTGAAACTTATTGTATCATAAATTATGATATCAGGCATAAATAAAGTAACCCAAAATTTGTTTAATGTTTGTCTACAGCGAGGGCGATGGTATCGAGGTAAAATACTTGGCGGCACGTCCAACCTCAATGACATGACCTACACACGGGGATTCCCAAAAGACTACGACAACTGGGAAGCTAATGGTGCCCAGAAATGGTCTTTCAAGGATGTTTTGCCATACTTTTTAAAGTCTGAAGACAATGAGAATGCAGACTTTGTTAAGTCAGGTAAACTTTTTTGTTTTTTTAATAAATGACACTGTATCTCAGAACAATTGTTTTTATCATCTTTTACATCCACTACGATTTCTTTCTGAACGTAAGAAACTATCAACATGATGTTATGAGCCATAGTTTTGGCAAACATATTTTTTTATTATTAAAGCATTTTTAGCGACCCCCAAAAGAAGAAAAGACGCTATTAGTTTTGTGAAATGTCTGTCCGTCCGTCCCGTTTAGATCTCGTAAACTAGAAAAGATAGTTAAAATCCGACATCATAATATTTTAGTCCATTCAAAGTTCTGATGCAACAGCTACTTTTTTCTTTTCTAAAAGTGAAAAATCTAATTTTTTAAGTCACTTATGCAAGCAGTTTTTTTTCATAAAAATACACCACTTTTACAACTATTCACTTTCAAAAGTAACAAACACGGGAGGCTCTTTAGTAGGAGAGATAACTATTTGCCATATTTTTAACACATTTATGCAAATGGTTTTAGACTTTTTGATAAAAAAATATTTTTTTATACATTTGTATTGCTACATTATGTACGTTCTGTCCTAACATTTACACACAAAAAATTTTAAACTTTTTTTTAAAGAGAAAAAATCTATTTAGTATGCATTGGACATAATTTAAAACAACAATTAATAAGTAGTTTTTCATATTATCGCGTGAACTGTAGTGGCAAACTAAAGGGAAAAAAAATCTTTTTTTAATGTTTTATTCTTGAGGATTGGAATAAGAGATTGACCCTTTACAAAACAATGTCATTATATGACATCAGTTAGACCAGGTTCATATCTAACTTCACATTCACTTTCACTTATCCTTTGGTCTGCTGGACCGCTGGGGCACCACACAAGATCTGTCAACTTTTTTTCTCCATTCTTCTCTGTCATTTGTCTTTGATAGAATTTAGTTCTGATGTTCTTTCTGAAAATATTGATTGGTTTAAAAAAGTTGAGACAGAATGTTTTTTGTTTTTTTTCCTAAATATCAGGTGGACGCTTAATTAGGCAAAATTGTTAAAATTTGGTCATATAAGAGAAAATCAAAGAATCAAAAGAAAAATGTTTCAAAATGTATTAGAACATCAATAGTCTGATTAAATTAAATGTGTCATGTCTCAATATTTCACCCACATTTTTAGTATACTATTTGATAAGTTTTGTTTTTCTTTTTTAGTGATAGAAGTTTTATGATAAATGTAATGAATGTTATCATAAATCAATAGATGATATGATTTTTGATAATTATAAATGATTTGTCAACATGACTTGGTTATATGGAATACGGAATTTTGATTATTATTGAAATTCCTAAACACCATATTAAATCCCTAAACCTTTTTTTTTTTACTCATTGTAATAAACGATTCAAGCTGAAAAAGGAATTGTAAGACAATGCTGTAATATTTGGCGTTTCAGGTTTTCACAAGATGGGTGGACCACTTAAAGTTGGCAGGTCCAAGACTCACAGCTTAACAAATTTTCTGCTGAGAGCTGGTAAAGAAATGGGATATAAAATAATTGACGCTAATGCTGTTCAGTCAGAAGGTAACATTTGTTTTCTTCTTTTTAACATTTTTTTCCCCCTGGTTTCAATTCGAGGTTAATGACCACAATCAAAAATAGAATTCTTTTCATTCATTCTGCGGTGTCCTACAGTTTAATCCATAAACTTCGAGTTCAATAGAAATTAATTTTATAGGATTTTTTCGGCCAACTCCATGGTGATGCATACGCTTCACATTTTTGTTTTGCAAAATAAATTTTACTTCTTATTTATGTTGAAATAAAAAAACAACTAACATGTATGTAGATTATTTAGGTGGTAGATCTACTACACTTGAAATGTATTGAGTACATTTCTGGGAAGTGTGAACTATTTTATTCACTAACCATCCACCCCTTGAAGATCAAAGTGTATTTTGTAATGTTGCAAAGTATCATCAAACTGTTCTTAGTTTTTCTATGTTACATTGTAAGTAATGGGTAAGGATTTGTCACAATTTTTAAAAGTTTAAATGTATTTACATTATGTGTTTATATTATCAATAGCTTCATTCCACTATCTTTTATTTTTAAACGACTAATAATGTTATTAATGTAAACTTGTTTATAGTTTTTACTTAAAAACTTTATTTTTTCAGCCCATACTTATTAATTTTGTTGTTTCCACTTATACATGTTATTATTTTATCAAAATTATTTTTACCATTTTGTGTTTCATGCTTCTATAGAATGCACAATGCACTTTGGTCCAATGTCTTTTGTAGATGTAGAAGGGGGTGGGGGGGGAATGTACCTGAGAATGTTTTTGGAGAAGGTTTTCATGCTGTTTTTGGATTCTCAGCAAACACAACTCATTTCAATTTGAATCTCTAATAACAAAAATTTCTTGGTATGCATCGTTATTGAAACTCAAGCCCCAAAAAAGGAGAAATGAGAAAAAAACTACAACTATAAAGTTGTATAAAACATTTCACAACTCTCTTGATCTCTAAATTTTCTCTTGTTTTTATGTATCTATATACCACTAAAAGTAAGCCTAATTATTTGATCTGTTTACTTTTTGTTACGCAGGTTTTGTTGAGATTCAGTCCACCTTAAGGAAAGGTGTCCGACAGAGTGCTTCAAGGGCATTTCTTTATCCTGTTTTGTTTAGACACAACCTACATGTACTGACAAACTCCCCTGCTGTCCAGGTAAATAGTCGGCAGTGACCTTCTTAGATAGCTGTGATCAACAATGTCATATGCATTTCCTTTTTTATAGCTTTTACTGTGACAAGGTTTGTCAAAATGAAATTAAACACTATGGTCACCTATAGAGTTGTACAAGACTTAGAGCATAGAGTTGTCGATTGGCAAATGTAATATAAGGATGTTACTAAAGGGATAATGCTTGGAAAATATTTTGCTTTAGAATAAGAAATACATCTAAGAATCACATTTTTTATTTTACTGTTCAAATTTTGTGATTATGTGTACTACTCATTTGATGTTGAAAAGTATTCTGCTTTAATAGTTTTATTCTCTTATCAAACTTTCAATACCAGAAAAGATTTCCTAAAACTTAAATCCTTTTTGCCTTTAATGTATTTGAAGCTGTCATGCAAAAGAACTTAGCTCAAAGTTCTTTTATCCAATTCATTAATGTTTAAATTTTTTTACAAGTACATTAGATATTAGCTTAGTATATGAGTTTAATTTTCAGTTTAAATTTAATAACTTAACAACAACAAAGATTCAGCTGTGACTCTCTTTCTAGTCCTGTATTCTCTAACTTTTTTTTTTTTATATGTTTTACATAATTTTGATGTTTTTAATATTTAAAATAATTATATCTAACACAACCAACACTCTGTATGGCAGTGCTGAATAACTGAAGAGAACAGCACACTATTTTTTTTTGGCACAGTCTGCAAAAGAGCTTACAGCTCAGCAGCAGAAGAGGAGGCCCAAACTTCCGCAGGCAGGGTTCTAACCTAGAACCATCAAGGCAGTCCAGAGCCCATACCACATGACCAGACAGCCATTTTCACTGTCTTTTCAACTCTTTGTACCATCAGATTGTTGGATGGTGTTCTGTTTGCAGTTATTATGGCACAGCACATGTTTTTAATTTTATTTAGTAAAATATAACTAATAATGTGTCAGGGATTAAAACAAAGGGGCTTAATTCATGTGACACCTGGCTCCACTTTGTTTTGTAAGAAAGGTAGATAACTTAACAATGCTGCTTAACTTTTTTAGTTTCTTGATTTCAGATTATGACAGAGAGCAAGCGGGCAGTGGCAGTAAAGTTTGACCACAATGGAACCATGACGATTGTATGGGCTAAGAAAGAGATCATTCTTAGTGCTGGAACAGTGGAAACTGCAAAGTTGTTGCTTCTTTCTGGAATAGGGCCAGCTGAGGATTTGAGCAAAATAAATGTGAGTTTAAATAGTCTCATACTATATCAAGTTAATTAATTTTTCACTTGAAAACATTTTCAATTTTTAGTATAAGTTAACTATTTGCTGTCTCTATGAAAAAACAAAAAGCCCCACAACTTTTTACTAAAGCTACAACTTTGTATGCTTCATATTATCTTTCTGCATCTTCTGTTTTGAACTTAGATCCTCAAATATTGGTCAGCATATGGCAAAAATCGGAGGTGCGGTGGCTGAGTGGTAAAGCGCTTGGCTACCGAACCGGGGTTCGAATCCTGGTAAAGACTGGGATTTTTAACTTCAGGATCTTCGGGCACCTCTGAGTCAACCCAGCTCTAATGGGTACCTGACGTTAGTTGGGGAAAAGTAAAGGCGGTTGGTCGTTGTGCTGGCCACATAGGAGTTGTTATGACATGGTTAGGAATTAGTTATTTGTTTCGGGAATAAGGGGAAAGTTTTAATTAGCGACAAGTGACGTGACAGATCTTTAAAAAATAAGAACGCTCTAAGTGACGCTAAAAGAAGACGCTTCTTGTAGAGAAGTAGACTTGAGTACAATAGAGATACGGATTTACGGACATAACTGACACTGGACGATTCCCTTCTTGATTATTAAATATATTTGTAGAACAACATCAGCGTCGACTACATATTTGATTGTTTCGGCCTTTCGCCGGTGTTACTGAAGTAGTTGAGTTCAGCGTTACTTCCAGTCAGATCTACACTAGATATATTCCCAAGAATCAACACCGCGCGTAAGCATTAACAAGACACCCTCGTTAACCGTAGACCACAGACTCAGATGAACTTTACATCATCTGCCCTATAGACCACAAGGTCTGAAAAAGGAACTTTACTTTTTACCTAGCTAAATTCATGTCCGACCAGTCTTGTGCACCTTACCATAGACTCACAGACCATAAATTAAATTAACTCGTTTAAAATTACATTATTAAGATTGGTTGGTTGCATGTATGTGTTAAGTGTAATTTTTCATCAGGATCTCCAGGGAATAGGGATTAGGGAATAGGAGTAGTAAGGCATGGAACACAGGCGAATAAGGATTTAAGGGCAAAGCGCAGTGGGGAATCGGGACCTAAGGGAAAGAGATTTGGTGAATGGGATTTAAAAGGAGCTCAGCATTCAAAAGGCTAATATTGTTATATTTTCATGCATATATATAGATTCCTGTTGTGGCGAATTTACCAGTGGGAAAGAATGTGCAAGACAGCCTGACCTATGAATTCCCAGTGGCCATAGAGCCAGCCATAAGTATCTCACCTGAGAAACTTGATTCTTTCTGGGAAGGAATCAAATATAAATTAGTAGGAAAAGGTATCTTTTTATTTGACTTTTTAAGCTGTATTATGCAGCACAGCTTAGTAGTGTTAGTGAAATATGTGGTGCATTAAGGTGCACCAGCCCAAAGAGAACCTTTCAGGTCATTTTTTAAAAGTGCACAGAATTAAAGATAATATTACTATCTAAAATGTATATGTAACTTACTTGCTAATGTTCAGGCCCCTTATAGCATGCTTCATTTACATAAAAAGATAGGGATCTCCAAATAAAACATTTCATGACTAATGAATATAAAAGTCTAGATTGACTAATTGTTTACTTGTATAAGATGTTGGACATCGTTTGGCTATATTTTGTTCAAAGTGGTTTCTTCAAGTTGGATACCATTCTGTTTCAATTACAATGCAAAACTTGCACAGATTTCACTGGTTCCATAGTCTTTCTATTATTTATGTAGCAGAAGCCTGATAATCCAAACTTCTGTAATCTGAAAGCTCAATTAATCCAAAACCGAAATTAGGATGATTTTAGGAATAATAAAAAACTAAGAAAGAACAGTGAATAATTGTATTATGTATTAAATATTACCGTAGTTTCAAAGACAGACATTGCTATGAACATAATGGAACAATGTTATATGTTGTTCTTAACTATATTGGTTTAAAAAAAAAGTTTTCTTTTTTTTTTTGATGAAGAGAAGATTGAAATTATGCCAACACTTCAGAAACAACGTTGGGGTCACTGGGAACTTTTTTTTTTATGTGGCGTAGCACTGTATCAAAAGCACTACATCATGTACCAGTTTATGTAATAATACATTGTATTTCATGTTTTTTTTAGTAATAATTTTGCTTAATCCAAAATATTAGTTAATCTGAAATGGGTCCTGTCCTAATCATATTAGACTATCGTGACTTAACTATACCACAAATAAAATATGCACCAACACCAATATCTCAAAATGTAACAGAAATGTGCCTGTTAAATTTAACTATTTCTTTTTCTTAATCTAAGGAATTTATGCCTCACCCAATGGGATTGAAGTTGTTGCTTACACTAATAGTGAAGTCAACGCTGATAAGTCCTGGCCTGATCTTCAACTGGTGTTCAAGGGCATGCTACATAATGAAGCCTATGGGAAAAAGTTAGGGCTCACTGATAATGTAAGAAATTATTGATTTCTTAAAGGTACCCATATTTTTGTTCTGTAGACACTACAACCTTTTTAAATCTTCCAAATCTCTATTGCTAAAAAAATCCAAAATAATAATAATAATAATCTTTTCAATTATTTTTTTTATTCTTCTGTTTTATAAATATAATACAATCAAAATACTAGTCAGGCCATATAACCTATTTGACTACAAAAAAAAGCATATTCTTGTTTTTTTATTTGTCTTTATCTATTAAAAAAACACAAAAGAATCTAATTATTTTTTTATGTTTAAAAAAACAACAAAAAAAAAAAACATTTGAAATTTGACAATTCTGTAAGATCACAGCCCAGCAGAATAAGGGATATTTGAAGGGGAATGATGGTGAAGGCTAGATGTGCAAACATAGAGATGCTAAGTTAAAGTGAAACAAAATAAATTAACAATCAATAGATATTGTTTTTACAAATAAAACAAATACTATGAAACAATAATGTATAATAATTTATTCAATAATAATATTTTATGTACATTGATAACAATGGAATTAACTGGGTCTAAAATGTTTACATTGGCCACCAAGAAATGTATTATTAGTGTTAAATGTTGTAAATGCATTGAATTATATGGATACTGTGTACTATTTTATTAGGCTCTTACAGACATGTCAGTCAGAAACAAATTTGCTAATGGCTTGGCCTGCTTTAGCACAATTCTGCGTCCTAAGAGTCGTGGAACCATCAAACTGCTGAACAATGATCCCAGTGCCCAGCCCCTGATTGATCCTAACTACTTAGAAAATGATGAGGACGTGGAAGTCATACTTTCAGGTCAGTACTTCATTCAACTTCAATTTGTCCTGCTATTGAAACAAATTTTATCCATCAAAATATACAAAGATAAAACAAATTCATTATCTCATTGTCTGGGAGAAAACCATTTGTCTTTCCAGCGTCCGATCACCTTTTTCTTGTTTACTCCTTTTTCTTTTCTGATCCATATTTTTAATTATTTGAATGGTTTATGGGAACACTAGCGTGGCCATTTTGAAGGTTTTTTCCTTCTGTAACAAGTCTCTGTTTCAACAAATAGAAAAAACAGTATAACATTTATAAATAGACGTATTTGAGAAACATTGCATGAAAAAAAATCAGAATGAAGAGGAAAAAAAAAGTTTTTATAAGTAAATATGTAGGTTACAGCTGGGGCTGCATATCCACTGGAAATACTGCATTCCTCATTAATCTTTGGACTTGAAGACAAGCCTTATTATTATTATAAAGATCAAAATAATTGCTTTATAAGTTGAATAAAGGAAGTCTTGTCTTTTTTTAAAAAGTATTTTAAATATTTTTTATTCCTGTTTATTGAATCATTGCTTTTGCCAATTGTTTCAAATATACTATGTAAAAATTAAAATGCCAATGTTTTATAAATAAATTATAGAAATTTTTGTTTTGTTATGTAGGTATAAAGATTTGTAAAAAGTTGCTGGATATGCCGTCAATGAAACAGATATTAGCTGTACCAGCTGATGGGCCAGCTACAACCTGCGGCAATATCACCTTTGACACAGATGACTATTGGCGATGCATGATCAGGTCAAGAGGCCAACCTGTCTATCAGCCAGTAGGTTCCTGTAAGATGGGCTCTGTTACAGACAGCACAGCTGTAGTGGATCCCTATTTAAGGTAAGTTGTCACAGAAGACTTTCGTCACTTAAGGGGACACTATAGTATTATGTGACTGAAACTGATTCTGCTTAAAAACTTGATTGAGAATGTTTGCAGTGAGATGACAACCATAATGCAGTAATGCAGCATTAATTTATCAGTACCCTATGAGTTGAACTGTCTGGAGCTACCGAAGGATTTTCGAGGTGCAGAATGGAGGAAATATTTGACTAGCTTCAACTGTGGATTAATTTTCTTTTGAAATTTTTTTTTTTTGTTCCCTGACATCTCATCATACAAAACATTTCATCATTGCATAAAGTGCATTTTGCAAACATAAGTACATGTGGGTGTAGTTAAGTAATTAACATACTGAGCAAGTTAACCCTAACCTTAACCCTAACCCTAAATGATGAATTGCTATATTGATGAAATGTTGCAATGATGAAATGTCTCGTATGATGAGGTGTCTGGTCACCATATTTTTTAAGCCAACTTTTTTTCAGAAAAACAATCTACAAATAATTTTTAAGATGTTCTTTTGTGCATAGTATAATCCTAATTTCAGACCAAAAAAAAAATGTATTTATTGTCATTAAACTTTTTTTTAAAAGTCAAGTTACCCCCAAGAGTATTGAGAAGTAAAAAAAGAAAAAGTGTTAAAAAAATGAATTAATTTCAGGTTGCCAAGTTGTAATAATTAAAAATAAATCTTGATAATCAATCATCGACAGGGTAAAAGGTGTACAGGGACTCCGTGTAGTGGACTCATCAATCATTCCTTACATGACCTCTGGGGGCTCTTACATTCCAACAATCATGATTGCAGAGAAGGCAGCAGATATAATCAAATTAAACCAAGCTCAGCACATGTAGTGAGTGTTGCATCCATCGTCATCATTGTAGCGAAGCGAAACACCTTTGACATTTTATTTCAGGGAACAAATCCTCATCTATTTATTCCTTACTTAGTTCTACTTAATTTGATCAATGGCTGTAAAACTAGGAGACTTTTTTTTTTATTTTAAAAATATTCATTAATTTACATTTTTGTAAAATGGTTTTAAATAATTTTTTTTTCTTATTTTAGATCATAATACCCAATAATTTTCTAATGTCTTACAAAGAGTTTGATTCTCAAAACACTCTGACATTTCATTTGTGTTACTCATCCTTGTTGTTGTTTTTTTTTATTTAACTTAAAAATTATTTTTTTACTGTAACTTAAAAGAAAATATTACTGCTGTCAGTATTTGTGTAGACTTATAAATTGATATAATTTGATATTGTGCCCTGTCTGTAAAAATTCAATGTATATACATATATATGCAAATTGTGGTGAATGCAGGTGTGGATATTGTAGAGGCACTGCTTACTGTTCGACAGCTGTGCAGGGCAAGGCACCTATCTGCTGTGGGAGAAGGCAGTATTTTGTTTTTTACAAGTTCCAAGGAAATGCTCTCAGAAAATGCCCTGTTGATTCCAAAAGAGATAGCTGATGGTCTTTTACCAAGACTATAGGATTAACAAAGAGCTTTTGCAGAAGACAGGCTTATATGCTAAAAAGGAAACTAAAATTGACCACAGGCAGACCATCATGGTTAGGTTGCGTTGGAAGTGGCAAAATATGTAGATCACAGCTAGGGCTGCATAGCCAACGTGAAATACTGCCCTCCTCTTTAATCATCAGTTTTGAAGACAAAGCCATCTACAGTTGTTGTTTATTTTTTGTATGTGCTTTATGTTTATACAGAGCATATGTAGAGCTAATGTGTGAATGTATTTTGGGGTACTTACATATGTTGGTGCATTTATTGTGCAGATTTGAATTGCTTCCACATTGTATTTATTTTGTTACATTTCAAAAGCTTCAATAATGTCTGTGGTAATTCTCTGCCTATAAAATGATTTTGCCAATAGATTCCTAGAGTTAAGTGCACACTTTATTTGAGGTGCAGTAAATTGTTTAAAATGTAGATTTCAGATTTAGTTCTGGTATATGATGTAAACTGAAATTCTTGCCTCACAATTAAGAAGAGTTGTCACTAAAGAAAATGTGCACTTGTTGATCTTGTTATGGACATTTTGCATGAAGATTTTTATGAGGTGAATTAGTTAATGAAGCTATATGTTGTTTTTTTTAAAGTATATATTTCTTATTTTTATTTTTAAAAATTGCATATTTTTTAAAAATCTATTTAGTGTTATAGTCTTAGCTTCAAAATGTGATACAAGAACAGAATCAAAGATTGTCATTTGTAGTGAGATCCAGGCTGGTACATATTGGAGATCTAAATCACAATTAACGACACTAGGTCAAAAAACTAAAATATAAATCTTATAATGCAAGAGCAGTTTTTATTTGTGCTACATAGAATCATCCCCTTTTTTTTTCATTAACACTTTAACAAAAATGCATTCTAGCTACCAATCAGACCCATAATCTGCATGACCTGAAAATATATTTGACAATTCCACAGTGCTCCACTGGTCAAAGGTAGCTTACAAACAAATTCTAAGCTACTTTTCAAAATGGCTTTCATGAAAAAGAAACCCTGATCAAATCCTGTGGTTGGTCAAAGGGTTAGTCAAATTTTGTGGAGTGCTAGAATTCAGGCATGGTTTGGCTTAATATATGTATATTTCTATGAGATTTTGTTTTGCTTATGTTTATATCATTTTTTATTCTTTGTGCTCAATTTTATTGTGAAATTCCTTAACAATTTTTAAACTGTCATTTGTTACAATTTTTGTCAAGCTTCCATTAACTCCCATAATATGTCACTGATCTGTTAATTCAACTCTAGCTGAAAGTCAATATGTATTGGATGAAATTTATCAGTGAAAAGACATTGATTTCCTGAATAAAAAAAACAATTAACAACATAATATTGCAGCTGTATTTATAACATAACTGAACTTTCTAGGTGAAGGAAAAAAAGTAGCATTGACTTTAAAGTCCTGCTATCCTTCGTTTATTTTTTTTGGGGGGGGGGGGGGGGGGGATTTTTTTTCATCGTTTCTCTTCGATTTTGAACCCCTTAAATTTCTCACAATAGCATGACGTCTGACATGGAAAATATCTGGGGAAAGCATCAGGGAGTGGGGGGGGGGGGGGTGAAAATTTGCCCCAGTGATTTAATAACTGATTGGCTGGGTTGTGATTTGTTTAGTCTGAGTGGTATAAAGTGCTTCACAGTGTGTTGGCTGGCTTTGGAGCAAAAATTAAATTTCTTACCTAAACTTCTGGTATTTAGTGGTTTAAATCTTAGCGCTTAGATATTTTTGTTTAAATCACCACCACTGGCCTTCGTGTGGATTGCACATATTGTGACATTCTCGCTTTCAAATTCTAAGTAATGTTTCCTCGAGTGGTTCTCAAATGGTGTATAATCATTGACACCATACCAAGTGAGTTGTTGATGTTATGTGATGTTTCTGTTTTCTTCCTTCAACTGTTTAACCAGTTTACATTTTGCCCTGCCACACACAAGTTTGTGTAGAGAAATATAAACTATGTTCATTAACAGATTAATAAACAAATATACAATTGTGAATGTGTGAGTTGTTGTTTTTAAATAGATCTATAGTTATAGTTAGCTAGTTTCTGAAGCAGTGATAGCAAGACTACAAAAAATATATATATATATATTATTGGTTTTCATATTTCTATCACAGACCTATATATATTCTAGACTGGAAAACGGAAACATTTTTATCCGCGAGTGATCAACTCACAGACCTAATCATGAGACGAGAGTGCTCTTATTTTCGATCTTTAATTACTAGATCTAGATTCTAGATCTAAACATTAAATTATATGTTACATAGGTTAGGGTTGAAAAAACAATAACACCTTTACTTCTTATAACTACTTTACAAAACAACGCCTTGTTTCATCTTTTTAACACGTTTTTTACGACATTATTTTATATTTAGATATAATCTATATAGGTCATATGCATGTTTGAATTGAACACTAAAACTTGACGGTTCGCAACCTTTTAGGCTTTCGAAGTTCTGACGATAATAATAGTATTCACCCCCCCCCCTCCCCCTGACAAATAAATCTTTGAATAAAGGGTTTGACTCATTCATGGATTTACTCCTATCACCCCCTCATGACAGGTCCCGATTCCGGCCGAAGACAACGGTATAAAGTACAGACACGGTTAACATACACATTAGTGGCGATTTAAAAAAAAGGAAAATTTTTTACCTCACTTTGTGAACCCCCCCCCCCTCAACGCAAGAAAACTCTTGGTGAAGTTAATGTGTTAATCTACTCTGTGGCATTTTACGTCTCGAGAGACGATCTTTTCCCTTTGCAACTTCTTGTGTGACTAAAGAGGCCAATCCTTGATACACTGCTGCGATCGCAAGTTGGGCATTTAAATCACCAGGCGCCGTTGCATTTTCACCCTTCTTTCTGCTTCTGTTGTGTATGACATCTGCAATCCGTGACCCTTCCTTTATGCTCTCTCTCCATGTGGATCTGTCCAGTGCCACTCTTCCCAGCTGCTTGTGTCGATTTTGAAGAGCTTCATGTCGCGTTTGCATACATCCGTATAACGTAAAAGTTGGCGACCAGCGGCTCTCCTGCCTTCTATTAGATCGCCATACAGGATGTCCTGTGGAAGTCGACCTACTGGCATTCTACGAACGTGGCCAAGCCAGCCAAGGCGTCTGCTGCTGATAACAGAGCGGATGTCCTGGCACCCTGCTCTTTGTAGCACTTCCTCATTGGTTATCTTATCTTGCCACCTTATTTTAAAGATCCGCCTTAGGCATCGGAGGTGGAAGACATTCAGCTTTTTTTCCTGCCATGAGTAGGTTGACCATGTTTCACTACCGTACAGCAAGGTGCTCAACACACAGGTCCGGTAGACTAGGGCTTTAGTACTGCTAGTCAGCAATATGTTGTCCCAGACTCTTTTCTGCACCGTGACATGGTGGCCATTGCCTTGGCTATCCTGTTGTTTATGTCTTTATCCATTAGAGTGTTGTTGGATATGCTCCCTGAACTCTATATTCTCCTCTGCCGCTGTTGGGAAACCGGTCATGTCCCACAGGAAATGCGTGACGCAACTATAGTCACAATATACAAGAACAAAGGGGATCGGAAAGACTGCAACAATTACAGGGGTATCTCTCTCCTCAGTATAGTGGGCAAAATCTTTGCTAGAGTGGCACTATCCAGGCAGCAAGTGATAGCTTCTAGAGTCTACCCAGAGTCTCAGTGTGGATTCAGGAGTGGTAGATCCACTATAGACATGATATCGTCTCTACGACTACTGCAGGAGAAATTCAGAGAGAGAGACAGACCCCTTTACATTGTTTTTGTTGATCTGACTAAAGCTTTTGACATGGTCAGCAGAAGTGGCCTTTTCAAACTCCTAAGGAAAATAGGTTGCCCTCCCAAACTACTGAAGTTCATTAAGTGTTTTCACGAGGAAACTATATGTACTGTCAAATTCAATGGAGCCCAATCAGCACCTTTTGAGGTTTGCAGTAGTGTCAAGCAGGGATGTGTGCTCGCACCTACTCTGTTTGGCATATTCTTCTCCTGTCTACTGCATTATGCGTACAACGACATCAACGAAGGTGTGTTTCTCCTTAAAAGATCCTCTGGACAACTATTTAATGTATCAAGGCTGCGGGCAAAAACCAAGGTTAGGAAGCTACTCGTCAGGGAACTCCTGTATGCTGATGATGCAGCTATTGTGGCTGATTCTGATATTCAACTACAGTCCCTGGTTGACAAACTATCTGCTGCTTGCCAGAAGTTAATCTACTAGGCTTAATAATAACAATAATAAATTTGTGCGATTACAAATATTTTTTACTATTTTGTTTACGTTAAGCGCTATTTCATACTGTTACCTTTCTTCATACAC
This sequence comes from Biomphalaria glabrata, assembly GCF_947242115.1. Taxonomy (NCBI): domain Eukaryota; kingdom Metazoa; phylum Mollusca; class Gastropoda; family Planorbidae; genus Biomphalaria; species Biomphalaria glabrata. Next base: position 42,959,207 of record NC_074716.1, on the reverse strand, counting down.
TATGACTGTTGTCTGGACTAGTTGGATAGGGGTGGGGGAGAAGGAAGGATGTATCTGGGCGGCCGCTTTTTAAATACATTTATATAATTAAAAAAAAAAAAAAAAGGTGAACGACCTGAGTTCAAAACCTCAGCCCTCTCAAGCCAATCCACTAACCACCATGCCAGCGAATCGGTTATGAAAATAGAATTTTTTTATAGTCATGTATTATTAGCCTCAAACTTTAAAGTGGCGACCTACAAAGTATAAAGTGGCTAATTCAACTTAAACCATCACATCAGTCAAGTACAATTTCTTTCCCTTGTTCGAGATACTAAACAAAATAATTAATTACCAATAGTTAATTAACTAATTATTATTTTTTTTTATATTGACTCTTGTTTGAACAGGTTGAAGAAATAATTATGCAAAATTTTAGCTTGATCCGAGATTCGGTGTGGGCGCGTAAAAACCTTTTTTACCAGAAGACAGAAGTGAGTTTTACAATGTTCACTCTATAAGTTGTTTGAAAGGATGTGTTGTCTTTAAAATAAAGTATTTTAAAAATGTGTTTCTTGTTCAGCTTGCACATTCATGGATGAAACTTGGAGCTAACCATTTATTTATTCATATAAAGAATATACACCTAGGCCTATATGTCAATTTACTTATGTCATAATGTAAGAATATTCATAATTACAATATTATGCACACACTTTGACGCTGTTTTACAAGCATGAAAAAGTACAATAAATTAGCGAGGATATAAAGTTATTTTATTAAACCCCTATGGCTCTTAAGAAGAAAAAAAATTATCATCAGAACAGAGAACTCCTGTATGCTGATGATGCAAAAAAAAAAACAACAACAAAACAGAACAGATTTGATGTGTACATGTCTGAAATATTGATTCGCTTAAATCTGAAATGTATTTTATTCCCCAACGTAACTCTGCTTGGATGGCCCCTGAAATGATTTGAACAGTAGCTTCAATCTCACAGCCAGACAACAACAGGATGTAATTCCAGGAAACATTTTTCTGACTAATAGGCCTACCTGGGGCTGGCTTAGAGGAACGTTTAAATAGCATGCAATACAATTCATGAACTTTATAATAATTATATTCCAATAAACAGTGTAAATTTAAACATAAACTAAATAGGCCTACAATTTCTCGATAACATTGACAGCTCGGCAGTGTTCCATGGTCTGGACGTGGATCTGTTAACATGTTTGTTATTGTAATCCGAATAAATCAATAAAAATACGTATCAATTAAAAAAAAAAAGAATAGGTGTAAATACAAAAATCAATAAATAAAATTTACCGACTTCAAACGTATTAAAAAAAAAGGAATGTCTTTTAAAAAGGGCACTGACTTAGACTTAGAACCTCCTGTGCCATTCGGCGCATTGGGCGGCAAGCTGTCTCCATAAAGATCTGTCATTGGCAATGTCTGAAGCTTCTTCTCACCTCGAGTTCACTGCTCAGAGGTCCTCCATGAAGGTGTGGTGCCTAGTTATAAAAGGACGTCCCTGTTTGCGCTTTCTTCGCATTGGCCTCCATGTCACCGCAACTCTTGGCATGCGTAATTCAATTAGTCGGAGGACATGCCCAGCAAACCTGATGCGGCGTATGGTCATAACCTCATTAAGTGGTCGACTCCCAGTTCGGCATAGGATTTCTTTGTTTATAACTGACTCCTAAGAACTGTCGTAGCCATTTTGTTTGAGCCACTTTTAGTCTTTTCTCAATTTTTGGAAGATGGCATCCATGTCTCTCGTGCGTATGTTGCCTTAGGGATGACTATTGGGTTAAGTAGGTGTATTTTTGTCTCTAGTCCAATGGAAGTAGGGGGGACTATTCATTATTTCGTACCCTTCATGGAATAGTTAAATGCGTTTTGCACTTGTTAGACTTCGGGCAACGTATTATAGCAACATATATAAGATGTTATTTGTGGCCTAAGCTTAGAATACACTTTTTAGACAGACTCACAAGTTGCTCTATGTGAAGAATAAAAGAAGATAATACATGTCACGCTAGACTGCTTTGAAGATACTGTAATAACTTAAGGGAGGCATGTCAACGATAAACAGATGTTTATTTACATGGGGGTCATGATCCACTGGCGGATCCAGAGGGGGGGGCGGTAGGGGCGATCGCCCCCCCCCCCCTCAGCCGACCCCCCCCCCCCGAAGGAGGGGGCGGACGAATTTTAGTATAGAATTCACACAATTTGTATACGAATTTATTACTTATGTTAATAATATATACTAATTATTTATATTTCAACATATTTTTAGATTATTTCACCCCCCCCCCTTCTAGTACGTCGGCCGATTTGGTAGGGTCGGTTGTAAAACTTGTTATTGGTATTTTAACCGGTCTTTATATTATGTCGTTCAACTGTTGGCCGATTGGTGTGTGTGTGTGTGGGGGGGAACGAATACCTCTACTGCCCTTCCCATCTAAACCCTTTGAGTGGAGAAATCATAGTATGTGAACAAAATTAGTCGAATATCTATATAATATAAACAGGTGGAATTCACCTTCCCCCTATTGGACAAACCAATACTTTTTCTTTTTGTATTATAGTAAGAAATTACAAAATAAAAAAAAATCTGTCACTAATATAATTTAAATATATGTTATAAATTATAAAGTAAATTCTTATATCGAGTCGCCCAACCCATATTCTTTAATGCAAAATGCAATCATTCTACCGCCCTTCCCCTTTCCATTTCACATGAATTTATCATAACTATTTTAAGAAAGACTTTGCTTTATAAAAGTTATAATTCAACCGAAATTTTTCAATATAAGAGTCACGGTTGAGATGAGTTCAAAAGCCAGATGATCTTTTCTTAGTCGACTTTTTCCAACTTTCACTCTATCTCATATTTTTCTAGTTAAATAAATTTAGGACTATAACTCACAATTTATGCTTGAATTTTATTGCATATTATTTATCGAATAATTATTTTTTTGGCGGCGATGCTCAAAGCCTTAATCTAAATATGTGGGGTATCTTATCTTTTCAAAGAACAAATCGGTTTGATTTGCAATATATTAAGGGACGATAAATTCATATTAGAATATTTTTCAACATTTTTCAAAAGGTCCTTTATAATAGGATGAATAATGAGCTGTAGGTCAGGAGGATGCGTTTCTTCAGTGAAGAATGCAAGAAAACGCTTTTGGCGTCGGGGCTTCGCCCGAACCTCACTGATTAAAAATAAGCAGTAGATGTAAGGAGAATGCGTTACTGCAGTGAAGAATGCCAGAAAATGCTTTTAGCATCGGGGCTTCGCCCCGAACCTCACTGATGAATAATAAGCTGTAGATGTCAGGAGAATGCGTTTCTGCAGTGAAAAATGCAAGAATACGCTTTTGGAGTAGGGGCGAAGCACCGAACCCCACTAATAAATAATGAGCTGTAGATGTCAGGAGAATACGTTTCTGCAGTGAAAAATGCAAGAAAACGCTTTTGGCGTCGGGGCTTCGCCCCGAATCCCAATGAGGAAGCTTACAGCGCTCTCTCAGACCCCCAAGCTTGCAAGAGAAAGGCCTCAACATGTCTGTTTTTTTTCTGTTTTTTTTTCGCCGAAGATTAAGAAACACTGTCTTATTTTATTGTCATATATATATATATATATATATATATATATATATATATATATATATATATATATATATATATATATATATATATTATATATATATACATGCTGTACGCACGTTTATGCATAGGGTTAGTGTTTACTGGGCGTTAGGGTTAGGGTTTGGAATAAAATCGCCCCCCCCCCACTCCAAGGTTCTGGATCCGCTAGTGGGGTCATCACAAATACATATATCTAGGATAACGTCTGCCTTGAGCACATCCTCTTTGTAGGTTCTGGACACGGAACGTCGTTTTCTTCTTCCTAATGTAAACACCCTTCTTAGTGTAGTCTCTAACAGTGCGCACTTTCTACACTAGCTTGGTTGGCGGTGTGCATGCAAGGGTTATAACAATAAAAACAGCTGTTCACTTAGGTTGTTTAAAAAGAAACAACACTTATCTTTAAATGTGTGCGGTTTCAGTGTGAGTTTGAGTGTTTAAGCCAGTAAATATAAATGGCATTTTCGTACTAGAGAACTGGCAAATGACGGATTTCTGCTCTCGTCGCCTTAACGTGGCGCCTCTGGGGAATTGAATAGGCTAAGAGCGAGAGCGAACCTACCCTCCAGTTGGCTAACACAGTTATGCTCTAGCGAGCGTACATACACTTGGCGGGGACGGAGGAAAAGCTTGCTAACTCAGTCCCATCCGTTGTATTGTTCACCAGCGTGGACCATACGGGTGGTGATAGTCCTCCCACGGTTTCGGTACATTACGAAATAGGAGGAACCTATGACGTTGGCTCAAGGAATCGTGTCTCACGAAAGATAGGTGTAATTAAATGATCACCTTACTGTTGGGCCCCTCAAGGGGGGGGGGCAAAAATATTGTAGATATTTTAGCTAGGTAATACATTCTAAGGTTATTTGTATTATATTATTATTTAATCCCTATTATTTAGAAGCCTATATTTCTATCTCACACATGAAAGGCCAGATTAGACACAATGGTGACCTGTCTGGTCACTTCCCAATAGAAAATGGCGTGAAGCAGGGCTGTGTACTTGCTCCTTCCCTATTCCCTATCTTCTTTGGCGTAATGCTGGGTCAAATGAGGCAGCGATTGCACGAAGATATCTACATCAGGTTTCGTTCGGAAGGCAATGTGTTCGATCTCCAACGTCTACTATCCCATACAAAAAGAAAAAAAAATGGTCATAACAGAGCTTCTATATGCCGATGATTGCGCCCTGCTAGCTCAAAATGTACATGATCTCTAGAACGCGGTCAACGAATTTACATATGCTGCCGCCTATTTCTGTTTATCTATAAACTTCGGGAAAACAGAAGTCATGTTCCAGAAGTCACCCAATAAAACCTACTCAGCCCCAAAGATCACCAAAAATCGTCAGCTCCTTAACGTGGTAGATGACTTCACATATCTAGGAAGTATAGTGTCAAATGACGCCTCACTTTCAATGGAAGCTGATAACCGTCTGGCCAGGGCCAGTAGTGCTTTTGGACGCCTTCAGGCGAGTTTGGAGGAATGAATCGCTCCGCCTGCCTACAAAAATCAATGTCTACAAGGCGGTAGTTCTATCAACCCTTCTATATGGATCTGAGACATGGGTGTTAGACAGAAGGCAACTAAGACTACTTGAGTGCTTTTATCAAAGATGCTTGCGCTCCATCAAAGACATACAGTGGCAAGACCACAGTACAAACAGCGATATCCTTGCGAACGCCAGAATGGACATCATAGTGTGACTTCTAATGGTCCAACAGTTACGTTATGCAGGGCACGTATTCCGCATGGGAGACGAACGTATGCCAAAAGCAGTCTTTTTTGGTGAATTAAAAGATGGTCGACGTAACAGAGGTGCCCCACTGAAACGCTTTAAAGACCAGCTTAGGCGCCAACTTGCCTTAGCTGAGATAGAAGAGAGCACATGATTGCATGCGGCCTCAGAACGAGACAGCTGGAGGTCACTCAAGAAGGTCGTGGGATACGCATTTGAGACCATAAGAAATTCAGCTATCGAGTACAGACGCAGACGGCAAAAAGAAAATATTAATCGACCACAGGCGGACAATGGTTTTGCCTCCCCTGGATGTGGAAAAATGTGTAGGTCACAGCTGGGATTGCGTTGCCCCGTGAAATATTGCATTATATATATATATATTTGTATGTTAGGCTCATGGAAAATTGGGTAGGGGTGCCAATAAAGTTTCTTGCCGCGGGCGCACGTTTTGCTCACTACGCCTCTGAATTCCAGGGACAAAGATCTAGGAATGAAATATAATTATTTAACACTGTTTCTCTTTCAAGTCAAGTCATAGTTTTAAAATTATAACTCTTTATTCTGTTTCATTTTGTTAGTCCCTTTTCTCCATAATCTTTTTTTTTTTTTTCAGACGAGATATTTATTGAGTAGTAAAGAAAGAAAACATGGTTTTAAAAGTCTTCCTGTATTTGGCACTTATGGAGAAGTAAAGAAAGAAAGACAGCGAAGAATTACAAGTTTCGAAGAGTACGCTGAACGACATGCCTACCAGGAAATAATTGACCAGGTCTCCGAACATACTGAAGCCAGGCTCAAAGAAGTAAACGATCTGAAACGCGATCATGGGACTGTAGCACACCAGATATGTAACAGCCATCGTGGAGACAAGGGCTAAAGTTTTACTAAGTTTCCTCTTTGCTCCTAGCGAATTTTTCTGCATATTTTCAGTCGTCTTCTTTCGCCATTCAGACTGTTGTTTCAGTTTGACTAAGAGAAGAAAGGTAAATATTACGATGACGCTGTAGGAGATGATTTGAACACAAGTATGAATGAAAATTGTAACGTTGATGTCAGCTGGTCCGGTGTAGGGTAAATGCACTCTTCCCAATACTGTTTTGTTTTTGAGAACGTTAAACTTCCAGCCCAGGCTTTCCACCAGATAGAAGGGGACAACGGTTAAGCCCATGCTTAAGAAGATGAGGCATAGAGCGACATCCGTGACATGCGCAGTTAGGATTGTTTTCACTTTCAAGGGGAGAAGGACGCAAAAGCAGCGCTCGAAGGTGATGAAGGCGGTGACGGAGCTGATGATGCGGCTCAGAGCGCCGCGGACGAAAGGAACCATCACGTCCTGAAACTCTTCGGCGTTAAGCGAGATGTCAGCGTTGGCAAAGTCTGGATTGCGGCATAGGCTGGAGATCAATCCAATCAAGAGGGAGACGATGTCTGCCACGGTCAGAGCGAAAAGACTTCTGTTGATGTTGTCACCAAAACCCTGCCTCACGAACACTACTAAGTTCACCATGTTTCCAGCAACGCCAACAAGGGAGACGATTGCATTTAGATATACAATATTCACCAAAATAAACTGCTGGTACTGTTCTCTGCTCAAATCATTACGTCCCATTGTTGTGTTCTGCTCCATATTATTTATTGCAACAGCTTTATTGTTGTTGGTGTTGTGCTAACATTTGGACCATAGTTGTGTCATAAGGAATAAAACCTAGGCAATGCTTTTCAGCCTCAACGTGGCGCCTGGCTGGATAGGTCATTAGAGAAAACGATAAGTTCAATAGAGAAGCAAAACAGAACCGCCTTTGGGGTCTAAGTACAGAGTCCATTACACAGGGCGGGGTGGAAGAGAGCTCCAACAAATATGTCACCATGCTCAAGTCGTTACTCATAGGGCAGTTTTATGGCTGACACTCGCTCGACTGATGTCGATGGGGAGTTTACCCGGTGTGCTTGACCTATGGCCTCGACCTTAACCGGTCTTTCTTTGGTTACGAATCATCGGTAAGCCCCCTGTGACAATAGTCCAGACAGTCAGATGGAGGGGAGCTTGAATGAGCATAGAGTATCAAGAGTCTTATACTCTACTTTTTGGATAATTACAAAGATGATGGAAAAGATAAAAAGGTTTATTGAGCCTCATTACGTCCTCACACTATTACACTAAAATGTCACATGATCAGGGCCGAATTTAAGTATACGGAGGCCCCGGGAAAGGATTTTTGTGAAGGAGCCTTGATATGTTTGAAAGCTTTAATAAAGATCCACTTATGACTGAAAATACGTATATCTAAAATACTTATATCATCGAAAGCATGCTATATTTTAGAAGAATGAAATATATGTATTGTAAATTTAATTTAGCTTTTCTTTTTAAAAATATAATAAGTAAATAAATATTGGTCTAACCATGCCTATAAATAAGTAGTAGGTCTAATACTTCAAAATAAACCCAAGCAGAAAAGAAAAAAAAAGGACAAATATCAATATATTCTTTCTCAACGTCTTTCTATTTTGTCTTTTTCTCTTTTCTTTTCTTTCTCCAAAGCTACGAAACAAAATACTGTAATTTTCACCATTTATCATCTAATGAATTTAGCCTATGTTTTAGTTTCAAGCATAAAGATAATAATAGTTCATAGGATTGTGTTTAGGTTATACTGATGACATTATAAACCAAAAAAAAAAGTATATGCAAAGTTTTTTTTATTATTATAATTAAAATAATATACGCAATGTCATTTTGGCATTTGATGTTTTTGCCATGGCTTAAAAATAATTACAGGGAAGGCACAAGGCGGTGACTGTGATAAATGTTAAGGTAGTTACTTATATATTTTTTTTTAAATTGTAGGCTCACCATACGTCATTAACTATAGGCCTGGTCACATGATGAACTATTGCACGTGACTTCTTCCCATCCTTCCCCCACCCTATCCCTACTCAGACTTTTTTTTATACATACAATTTATTGTTTGTGTGTGCTGACTGTTTGAGTGTTTGAGTGTGTGTGTGTGTGTGCTTGTGTATGTGTTTGTACGTTATTATAGCAAACATCTTATTTCTGAAAGTAACTTAAAAAAATATTCCGGGGAGATTTTAATGACAGAAAAGTTTTATGTTCAGACTTTGTACTAAAAAGTTGCGATTGTTTTGTTTTCCCCCCACACAGTAGATCTAAATCGGCTAAAACCGATAGCAAACAAAATTATATCATAAGAACAAGCGGGTTTTAGACAAGGTCGCAGCACAACAGAACTAGTCCTAAACCTCAGAATACCTTTATGAAAATACCCAACACCAAGAGAATCTTTTCCATGTCTTTATTGATTTCAAGAAAGCTTTCGATCGAGTATGGCATTGGGCACTCTGGGCGACAATGGAAAAGTACAACATAAATAAAAACATAATTAATCCAGAATCAGTACAAGGAGGCCACCAGTGCGGTGTACTTCAAAAATAATATTGGAGACTGGTTTAAAACCACAGTTGGAGTAAGACAAGACTACCTACTTTCACCAACACATTTCAATATCTTCCTTGAAAGGATAATGGAAGATGCTCTCGATGGCTATGAAGGTACTGTAAGCATTGGAAGAAGAATTACTAACTTGCGCTTCGTGGACGACATTGATGTTCTAGCAGGGACTGAAGAAGAACTAGCTGACCTGGTGATGCGCATAGACAAGACTTCCGCAGCAAATGGTATGCAAATAAATGGCGAAAACAAACAAAGAAACAAATTATGATCAATAGCCAACAGAGCTCTAAAAGGGACATCAGTATGGAGGTGACTAGTTTCAGTAGTTTCAAATACCTCGGAGCTATTGTCTCAGATGAGGGAACGAAACCTGACCTACTGACCCGAATGCACAGTCCACAGCAGCCTTTTCAAAACTTAAAATAATATGGAAAGACAAAGCCAGGTCCTCGGCACCAAAATCAGACTGATGCGCTCCCTGGTCATGGCCACATTCTTATATGCCTGAGAGTCTTGGACGTTGAATGCAGAGCTAGAAAGGAGGATCCTAGCAATGGAATTGAGATGGAAGGATCCTAGGTAATACATACCACATCACAAACCAAGAGATTAGAGACAGGGTTACTGCAGCGATCGGACCCCATGATGACCTGCTAACTATAGTAAAAAAAACGCAAGCTAAGAATCTATGGCCATTTTACAAGGTCTTCTGGGCTCGCAAAGACCTTTCTTCTGGGAACAGTGCCAGGAAAAGAAGAAGAGGCAGACAGAGAAAGCGATGGAAGGACAACATAAAAGAATGGACAGCAAAAGACAGAGAGGAATGAAGAAAGACGGTCGTAACATCTTGCGTGTCGCCCCAAAGGTCCAACAGACTAAGGGATAGGTAAAATGGTAAAAAAAAAGGTAAGACCTAACTTTTTTTTCCACAGATTATAAAAGAAAAAAAAAAAGGGATATAATGTCATTTTTTTTTTACAAGCTGCTAAACAAAGTTCTTTGGTTGTCGAGTTTTACAACTGATTACTTTCTTTAAATAAATCACTACACACAATACTTTGAGGGTGGGATTGGGCTACCAGACACCTTCACACCTAAAGGAAAAACAGAAAGGAAAAACAAATCCTTTCAAAGGAGGATGAAAAATACAAATAAAACTTAAACAAGCAAAATAAAAAAAATCCTTTTTTTAAAATAAAAAAGCTTATCTAAAGGGGAAGAACTCTGTTCTTAAAACTACATCTACCAATAAGGCTCTCTATCTCTTCTATACAAATTACGTAATACACACAGGCTGTCACGTGACAGTTTTTAAAAATTGTTTTATCAATATTATCACGTGGCTAAATGTTGTTTGTTTACGATTGGTGAATGAGGTCCATTCTCTACACAAGGCTTACCACCAAGTTTAGTACACTTTGTACATGAAAACTAAATTAATTAAATTACGACTACCTGATTAACTAGTTTGTTGATTTTTTTTTTAAATTGACTCATGTGTCGTCATCGATCACGATCTTGTATGCGAAATTCGATTAAGTTTGGATGAGTATAAGTGGTCAAAAATCGATAGCAAAAATCTAAACATACCAGAAAGATACAGCGTGAGTTTAGCGTTTCAAAAAAAGAGAGAAAGAAGAGCTGACTTCACATAAACAACAACACTGTTCATAAAGGTAGAGTTTTAAAAAGTTGTATCTTTCAGTCCTCAAATAATTTCCAGTTGCAATACCAAACTGAACATCTCTAACATTAATACCTTATTCCTTTAAGCTCTGCATGTCTAACAATATATATTTCTCAAGTAAGTTTGTTAGTAAAAAAATAATATGCTAATATAAGAACAAAAGCCAGGCATTTTCATTTTTTAGGCCAATACCTGCTGGAGGACACGACCTTAAAAAAAAGAGATCCAGTTAATTATGTTCTCAGCTAGATGTAGATCTATAAAGCTAAGTTTGTGTTTAATGAATTTCGGAAGTTCTTTGAGAAACGAAGTTAATAATGTCCCATCTCAAGACTTCCTACATGACAGGGGAGAGCAGGCAGGGTTCGACAATTGGGACCATTGTGATGGCAACCTTGAGCGCATACTTCATGAATGAAATCTTTTTGGTAGAAATAAAAAGTTTTATTATCGCTGGTTAAAGTCTAATCATGACGTTCCTTCAGTACGATTTTTATGCGCACAAGGATGGCCGGAGATGACCGGAGATGGCCGGAGTCCTATCTTCACATTGAAAAGGAAAGATGACGATTACAGTTGTTAGTTGAGTGTACAAGGCCTGTCAGTTGAGTGGACAAGACCTGTCAGTTGTGTGGACAAGGCCTGTCAGTTGAGTGGACAAGACCTGTCAGTTGTGTGGACAAGACCTGTCAGTTGAGTGGACAAGACCTGTCTGTTGTGTGGACAAGACCTGTCAGTTGAGTGGACAAGACCTGTCAGTTGAGTGGACAAGACCTGTCAGTTGAGTGGACAAGACCTGTCTCACCTGTCAGTTGAGTGTACAAGGCCTGTCATTTGAGTGGACAAGACCTATTAGTTGTGTGGTCAAGACCTGTCAAATGAGTGGACGAGACCTGTCAGTTGAGTGGAAAAGACCTATCAGTTGTGTGGACAAGGTCAGTTAGTTGTGTGGATAAGGCCTGTTAGTTGTGTGGACAAGGCTTGTCAGTTGAGTGGACAAGACCTGTCAATTGTGTGGACAAGACCTGTCAGTTGAGTGTACAAGGCCTGTCATTTGAGTGGACAAGACCTATCAGTTGTGTGGACAAGGTCTGTTAGTTGTGTGTACAAGGCCTGTCATTTGAGTGGACAAGACCTATCAGTTGTGTGGACAAGACCTGTCAAATGAGTGGACAAGACCTGTCAGTTGAGTGGACAAGACCTATCAATTGTGTGGACAAGGTCTGTTAGTTGTGTGGATAAGACTTGTCAGTTGTGTGGACAAGGCCTGTCAGTTGAGTGGACAAGACCTGTCAGTTGTGTGGACAAGACCTGCCAATTGAGTGGGCTACGCCTGAAGTCATTTGTTTATCTTCCAAGCACGGATTATTTTTATCCTTGACAAAAGGCTGCACTGTACACGTGCATAAGGGCTAGAATGTTGATCTCATTCCCATCCTTATGTCTAATTATTTATAAGCCTGCCTTAAACTCCCAACAAGAAGCAAGCCAATCCATGTCTTACTCAATGAAGCAGATGTTGCTCTATGATTTCTAACTCTATTCGTTTCTTGTATTGATTGCAAGGAGTTGAAGGAGTGAATTTCCATCAATCATAAATCTAGAATCGAGATCTCGTCATTTATATATTTAAAAAAAAAACATTCTTGGAGCTTGCGCTAAACGTTCATGTTGTATTTTTATCTATTCGAGTCCTTATTAAATACAAATAAACACTTGAGTCGAGTAATTCCTCTTTAAATCGTGTGACGTAATGTATAAAAAAATCTTTTTCTTTTGTGACATCCGGAACAATTTCATTGATTAAAAAGACGTAAGCATAATTTAATTTTAAGGTAATTAAATAATTTTGAAAAATTATAAACGTTAAATCAATTTGTCACAGTCGGGGTTGATTTTTAAGCCTAACACTACCCCCCCCCCCCCCCCATCAAAAAAACCCCAGCAAAAAAGACATTTTTCGGAACTAATGTGTATTCATTGTTACAGTTATATAATGTTAAATACTTTTATTGAAATCAATTTTTTTTTCATTCAGCTTTTGTTTAATGGACAAAATTGTAAAATTATTGAGTCGCCAATTAGTGAACGATTATTGTAATTTATTCATGATCAACTTAAGTCTCAAAAAGCTTTGTTCGCATATAGCCACGCTTACCGCATATGTCAGAAATGTGCGAATCCAAATCATGATTAGGTCTGAATTATCTATCCGATATCCTTTTTAAAAAAAAAAATGTCAAGATCTTAAACAGGTCATTGTTTCAGAAGTTAAAAAGCCTCTGAAGAAACTACGAAAAACTTATGAAGTCTTTTTCGCTTCAGACGAAATTCGTTTTTGAGCACTATCGAGATGTTGATTTTGATCTGAGGATTCAATTTTTGGGATGGCGATAAAAATCCGTATTTATTTACATCATGATAATGCTCGTATGGAGTGATTATTTCTTGAATTATCCCGTTCAGGAGGAATAAATTTCCATCCGTAGCTCGTTCTTGTATATTAATACAGAATCTTTTTTTCGTTTGGCACCCTTTTCTTGTGGCGTCTTTGACATTCTGCACTAATCCCCTGATCTGAACACAGGATTTCGGCAAAGGTAATAATAGCTTCAGCGATGTTGTCTAGAATATTTTTAATGTTTTTCATTTAATTGCGCAGTGTCGAATTCGCGATCCTTGTTTTTGAAAGTTGACTTACGTGTCGTTTATTTTAGTTAAGACTGACTGTTCATTGGTCATTAAAATCTACAGGAAGAAGAGAATTATTTCAAAATGATTAAAAAGAATCCCAGTGAAATGAAAATAAATTACAATAATTATCTAGATGTAGAGGTATATCTATAAAATCTAGAACTAGATAACACAAGTGTACCGAGCAATGAGGTAACAATTGTACCATCATAACTTTGTCCCTCATATAAAACAAGTGCATTGAATAATGAAGAAAGTGAGCTTGTAAAAGTGCTTTACCTTAGCAAATTTAAAGAAAACTAGTAAATTTTATTCAAGCTTTTCTACAGCCAACATTAAATCAGAGAAAAAATAAAGCAGATTAAAAGAGTAGCAAAATAATAACAGTATAATATATTATTTCAAGTACATTAGTTTTTCATAGTTAATGTGTTTATAATGCGTTTTTTTTTAAAACTGAAAAAGATTGTCCATAGTTGATGCCCACTGCGGTCCGCACCACCCGCACAACACTGGCCCACCACTCTCATCAGATCGTTGAAAAGGCAGCAACAAAGTTAACAGCGCTAGCTCCAGTTAGCTCCCCTTAAAAAGGGGGGAAAACCGCCAAAGGCAAGTCGAACATTAAAGACCAAGAAGTTCTGTCTCATTCATGCGTCCTCTAACACAAAGGACAAAGAGAAAGCTATTTACACCAACACCTGGAAGTGCAACACAAATATCCAATGCTGCAGTGTAAAGATGCGCACTGCATCGCAGTCACTGTGTGTGTTCAATTAGCTAGTGATTGTTTCCTTAATAGAGTTATAGGCTACAGAAATTGTCCAAGTTCTAAGAAAATCATTTTAGCGGTTCCCTTCCTCACATCAATGATGAGAATACAAGCTATTAGGAATTGTAATTGTGATCCATGAAACAAACAAATGTAAACAGACCTAGGTTTTATGATGTATACTCTATCTTTGTGACTGTGCACATGTTTAAATGTTGTTGCATGTTGTTTGATTGATTATGTTTGTAATTACAGCAGATATAAGATTACATAATATAAATAAAATATATATGTTTCAGTTTATAAAATATATTGTCTACTTGGTTTCAGCTCAGCTTGCATTGTATTTTAATAAACTTAATCACGCCGGTTGTCATCTAATTAAAAAATTTGCTTCTATTTTGAAATGTTTCGTCACAGAAAATACTTCTACCCCTCCTACGCTAGCGATCACTCATTAGCTTACCTCTCTTTGCCAACATAAGCCAATAAAAATCGGGCTAACAATTTTGATTTCAATAATAATCTCAACCAAATAATAGCTAGTGGATCTGTGGCTTAGAGGCATTGTCGCTAGCAGGCTTTTTTTTTCTTACAGAGTGGTGCAAGTTTCAACTTATGCTCCACTAATGTAAACAAGCATTTTCTTGTAAAATAATAGTCAGATTTTTATGCTGCTTTTAGACTCGATTCCAAGTTCTCATCGATAACCCGATCTCTTAAGTTAATCTTGATAAAGTTCATGCTAGAAAAGGGCTGTTCCTAAAGATATGAAGACGCTAAAGAGAAAAGATCAACAAATGCTACTTTCTATTGGTTGATCATATAAGTCAGGAATTTAAAAATCAACATATCTTCCCACTCCATATCTTACAAAGCAGACCAATTGTTCCGTAAACTTAATTCACATTGTTTTTTCTCTAATAGCTCTAAATCAGCACAAAGGGCTCAAATATCGAGTTTCACATTTTTGTTTTTACAATACCTCTATCTATTACAATACCTCTATACCTCATCCAATGGATTTCAAAGCTGCAAACATCAATATTAAAGGGCGAAAAATGTATTTCTCTTACAGTATCAGTTGGAGTTGAACAAAGGCTAACGTCGTTTGCTTTTTCGAAAGTTGTTGAACCTACTGAGAATAGCTTCTTTCTTATTTAACAGTTTGTTGTTTTTCTGAAGTAGCAAATGTTAATACTTGTATTATATTTATTTTCTCGGCAATATTTCAATAGTTCAGGAATATGTTTTTTTCTGTCAAAATCTCTATAAGCAAGCAGCACTTAACTAGCTACACAGCATGCCAGACTAACTTTATTAGAAGAATTCACACAGTGATTTAAAGTAAAAATGCTGACTGTTCTTGTTTAATCTGAAGTTTCTTTCTTGCATCACCAAACGTATATTTTGGTAATATATAAGATAAGAATGATAAGTCGATAAGTGTCTTTCTATATTTGATTTCTATCTTGATCTACTTCCATATCTAGAATCTAGACGTAATCTTTATTAGATTTACGTAAAAATATAAGCAAAGCTTAGATAATCTATCAATAAAATTTAAGCAACTTTAAATTTAGTAAACTACTCAGTTATCGGTAGACCACGAGTGACTACGTCAATTTTTTAAACTCCAATTTATAGCCAAATTAAAATTTATTTAATTTTTTACTTAAAAAATTATAAAGGTCAAACTAGAGTTTTCGAGTGTGGTTAATGAGATAGTAATTTTTTTCTCAGCGATATACATCAACTGTTAAATTTCTAGGAAACTCGTTAGAGCCGTTTTCGATATCAGCATCCTTGCTGGATCCTGGTTCCAGGTTCCAAGAAGTTCTGACTTGAGTAGAGGTATTGTAAAAAGAAAGACATACTTTTGAAAGACATCTGGCAACCTAAACTGAGGACAAAGAACAAAGAGTGAAGTATATCTTATTATATTGTACCTTTGTTCTTACAAATAAAGTCATAGTTTTAAAGTTATAACTCTTTATTCTGTTTCATTTTGTCAATCCTTCTTCCGAAAAGTCTTTTTTTTTCAGACGAGATGAACAAATCATGATAGAATAAGTTTTCATGCATTTCGAAATAAATTTAGAAGTATAGTGAGATACCATTGGAGTAAAAGTCTTCCTCATAGACATAATATATATATCCATCGTGTTCCTGTGCTTCACACTTATTGAGTAGTAAAGAAAGAAAACATGGTTTTAAAAGTCTTCCTGTATTTGGCACTTATTGAGAAGTAAAGAAAGAAAACATGGTTTTAAAAGTCTTCCTGTATTTGGCACTTATTGAGAAGTAAAGAAAGAAAACATGGTTTTAAAAGTCTTCCTGTATTTGGCACTTATTGAGAAGTAAAGAAAGAAAACATGGTTTTAAAAGTCTTCCTGTATTTGGCACTTATTGAGAAGTAAAGAAAGAAAACATGGTTTTAAAAGTCTTCCTGTATTTGGCACTTATTGAGAAGTAAAGAAAGAAAACATGGTTTTAAAAGTCTTCCTGTATTTGGCACTTATTGAGAAGTAAAGAAAGAAAGACAGCGAAGAATTAAAACTTTCGAAGAGTACGCTGAACGATATGCCTACAAGGAAATAATTGACTAGGTCTCCGAACATACTGAAGCCAGGCTCAAAGAAGTAAACTATCTGATACGCAATCATGGGACTGTAGCACACCAGGTATGTAACAGCCATCGTGGAGACCAGGGCTAAAGTTTTATTTAGTTTCCTCTTTGCTCCTAACGAAAATTTCTGCAAATTCTCCGTCGTCTTCTTTCGCCATTCAGACTGTTGTTTCAGTTTGATTAAGAGAAGAAAGGTAAATATTACGATGACGCTGTAGGAGATGATTTGAACACAAGTATGGATGAAAATTGTAACGTTGATGTCCGCTGGTCCGGTGTAGGGTAAATGCACTCTTCCCAATACTGTTCTGTTTTTGAGAACGTCAAACTTCCAGCCCAGGCTTTCCACCAGATAGAAGGGGACAACGGTTAAGCCCATGCTTAAGAAGATGAGGCATAGAGCGACATCCGTGACATGCGCAGTGAGGATCATTTTCACTTTCAAGGGGAGAAGGACGCAAAAGCAGCGCTCGAAGGTGATGAAGGCGGTGACGGAGCTGATGATGCGGCTCAGAGCACCGCGGACGAAAGGAACTATGACGTCATGAAACTCTTCGGCGTTAAGCAAGATGTCAGCGTTGGCGAATTCTGGATTGCGGCATAGGCTGGAGATCAATCCAATCAAGAGGAACCCGATGTCTGCCACGGCCAGAGCGAAAAGACTTCTGTTGATGTTGTCACCAAAACCCTGCCTCACGAACACTACTAAGTTCACCATGTTTCCAGCAACGCCAACAAGGGAGACGATCGCATTTAGATATACAATATTCACCAAAGTAAACTGCTGGAACTGTTCTCTGTTTAAATCATTTCGTCCCATTGTTTTGTTCGGCCCTTAGTTTCAATTCAAACAACCACATTATTGTATGTGCTGTGGTAACATTTGGACCACAGTTATGTCAAGATGAACGAAAAGATAGAAAAGTCTTTTGAGAGTCATTAAGTTCACAACTAGATCTATGTTAAAATGACCTTGACCCAGTTTAATATTCTACAATAGAGGGCTGACTTAGTGGCAAAGACCTTCCAACAAGATAAACGAACTTTTGGAAAACACTTAAGTGTAAAAAATATAACCTTACACTAAATGATTGACAAAGACTTCTAAATATACACTATCCTTTCATTTATTTTTTTTTTAAAGTAATTTAGCACACTTCTCACGACAGACCTAAAATAATACTATAAAACTTTGTCCAGACGGGTTTACAAACATCGAAGTAGAAAAAAAGCAAAGATAATAAATCAAAGCGTGAATATGCCTGCTCTTCTGGCTCTTCCGCGGTGTTGAATGCAAACAATGAAATAAACAGGAGGTAACCTTCAATTAAATCAGGAACACCTGTGAAATGCCAAAATAATCAAGACAGGTAGTCGACGCTGATGTTGGTCCACAAATATGTTTAATGATCAAGAAGGGAATCGTCCGATTCCGATGTCAACTATGTCCGTAAACTACTTCTTATTCTTGCTGTGATAGGAAAAGCGTCTTGTCCCTATCCAATCATAGAGCGTTCTTACTTTTTAACAAACTGTACGTCATCGTCGCTAAGTAAAACTTTCCCCCTATTCCCGAAACAAATAACTAAATCCTAATCATGTCACAACCATAGAACACTGCATAGGAGTATCAAAACTTTAAAATAAACCCTACCGAAAAATGAATATCAATAAAATCTTCATCTACGTGTCTGTAACTCCCCTTCCTTTTTTTAAATGCTACAAAACAAATACTGTAATTTTCAAGATTAATCATAATATGCATTTAATCTATGCTTCAGTTTCAAGTATGAAGGTAATAACAGTTTAGTGTCTACTTTATGAAGTGAACATTGCTAGTAGAAATTACAATCCTTGTTTTTAATGATACGCGTGATGTCAAAGGCATTTAATTTTTTGGATATAGTTTAAAAATAATTACAAGGTGGACTCTCTTGCTTATGTGCATCTGTAGGGTAGGAGAGTTACTAGAGTTTTAATTGATGAAACATAACAAGTCTTTAACTATGCGCCTGTATTCTTGATACAAATTTTGAACGCAGATATTTCTCCTTTCGCCCCCATCTCACAACTCAGACTTTCTATAAATTGTGTGTGTGTGTGTACTGTTGTTTTGTGTTTGCGAGGGTATGTTTTTAAGGAAACTGTCTTATTTCTGAGAGCAAAAAATCTATTCCGGAGACTTCAATAACACATAAAAGTTTAGTTGTTATTTAAAACCAACAGACTTTATATACAACCAAGTTGCGGCCACGAGTTGTTTTCTTCACATTGGAACTTTTATTTAAAAAAAAAAACAAAAAAAACATCAAAATCTCAATTTTAACATGCTGCTCATCAAAATACTCCGAGAGTGTCCCGTTAGAAGACAAATCGCTTTCCATTAAAAACAAAAGTAATCATTGCACACATAAGTTTGAAGGTGGAGGGTTACCAGATACCTGCACAGTCAAAGGAGGACAGAAAAAAAAAGTACAGAAAGGAGGATAAACAAATATAACGAAAATATAAATATATAAAGAAAACTTAAAAAAATAGACTTGCTATTTCATTAATAAATGGTATCAGTAAATTCTAGGCAGTAAAACGAATATAGGCCTACTAACTAATTAAGAATCAGACGAAATATATTTTGTTCCCATTGTTTCTGTCACTTGCGAGAAAACGTCGTTTTTTGTCTTACCGAATAAGCTTATAAAAACAAGTAACAAAACAAAACAAAAAATAAACACCTGTGTCGTGAGCTTTTGGTCTCCACTGCCCATAGGTGGCGACGTTGCAGGTATGTGTTCGTCCTTCTACCCATCTTATAAAATACAGACGTTACTTCAAAAATGTTTGTTTGTTTGTAAAATGTTTTACATGTTTCGGATGTTCCTTCAGAGTTGAAGATAGTTTACTTCCTAGTCCAAACCTCCCGCAGGACGACGGGGGATGGGAGCGGGCAGGGTTTGAACCCTCGACGGTCGATAAATCCGAACGACAGTCCAGCGCACAAACCGCACGACCAGGCATCCTTACATCCTACGCATCATGCATCTAGTCATGCATGTTAACCAATAACTTAAATTCTGCAAAGTTACTGGTTTACCTGGTCAGGCAACCCATTCCATGCTCTAATATATAGCACTAGGGAAGAAGGAGCATTTCTACAAATTTGTCCTAGCATATGGAACCAGGAATGTGCCTTTATCTTTGTGTCTTTCTGGATATTTTATTAGGTTTTGTTTTTTGAATTTGAAGATTACGTTTCAGTGTTTTATGTATAATTGCTACTTTACTTTTGAGTCTTCTATCCCGAAAGGTTTCTGAATTTTGTGATTTTACTAAAGGTTTGACTCTAGTCAAATGTGAATATTCGTTTGTTATGAATCTGACTGCTCTATTTTGTGTCTGCTCCAGTTTCTTAATGTTTTCTTGAGTTTAGGGTCCCAAACAGAGGATGCACATTCTATTATTGGCCTAACCAAGGTTAAATAACATTTTAGTTTTATGTTCTTATTTGATTTATAGAAATTTCTTTTAACAAACCCTAAAGCTTCGTTTGATTTTTTAGTAGTTTCATCAATATGTGGATTCTATGACAGTTTTTCATTTATTGTATGAAATTATATCACCTAGGTATTTTGGATTTTTAGTAGGCCTATATGTTACTGGTGATGAATAAGACAAGTGGAATTTATTTTAATTTTTTTGTTACTTTTAATAACTGACATTTTTCTGGGTGGAAAGACATGCTCCAATTTGATTCTCAGTTATGTTAATCATCTAATTCTCTTTGTAAATTTCTGTATCTTGTGTTTTTTGTGTGTGTATATTATGCAATCGTCTGTTTCTGATCTAATGCAATTTAGTAAATCATTTATGCATGACGATTGGTCTCCGCTTCAACCAGGAGATATTAAGAATTAAATTCATTATCGTGTAATGTGCAATTGAAGTAAATAAAAAAAAAAAAGCCGGACTTTTCCACCTTTTAGGCCAATACCTGCCGGACAGAAGACACGACCTTTTTGCAGGACATCTGGTAATCCTAATTCAGATTATTTTCTAAGCTAGATCTACATCTAAAGTAGACTAGGCTTTTCAGTTGAGTGGCAAAGGCCTGTCAGTTGAATGGGATACTCCTGACAGTAGGCCTAGAGGGAATCTTTCAAGTGAAGTTCGCTCAGTACTTAATCTAGATCTCGTCTAATATTTGACACAGTGGCGTAGCTAGGGATTTGGAGGCCCTGCTGGGAGTTTAACCTCTTTAGTGCCCCCCTGCATTTTGACATTCGCCATCATGGCACGAGATATAGCCTATCATTTGGGGGTCCTTTAAGTGGGGGCCCGGGGGGGGGACATTTTCAAATTTAGATATTCCTTCCCCACCTCAGCGTACGCCACTGATTTGACTTTTGTAAGCCCTATATTCTTGGGGCTGACACTTACAAAAGACTTTGCGCAAAGCGTTCATGACTTTTTTTTTTATGTATTCAAAGTCCATACATTTAAAATACAAATTTAGCAACATTTGAGTCGAGTGCGGTAATTTCCTCTTAAGTCGTGTGTCATAATGCGTAACATTTATATTTGTTCTTTGTTGTCTTTCGGAACAATTTCACTGAGAAAAAGGAAGTAAGCCCAATTTAATTTTAAGACAATTAAATAATTTTGAAAAATTATAACTTAAATTAGTGTCCCAGTCGGAGGTTGATTTTTAAGCCTTGGCAAATAAATCCTGTCATTCTGTATAAATAGTGCATTTACTAAAACAAAAGCATTGGAATGCTTGTACCACATTTTACAAATAGGCCCAAATAGTGTCAAATAACCTTATCACATCAATGGCACGGATTTCTACGCCATATAGCTTTAAGTAAAAAATACAAATGACAAATGAAACGAAACACACAAAAAGTAGTTCCATTCATGTTTATTGATGAATTGACTTGAATAATACTATGTACAAACTGGTGTAATCAAACCATCGACAACTACACTCAACAACATCACTACAAAACATAATGCAGTGGAAATAAAAAAAAAATAAACTTCATTATAATACTTTTCAAAAAGTTAATAATCATTTTATTATTAAAAAAAAATAGCTGCAAACAAAGCAAAGTCCATAAAAATTACAGTTTCTTATAACAGGATTATAATATATAACTGGCCATTATTACATACCACCACACAGCTAGCCAATGTTTGAAAAGAACTAAAAGTTCAGCTGTTTGATAGGTCAGTGCTAAAAAAGTGAACTTTCTATTTTTTTTTTTAAATCGTTTTCATGCAAAATCAAAAGTAATAAATCTAGATCTATATTATGAAAGCCTGTTTGTTGAAACTAAGAATCTTGCTAACTTTCATACAAATGAATAAATATATTATTTTAATATAATTAATATAGCTGTTTAATGTAACTACAAAATGTATTTTTAAAAAATTAGGTACTTTTCAAAACAAAAAGCTGTTTTTAATAAACTTTTAAAACAAAAAAGCTGTTTTTAAAAGTTAGTTATGATTTGTATGTCCTTAACTTAGCCTTAAGACAAATTCATTAATGTAAAGTATGCATAATGGTTACAAGATAGGTCCAGATTTAGAATTGATAAGGACTAAATATTTGAGATGCATATAGATCCCCTTATAAATATTCCCCCTAGTTACTTTCTTGTAACTTGGTGTAAATATTACTCTGGAATATTGTTTGGGGTGTGGGTGTGTAGTACAGACTATTATACATGACATCTAGAACTAGAACATTTTTTTTTCTTAAAAACATGCCTCTACATTTAGGCCTAACTATTTAAACTATAGACAGTAACAAATCAACATTTCGCTTCTCTTCTAGAGTTAACAAACTAGCAAGTTACACAATTATTTTGTTGCTTGTGATTCTAATAAACCTCTAGATCTATGTATGTGAGCTAGAGCTCTATCCCATTTAGCTTTTACAGTATGAGCTCTTCATTGATTGCAGCTTTAACTTAGCATTGCATGACCTTTTTCTTAAAGCACAGTTGACAAATGACAAACACTTTGCCTTAGGTCAATTGGGGTGCATGGTGGCTGAGAGGTCCCAGGTTCAAATCTTGGGGAAAACTGGATTTTTAATTTAAGGATTATAAGGCCACCCTTAATCCACCAAACTCTAATGGGTACCTGACTTCAGTTGAGGAAAGTATAGGTGCGTAGTCATTGTGCTGGCCACATGACAACCTGCTTGTTAACCATCAGTCAAAGAAACAAATGACCTTTATACCATACGCATGTCAATTAGAAATAATTCTCAACTTTATTAGGTATGATAAATAAACATAATGAAAAAATATTGAATCAACTACAATTAGATTAACGAACTTAACAACTGTTTTTCCACAAATGACTAATTACATGTTCTATCTTTACTACCAGCTAAAGAGTACTGGTACATTACAAGAACATACCAAATCAGCATTATAATTCAGCCAGAAAAGCATAAGTCATCTTCTATGCAATCATTTTAAGTAATATATTTGGAACATTAACTATTGGCATAGGCCTACACCACAGACATAGCCTGTGGACTACATACTTTAAAATGAAAAGGTCAAAACACCAAAGCTTTTCCCTCAACCAAGAAGGCTCACATCGAAAGCAAAAGTTGTAATAAAGAAGTATCCCTTAACCTGGGGAGCTAAGGGATACATGTATATAAAAGCTAAGGGTATAGAGACATCTCAATACAGTATGAATTCAATACTTAATGGACAATGTTGTCTGAGTGATTTAAGGATGAATGAAATTAAACAAAAAAAATTGCATGTTTGGATAGTTTAGTAATTTCTTTTAGGAAATCATAATTTCTAATAAAGTTGTTAAGTTAAGTTGTAAATGATTTTATATCAAAGAATTATGACTATTTTTTTTTGTTTTTAAAAATTATGTATAAATGGTCTTTTTTTTTTTTTTTTTACTGATGTCCTAATCATATAAATGAAGGTAATGCTAATTTATCGCCTAGTCAAATTTCTAACATACTTTTTGTTCTTCGTGTTTCTGATGTTCCTTAAGAGTTAAAGATTATTACATCCTAGCCCAATCTTTTCAATGGATGAAAGGGGATAGTGATGGGCATGGTTTAAACCCAGGACCACTGAGACAACAGTCCTGAGTGCTTACTGCATAACCAGGCAGCCAAAGCTGGCTAACTAATATAACAGTATGCTAGAAAAAGCTCTTATAACCTTTCTCTTTCAATCCAAAAATAAAAATGGATGAATGAATAAAATTATGTTAAAATATGCATACCTATTTTCACTCTTACTAAAAAAAAAAGTAAAACTAATATTGTTAGTAGATGTAAAATAGATTTGAATGACACAGAAGTTGGAAGAAATCTTATTGTATGAAACTCTGATATAGACATGAATGTCAGCTGCAGACTATCCACACAGCTCTGCAGCATTGATGATAGAACTAAAAATATGTGCATGTGAAATGCTTGGTACAAGTCTGTTCACAACTAACTAGAGACAGTTTCAGCAGTTCAAAATTTATTTCAATGCCACCAGTGGGTCAACATGAAGTGATCACTTAAACCAATGAGATTTATTAGCTGCACAGAGTAATCTACACCACGGGGCTACATAGGGACTACATTCGAATGCCTAATATCACCAATGTTCATAACTAGCCTATAAGATTATCTAGAACAGTCAACTACATTCATGATCATAGAATATTGTATATTATGTTAATTATAACAAAATATGGTTTTTAATGGGATGAAAATTATCATAATGTGGCTATTTATTTGTAAATATATATAAATGATAAGAAAACTACCATATTAAGGATGAGATATTAAATGATGATATGAATGCTCATTGTTATAGCAAAATAGATTGAACTAATTGTGAGTATTATTTTATGATAGTTTGCATTCAAAGTCTGGATAAAATAATAGTTTTGTGAAAAAAAGGCAAATTTAAAAAGTCAGAAATCATACCAATGCAAACACACACAATTCACACAGAATAAAAAAAAAATGAAATAAAAAATGCACAAAAAAATACAACTTAAGGCTGAAGGCAGTTAAAATTATTTACAGCAATAACAACATATAACACAAGTGGACACACAAATAATTTGACAACATAACAAAATGCAGTTAAAGAAAATATAAACAGTTTTAGTTTTGTACAATTTAATATTGAAATTTATATTAAGAAATGATATTTATAGTTATCTCCTTTAATAAAAAATGAATAGAATTTATAAAATCAAATAAATGTTCTATTATATAAGAATATTGCAATTTATTATGTAGATTTTGCTTAAGAAACAAAAGAACAAATGAATGTTTTTAAAGGCATATAAATTCAATTTTGTTATTGCTTACAATGGCAATAATGAAATGAGTAAAGCAATATGAATATGTATGTTGTTTCTTATGTCATTTATGACATATTGTTGAATATTTTACATTTCCATTTTTTTTTCAGCCCTTTTTTGACCTGATTCATGAGCAATACATATGTTATATATTTTAGGAGCCACACGCTTAAGAATGAACTGATAAATGTCTCTCTATCCCTTCCCTGCACACGAAGGTTATTGTTGTTGAAAGTTATGTCAGAAATGGAGATAATAAAATATGAATAACTGCTGATGACTTACAAGTTAAAATGATATAGCACAGAGATAATTATTATCAAGTGAATACATAACCTTATGAATGTTACTTATTAAAAAAGTATTCTATATTTAATCAAATGCATTCCAAGAATGTATGGAAGCCTTCAAGCTATTATACAAGACATCAACTTGTTCCTTCTTATTTGAACACATTATTTGAAAACACAAGAAATTAAAAAAAATTGGTACATTAATAAATAATAAAAAAACTCTTATAATACAAACAAAAATAAATGAGATTGCACTTTGACCTTAGGTCTAGGAACCAACCACAGATATGGCTTAAATAGTTCATGTAATCAAATGAAATAGAAAAAAAACACACAAACATTAATACAATTTAAATTGAAATATTTATTAAGAGTTAATTTCTGTTTAAACAAAGCTTTAGAAAATACGGCGTGAAAAGGGGAGGGCAAAGAACTTGTTTAACAATGTTTTAAAAGTAGAATTTACTTTATGGAACAATTTAAAACAAAAAGATTAATCAATTTCCAAACAGAACAAATAACATTTGTGTTTCATTTTACATTTTTTTTTACTATCAAAATGATTGTAATTAGTATCATTATATTTAATCCAAGACACAACAGATATAAATATATTGAGAATATTGTCAACTTTGGCACATCACAAGATGAGAAACACAACATAGATAGATCCCATAATGTTTTATATATAGATCTATGTACATACAGTACAACAATATGTAATTTGTAAGTCTTGAAAAAAAAAGTTTTTCACTAGATTGAAAAAAGTGTCTTGCATTGTCTATTATCTCTATTTGTAAAAAATACAATATTATTTAATTCTCAACTCAACAAGGCTTAATATTATTTGCTAAAACTAACGCTGCCAGAAAAAATGGTACTTTCAGAATAAGCTGTTAAGAAGTGTAACCCTTTAAGAGGGTTAATAGAGTTTGTCTTAACTACCTTGTGAAGTCTTTCTACAAAATATGCCTCACATCATTTTTACTGAGGATGAAAACTTCTAATGCAAAGAGGCAACTGGTTTTTTTTTGTTCTTATTTTATGCTGATACATAACTAATTATAATAACTGGTGACAGCTTTCTTTTTTTTCTAAACTTCACATTCAGATATGAAGAATATTACATCCATGGTCAGACCTCTCACAGAAAAGTGACAAACAAGGATATTATGCAGGACTATGGTGTTGATAGTCCTAAACCCATGGCCTGGTGGAGACAAAACCTATACGCCTCTATTTCATTTATTCTTTTATTTTTAAAACAAATTAGTCCCGTTGTGTTAAAATAACAACTTTAAATTACATATGGTTACAGTGATGACTACAACTAAATAAAAAAGTTGGAGTTTAATTAAAAATTTTTAGTAATAAAAAATAAATTCATAATAAATGAAAGTTCTGGATTTAAAAAAAAAAACATTCTTTTTTTATCAGATTGTATAGGATAAAAAATTAAGATGCTTTAAAAAATGTAACTACTATTTGTCTAATTTAGTTTCTGATTTAAAATAAAGTAATTGAGTGATCAAATAGTTAATAAATAAATTCACAGAATATTTATAAAAATACTCATAGTTTCAACTAAAAAAAAAGACTGATTGAAATTGCAATTCCAATTACATGTAACACTAAAAGTATATTAATTTATAAGAAAAAAATCTTCAACTTAAAATAGATACTACACTAAAACTACACTGTAAATTCCAAACTTTAAAATATGTAGTAGTCTATAACCAAGTGTAGTCCTTTTTTAAAATATTCCAACAACTGAATAATCCAGTGAAGTTCTGTCAACTATTTTAGAAGCCTAAGCCTCAGTAGTACTTAGAGTTTATTCCCATTTTGAAGCTTCCATCTAATAATGTATTTTGAAACCCACAAGATGATTGTTTAAAAAAAACTTAGACAAGAGATTACACTTACTATTTACTTATCTTGTGATTACATACACATTTTGTCAAAAGTAAACAGATTGAATGAATTGAATGCAGTGATAGGCTACTCGCTAGTAACAAAAAAAACAACAAATTAATAGCTTCTTTTTTTCTGATCTGTCCTCTTCAGTGAAAGCCCATGCCAGTGGTGAAGTGATGATGCGGACATGTTCAAAGCCTTGATTCAACACCTGAGCTAGAGGAAAAGTCCTGCATGCTGTTGTGGCTGTCAGCACTGTCACTGTCATTATTACTGTGAGGGTTGAGGCTGCTGCTATTGTTGGCATTATATGTCCCAGCTGCCTCCTGTAGCCTCATTAACATATTTACCTGCAAATTAAACACATTTGTTTTTAGTTTTTAAACTTAGCAAAGACATAAATTGATACTTGATTTGTTTATTTATTAACATTTTTTTTTTTTTAGGTTTTGCAGTTTTCCTAATTGTTACTTATTATTTATTAATTGTTAATAATTGTTCAAAAATTAAAGTTCTTATTTGGAATTTAGTTTGTCCCAGAATTAGTAAGATTTCCAATTTAAATCATCAAAAAAATAAGTTCTATTATTGTAGTGATTAGCAGATTTATTCAATGGATTTTTTATGATTCCAAAAGTGTTCAAGGCACTCAAAGTGACTTCAAATTGCAGCTATAAAGACATGGATGCTCAAATCATGACTTTTGAAACATTTGGCTAAGTCTGGGAACATTTTAGTCAAATGTTCAATGACTTGGCTGATTATTAAAAAAAATTGTGGCAAAAAAAAATCAAACATTATTTTAGCCAAATGGTTGTAAAAATATACATTTCTACAAAATTTATGATAAAAACTGTGTATAAAAAAAAAAAAATTACCAATGGGTCTCCATCTTTGCCATCACTCAAAGGAGATTTCAATTTTCCTGTCAAAGTTGGAGATAGAGGAGTCTGCTGTTCATATCCTAAGTCATCTGCCCGGATGTGCATTAGGCTGTTTCCTGACCCCCTGTTGGGCCATGGGTATGTTTCCAATACCCAATCAGTGGGGTCCTCCCAAGCACTTCGACATCCATATACCTATCAATTTGAGATTACAAGCTCATTACAAGATTCCAGATCCATCATAATAACCATTATGAAATTGTGGTATTATTGCAAAACTTGCATTCCAAGACAATTATAATACTTAAGTAAAATAATTTTATTGGACACTTTAACCTCAGAAAGAGTAGACTTTTGATGATGTTTTTAAAAAATATATAATCAATAACATACTGTTAACCCAAATTATCTGGAAAACTAGAGAAAAAGAGGGGATGTCCCAGAAACACATGCATAGCTATTTGAAAGCAAATGGGACAATCATTAGGACAGTTGGAGAGAATCTCCATAACTGAGATACTCTATGTCCCAGATGGGACTACAGATGAGATGATACAATTATTGAAAAAATAAACTTTTCTTTCTACATACATACTAGTTTTTTAAACTGTAAGATAAATATATAAAATGTAAATACCAGTACCTGTAGTCCCTCTCTAACTGTTTCCACTAATGTGTAGTTCCAGAGGTCTGTAAACCAAACTTGAGAACCTCCAATATCCATAGGGCATGACATAAACAATCTTGGACCTAGAAAATAATTATCTCATCATAGAATACAAGTTCCTTAAGAAAGTGATAAGTCAAACTGTTTAATCACTATTTTTAAAAAGAAAAAGATATAATTGAATTTTTAATGTTTATAGTAAGCTTGAAAATGAAACTTGGTAGAAAAATAACCTCACATATGCATATTGTTAAGAATCTCTCTATCAGGCTCTCTGCAAACACAGCTCAACATGGCACAACCAACTCAAAGTACTTGACAACTTGAGCTCCAAATAACCAAATTCTTTAATGTCTAATAAATTCACAGCCAACACTGTGCAATTAGCAACACAATACACTGACTACAAATTTACGGTGTATTCCCTATACTGTTGCATAATCCTGTAGTGCTGTCAGTGGCATAGCTTAGGATTTGGGAGCAGGGGGCTTGACCTCTTTAGGGGCCCCTGCATTTTGACATTTGACATCATGACATGAGATAACGGCGTAATATTTAATCTAAAAACAAATTTTGGACACTCTTTTGGGGGCTCCCTTAAAATGGGGGACTGGGGGGATTTTCAAATTTGGACCCCCTTCCCCCACCCTAGCTACACCACTGACTGCTATACCAAACTCTAATGGCATCTGCTTTGTCCAGGACTCGTAGTGGATGCTACTGTAGCAAAATGACTTCACACTGGACTCACTGAATCTTTTTGACTCTGACACCATCACTATTTTTAAAGGGTCCCTAAAGGCCTTCTCTAAAGGAATAGAATATTTCCAGTTCCATCAGAATGATCACATGACCATATTCTGCATGGATTGCATAAGCAGTGTTCAGTTCACCTAGTTTTTTTGAAATGTTGCACATCATCAATCATCATGGTTGACCACTTACCTAGTGGTGGCCTGTGTTATCTGTGTCAGCTGATTATATACACAATTACCCATACCCGCATCACCACCACCACCACAGTTACAAGAATATAAAAACTGAAAGCCAATAAATTATAACAAAGAGTCTTGAGCAATGCTTCTCACCCTCACCATGGCACTCAAGTGGAAACTGTCATTAGAGAAGACAATTAGGCCAATAGAGAAGCAAAAAAAAACCCCATTAGGATGCTTAAGGACGAGTATGTCGCACTGGTGGGGATGGAAGAAAGCCCCAACAAACATCCACACAATGTTTCTCAAAAAAACATTTTAAATGTGTGTTGTGTAGTCATTCAGTGTATTAAATTGTTATGAACATAAAGATAAGAGAGTCGAGAACCATGTCTGTATAGTATGGCTTTAATACACTGAATGACTACACAACACACATTTCCTGAACACATTCTCACGGACGAGTTACAAGCACATGTAAACATAAGAACGATAACCGATACAGAATACAATTTTCATAACAATGGTGGACACTTGAACAGCTATTGTGGTACAGAGAAGGATTATGGGAAAGTTTCCCTGATGTGCTCAGCCATTGGCCTCACTTCTTATTCAAGCGCCTTGGGGTATAAGCCATCAGTAATTAAGCATATATTTACATCTGCTTGGATCTTACCCAGACAGACATTTATAGGCAGATGGAGGCAAAGCTTTCATATGCCTAGAGTTCCAATAGTCATAGACTCAACTCTTATGACAAATAGAAAGAAGAAGAAGAATTCTAAAGTGTACTAGAAACGTGATTTTGTCTTAACTGCAGTTTTAAGTTTCCCTAAATACTACTACATACTTACTTGTGCTTTTATTTAATCTAAAAAATAATAATGGTGATCTATTTCCAAATATAGAAAAATCTCACTGACCTATAGTAACATCTGCTGAGCTGTGAGACTCAAGAGCTTTGTTAAGATGTGCCCATACTTTAGGGATCCAATCCATTACCCTGTTGAGGTCATTGTTTCTGACACCTGTCCTGATCTCAGCCTCTACCAGCTTACGACGCAGGAATCTGCCAAGGAAACCTTTGACCTCCATGTGGTTGGCACACAAGACAAACCTATAAAAAAAAAAGATAAATAAGACAAGGTTTTAACGACAAACAATTAATTTTGGTCTCTTTTTTTAAAAATTATGACTCATTAGGAGTCATAAAGTCAAAGCCTCAGCTAGTGTCTAGGATTGGCTTAACATTATTTACATTAAATTCTTAACTATAAATTTGTAATTTCCAAACTTCAAAAGGTAATTTTAAATTTTCAGGTATTGATATGATATAGTCATATGGTATAGTACTGTAATTTAAACCTAATATAGAGGCAATGGCAAGCATCTCTGATAGTCTTTGCATGCTTTAACCATAATCTTCAAATACAAAAACAAAATTTAATAAAATACTCTGAAAGACACAAAGATAAAGCCACATTCCTCGTCCCATATGCTAGGACAAATTTGTACAAATACTCCTTCTTCCCTAGTGCTATTAGAGCATGGAATGGGTTGCCTGAGCTAGCCAGGAAAACCAGTTACTTGGCAGAATTTAAGTCATTGGTTAATATGCATGACTAAATGCATGACGCGTAGGACGTAATCATCTTCTTTTTTGAAGTAACGTCTGTATTATATAAGATAAGATAAGATTTAATTTACTTTTAGCCTTGAACTTTTTGTTCTTTTGAAAGAGATGGTAATAGTCTTATATGCAGTTGGGCCAAACAGCAACATTAGTAAAACTAAATGTAATGATTATAAATCACTGTATAAATAAATAGTTATGTGTTAGTTGTTAGTTAGTTATATGTATATAAATAATTTAGATATATTTAAAGTTCAATGATGGTCATATATTAATTTATCTATTGCCTGATATTTTTATGCAAAAATTGATTTTTAAAACATTTATTTTTACATCAATGTTCAATGACTACCAGCACTGAATTATACTATCCCTATATGTTCTTTAAAAAAGACAAAACGATTTTGCTAGAGATATTTAAAGAAAAAAAAGTATATGGCAACAAAATATTTGTAATTTTTTAGAAAGATTATGGGTTAATAATCTCCCTTGACAACATAAAAACTCATTTTATGACAGAAAGTTTCAATGTAAGTTGAAGGGAATTTCACTATTGTTTAGTTCAGAATAACAAATATGTTTGTTCCCTATGTCATAATAAATACGAGTCGGGTGTCGAACCTTTCCTAAAAAAAAAAAAAGAGAGAAAAAAAAAAAAAATAAATAAATATGAGATAGAAAAAATCCTAATAAAAAAATTGAAAATAAACTAATTCTTAATATAAATAGCCTTAGGGAGGGTGGAGAAAGATGCTAATAACGAATTTTAATCAGTAAATAAAACAAACTTTGGTAACCCTATATGTTACAAAGCAAATGTCGCTGAACCATGTCAAACTAATAATGTATACTTAATTATTGTTACATTAATGCGACAAAGTAAATTTGGTGATTTTGTTTTTTAAAATGTATAATAAAACAAATAAACAAAAAATGGAAAAATATTTGTCTAAAATGTTAAAATTATATTAAGATTTCCATTGCAGCTCTAGCATAATTACAGCTATTTCTCGAGATTTTGTAAAAAAACTTAACACATGAAATTGGACACTTTTGCATTTGGACCATTAACTACTGGTACATAAAAAGTTAATAATTCAAAAACTTGTCAAACCTGAAGTTGTGATGAAGTTGCAAGTTAGTTGTTGAGCAAGAAGACTGACTCATGGTGCCAATAATGTAAGGACTACAGACCCAAAAAAAAAAAAAAAATACATATTTATGCAAAATTTAATAATCTTAAATCTACCTCATAATAATGTAAATATCAATAAGAAGAACATATATTTTTCAGAATCCAAACTAAAAACAAGAGTTTCTGAAAATGTGGTAGGCTTAGTCATTCTTGCGCGAATATTTTATTTATCATAGATAAAGATGATAATTTAACAAAAATATTGTAGCCATGACACCCTTATTAATTGTTGGCCATAGAATCAGATGACCCTTACATAACCACAACCTTACAGATCGCAAGGTCTGCAAGGGGTAATTTACATTTTAAAACTAATGCTGAGCTCATATGTCACGTCAACTCTTTCTCATTAAATCAAATCAGGATTGGAACTTGAGTTCTCTGCATGACATATATCAACACCTTTTTGTATCTCAATTATAAATCAAAATGAGAAGAAAAATCAAATATTAGTTTCAACTCACCATTTCTGATACTTCACACTAAGGAAACCATTGAACACATCAGCAAGGGATGTGACGTGATGAAGATTGTCTAGTATTATAGCCGAGGGCAGTGCATTCACATTGGTGTTCTCACACTGGTCAGCAATGTTGGCCAGGTACTGTCT
The DNA here is from genome assembly GCF_947242115.1 of Biomphalaria glabrata. NCBI lineage: Eukaryota > Metazoa > Mollusca > Gastropoda > Planorbidae > Biomphalaria > Biomphalaria glabrata. The sequence goes on along the minus strand of NC_074716.1, from coordinate 42,926,068 downwards.
CAATTCTTTAGCTGATTTGTGGTCAACATTAAATGTAGCCACAGAGCCTGCTGTCAAGTCTCGACCAGATCTAAAAGTAAAACATGGAAAAAAATTAATTTATAAAAATTAAAATTAAATTATAGCTTTTGTATAGTGCTACTTTCATGCTTATAGCATGCTCAGAGCACCATGGTCCAATCTGAATTGTGGACCAATTGGGGGAGGGGTATCTGGGAGAAGGTTTTTCTGTGCTACTTTTGGGCGCTCAGTAAACACAACTCTGCTCGAGTCGGGTGTCGAACCTTGAGTCCCCTTCGTTGGAAGCCAAGCCAAGCAAAGAATACTTAGCCTCTCGACCACGCTTCCCACAATTATAGGCCTACATTAAATTATATTGCTATTAACCTGGTGGTGACACAGATAGGCTATACTACAGTCATCTAATACATAAATCTCAAATTAAAGTCCATTTCCAATGATAAAGAGAAAGTTCTATTAGAGCAAGGAGTGGGTTGCCTGAATCAGTTACAAAAAAACAACTAAGCAGATTTTAAGTCACTGATTACCAAGCATGACTAGACTGACACATGGATGCATGTAGTAACCTATTTAATTTATGAGATGTTAAGAGAGAGCAGAGAAAACCTCATAAAATTATGATTGTACCATTACCACCCAATACTTTCTCAGTGTGTCAATAATAATTTAATGCCCCTTATTCTTTTAATCTTAGAGTACTAGAGCTAGAAAGTTTAGCTGGTGTAGATAGGTTAATTATGTTCTAAATTTAGATAGAAATTTCATATAATAGAAACTTCTAAATTCAATCTAAATGCTGATAATAAAATAAAAAGCTGAGCATTTAGATAAGTAAAAATAAAATAAAACTTATTCTCTTAGTGAGCAGCTAATGAAGTGACCCTGGTTGTTTTATAATTAACATTTGAGGTGAGTATTTAAGTAAAAAACAAAAAAGGTGTAACTTATTCTCTTAGTGTGCAGCTAATGAAATGTCTCTGGGTGCATTACCTAAGTACAACATGCTCAGCCAGTTTCTGGGCCAGATATGTCTTTCCTGTTCCACTTGGTCCACACAGAATGATTCTTCTGTGCTCCAACAGTAGAGAGACGTAGCGCTGCATTATGGTTTTAGGAATCATTGTTTCAAAGGCTAGAGAGTCCACACATGACTGCTTTGTGCCTACAGATAAAAAAAAAGAAACAGATATCATCAGAAAAAAACAAGTTTGGCAGATTGAAAAAAAAAGAGAAACCTAATTAAGTTAATTTAGCTATTAAATCTTGTTTTTTTTTTAAAGTTAATCATAATTGTTTATTAAATGTGAACTTGACACACACACAAATGAATGTTACGAGGAAACAAAGATATTTTACAAAAATAAAAATAAGAATACTCCCCTGGGAGTTAACAGGATTAAGTAAGACAAAAATAGGGTATAATTAAACCCAAAATCTCTCATTATAACTTATCAATGGCATTCTCATTAAAATAACACCTCAATGAGAAAAAAAAAGTCAAAACTTAATAGAAATTGTAGCTGAAAATTGTATTTCTGGGTTGACTGATTGCAAACGGTCAGAGATTTAAGGACATTACTGTGCATTGGATCAGTATTTTGATTTAACGCTTCCTTAAAGATCTATTAGAGCATTTTACTAAAACACTAAATAAAAAAGAAAAATTAAAATAAACACAGCCTGATGTTCATATTAGGCTACAGTACTTAAAAGTTTTTCTTGTTTATTTATCTTATATAATACAGACGTTACTTCAAAAAAGAAGATGATTACGTCCTACGCGTTTGTTTGTAAAATGTTTTACATTTTGAATGTTCCTTCAGATTCTGAAGATATTACATCTTAGTCCAAATTCCCACAGGATGATGGGGAAAGGCAATGGGCAGGGTATGAACCCAGGATCATCTAGACACACAAATGAAAGTCCAGCTTGCATGAGCTGGCAGCAATCTATTGATTTTGAATGTTGTTTCTAATAGGAAATGTTACATTACATTTCTGTTTATCTGTTTCGGATTGTTTGGAATGAGTTAAGCTAAGCCCACTCCTAAAACTAGGTTTAGATATTGCATTAGCCTACCTTTAAGACATATCTCTATCTGTGTTGTGTCCCCTACTAGGTAACCGATGGGCAGCAACTCAGGCAGCTCTGAATCTTTGGTTCTTGTCACCTCACCTACCACATAGGAGTAGACACTTTCAGCGCTCAGTCCTAGGTTAGTCACTGGGTCAACACGTAAAACATATTCCTGGGGAAAGGAGAAAATACTTCCTACATCACAGTAAAATACTTTGATGACAATATTATGATAATTTATTGGAATTAAAAGAGTGTGTCATGTCAAAAGTTTCTGAAAAGTGTTTATAAAAAGGTTATTAATTTTCATTTTGCCCTCAGAATTTCCTTAGAAAAACTAAAATGTGTTTCTTGTCCATTCCATGTTAATATTAGACCATATGATGTATATATTAGTAATATGATGCTGGTTGTTTAAAAAACAATTGATCAAAGAAACAAGCCTAAAATTATCTAGTCTACAAAGATTTCAGAACTATATATCATCACATTAAACTATCATCAATCAAGAAAAAGAATTACTAACAGGCTACAGTTTTACCTGTTCTTAATTATTATCTTATAACTTGTTTGTAATTGATCTGAGCATTAACAACAAAGGACATAAAAAAAAATATTTATGAACATAAAAATTTTTTTTTTTAAATATCAGACATTCTGCGATAAGGTATATTGCTTTCAGAGACATTCTTGTCATTAAAAGCAACACACATAAGTATAATTTCCTAGTGATTCATGTTGTACATTCATTTGCTAAGTCACCTCTTAAATGTCTTTTTTAACAAGGCTTCAAGTAACAAAAACCCAGAGGCAAACAGTTTCGAGTTAATGTAGAGTAGATAGCGTCAACTTGAACTAGGTCATTGCTCACCTTGAACATTTTTCTTATCACATTGTCCAGCATGTCCCACTTGGTTTTTCCACTAACTGACAGTGCACCAATCAAAATTTCTGCTGGTTTCTATGCAAACAAATATTTAAAAGAAAAATCTCAAACATTATTAATAGCAAAAACAATAATGCTTAATTTCAGATTATTTTTTAACAAGGATTTATAAAAATGTATTAGCACCAGCCAGATAGAAAGAAAATGTCTCATACTCACATCTATGCCTGTCCGAGTGGGATCGGGATTTGAACCTAAGACCACTGATATAGTGACACGTTTTCCCTCTCTTTCATTGGCTGCAGTTTCAGCCAATAAAATATCTAGAAAAAAATTTAAATCAATGCAAATAGATTTTAATATTTCTAATCTCTGTTTTTTTTTAAAAATACAATTTTAAGCATGTGTCAAGAAAAAATGTAAAAGGCTGCTGAACTAAATATCAAACAGTCCTATTCATCTGGAAATTTGAAGAAAACAAAATTTGTTACCACCCTTTTTATTCTTTGTGTGTGAAGATTTAAAAAAAGAGCATTGACATAAATGGATCTTAAAATATAATATTTTTATTACTCTATTACCCTTTTTTTTTTATTGGAAAAAAAATAGCTATATATATATATATATATATATATATTTAAAAAAAAAACTTTATTAAAAAAAATTAATTTAGAGATTGAAATAATTGTATATGAAAATTAAAGCATTTGATTTTTTTGTCTTCTAAGATTCTTACAAGTTCATAATATTGTCACTTTTAATTTGAAACCACAGAAACCATATCTTTTAACCCTTAAAGTGCTGAGCTGTTTAACAATGAGTGCATACAAAATGGAATTACAATTCTGATGTTTAGAGGCTAATCTACCACAGGCGTTTTAAGGGTTAAAGAAAGCAACAGTCTACCCAGCTCTAATGGGTACCTGACACTAGTAAAGTAAAGGCGGTTGGTCATTGTGCTGGCCACATGACACTCTCATTAACCGTAGGACACAAAAACAGATGACCTTTACATTATCTGAAAGGGTAACTTTATTTTTATTATTTAAAAAAAAAAAAAATAATAATTAGACAGTGTGCAAGACAGAACATTAAATTCATCTTTTAAATAGTATTACTTTTCCATGACCTAAATACCAAAGAACTCCAAAATGTACATTAGTAAATAATTAGACTATTTAGTCCAGAGAAATAGCAATGCTAAACTGAGGTTTTAGAATTTTACCTAAACTACTGTGATCAGTCATGCTGAATGACCGGTCCAGTGAATCTGTACTGGTTCTAGAGTGGTGTGGAGACATTGAGCCATGGGACATGTTCAATGTCCGGGAAGACTGAGATGTGGACATCATTTTGTGTAACCGGTCATTGTCAGCTTTCAAGGCACTCATTTCATTCTGTGAAAGGACATTAAGACATAAAGACATATAGTTGCTTAAAGTTTAGGCTAATGTCATTCAGCTTTTTTAAAACTGTAATTTAAATTATAATAATCATTTAACTTCATCATGACATAAGGCTATGCATCCGATAATAAAGATTTCCTTCAGCAAGATAGGGGATGAGGGAAAGTGGTATATGAATGCTGTCAATTGTCACAACAGTTCAAAGCATATCTTACATGGCCATAAATTTAAAACAAGAAAATGTTTTTAAAATACTTTAAAAAAAAAACAACAACAAAGCTTATATCTAGCATAGTTCTATCAATTAGTTTGATCAGTCATGTAATTAAATTTGTAATAGATCTAGACTAACAATAAAAAGCATTTATAAAAATTTTGTTTAAAAGGGGCAACAACCTGAATTCGAACTCATGGTTCAAGCCTTCTCAAGCCAACACGGTAACCACTATGCTAGTGGAGAGCTTATCAACACAGAAGATTGTATAGTTATCATAACCACTACGCTAGTGGAGAGCCTATGAACACAGAAGGTTGTATAATTACCTATTGTTTCTATAGTCTTGACCTATTTTTCATGTTGTGTTCCCTAAGACTCAGACGACAACCTATAAAGGGGACTAATTTAGCTTATGCCACCACTTCAGTCCAGTACAATTTCTTTCCCTTGTTTGAGATACTTAACAAAGTAATTTATTTCCAATAGTTAATTAACTAATTGTTTTATTTTTTTTTATTGATTCTTTTGTTGTCAGGTAAAAGAAATAATTGTGCAAAGTTTCAGCTTGATCCAAGATTGGGTGTGGGAGAAATGATGTGTACAAACTTTTTACCAGACAGACAGACAAACCAACAGACATAGTGAGTTGATATAAAGGTTGTAAAAAAATGGTACAATAGTGCGAAAGTTAAAAAAAAAAGAATTGCATGAATATTCTATATATTTATTTTTAGCTGTTGGACTCAGAAGAAAAAGCTTTAATTCTAAAAGATAGAAACAGACTTTATTTGTTCCTGAAAAAAAAACATTGAAGCTGAAATAACTTTGTTACCTTTGTTTTAAAAAAATACTATGCTGAGAAAAGTAATATAAATAAATGTTATCACTGACCTTCATCTTGGTCATTGTTTCTCTGAGTTGCTCCAGCTGGTGAGCTGAGCTTAAAGCCTCAAGTCTGATATCTGTCAGCTTCATGTCTTTATCTCTCAGAGCTTGTTTGAGTGCATTCACATCATTGTCACACAGGCTGAAAGGAAAGATCAACATTTTGTACTGCTGTACATGTTTTGGATGTTCCTACAGATTTGAAGGTTATAGCCCAAACCTCCTGCTGGATGGTGGTAGGCGTGGTTCAAACTATGAATCATCAAGACCTTCAAGACAACAGATCAGAGTGCATACCACACAACCAGGAAGTTATGTAATGTCTTAAACTACATTTTATTCAAAACTTGTTCCGACCTTTTGGGCATAAAAGGTCGTAATAATGACTAGAGATACCATTTAAAAAAAAAACTAGAAATTTGTTTCCCTTGTGAACAAATGTAACTAAAATAGCAAATTGATATATGTGTTCACTACCGGTTTCTTTTATAGTAAATATGACCCTTTAGGCCATAATGTTCTTTAAAAATCCTGCCTTGAGAATAGATTATATCAACCAGAAGAAGCAGGATTTAGCCCTTAGCTTTTTAAGTTTCTGTTCTATTCTCCCTTATAAATCTTATGGATTTTCTAAAATTAACAGTTATAGCAAAATAAAAAGTTATTTTGAATGATCAAACGTTCATGAATATTGCTGCCAAATGAATTGTTTTCATAAATTAAAAGCTTAATGAAATGTTTAAAATTTTTCTATCAAGGAATCTTAACATTTTAATCTGTACACTACTGTTAAAGATGACTTATAGTTAAAGATCATCTACTACATGGTTCAGAAAAATAGTGGGGTACTTACGCTCCTGAAGAATGAGAACCTTTCATGGATGGGGCTCCAAGATGTCCCAGCTGCATAAGAGGAGAGTTGGGAGCAGAGGCGTTGGATCTCAAACTGTGAGAGTCTGGCTCCACATCAGATAATGATCCAGTTTTTCCTTTCTTGCGTGAAAATGCCTTGCTGAACGAACTCCTCAACTGAACAAAAGAGGTTTATTAAAATTTTTCAAATTAGTAATGATAAAATCTTAATGGTCTATTGAGTTTATTCAGAATATTAATTCTATCATGATATGACAGACAGGGATATTAGTTAGCATAGTTACATTGTGATGCCAAAGATGTGTCAATCTAATATATAAAAAGAAGAAATCTTGCCAATAGAAATAGACTAGGTGAGTAGTCTATATATTTCCAATGACCCAAAGTCCAAAGTACATGGAGGAATTTTTATGTAGATTAAAAAGCAACAGAATTCTATGAAATAAAACAGTTTGATTCTTCAAGTAGATATCATGAAAATATTGAACCTACACTCTGAACACAAAATATAACTAATTTCAATAATATATTGACAAACCAGACTGAACATGAAGCTTAAAACTTATTGATTTTCCTTGCATATAAATATATACCCTTTTTAAAATTGCTTCTCCAAAATACAGGAAAGAACTAGAATGTTCTATTAGAAAGACTGCATATTTTAAGTCTTTGCTATTCTTAGTTCTATTAGGAAATTAATGTTGTTTCTTAAAATGTAAACATATTGCTTACACAATAAAAACAACATTGACCTTGATGCTTTTTATTACATGTCAATTCTAATGAAGCTCAGTGGACGAGGGTCACTTACCCATCCTTTCTTTTTAGCTTGTTTGGCATTTCTCTTGTTTGCTTCACTGTCCGTGTGAGCAGACTGCTGACTGGTCATGCTGCAGGCACTGGACAGGCTGTTGATGCTGGACACACTGTCTGAGGACATCTGGCGAGCTATGCGTGCATCACCTGCTTTGCAGAAAGGTCAATTTAAATAAGTAAAGGTAATTCTGATGTGCCAAGAGTACTAGAAGAAGAATATACCGGTATTACATTGATTTCTTTGCATAATGTTAATGACCTGATTTAAAGGAGAAAAAAAAACTGAAATGGCAGACATGTTGTGTTCTGTCAATGAAAAAAAATTTGAAAATTGAAAATAACAACAACAAAAACGTATTGTAAACAACAGGAGAAACTCAAAGACCTTAATTGGGACTATGATGAAAGGAATGCAGGCCTATCAAAGCAAAGGTACATAAAAGTAAAAAAAAAAAAGTACTACTTTCAGACCCCTTGTGACAGTAAGGTGGCTAGCACAACTGCCTTTACCTTTACCAACTAGTATTGGTAAACTCAGGGGTGCCATTATAATCCCCGAGATTCAAAGTTAGTCTTCACTGGATTCGAACCCTGATTCCCCTTTGTTTGGAAGCCAAGCGCTTTACCACTAAGCCGACACATAGGTAATATTAATTCATCCAATAAAGAAAGTTAGTGTGTCCTATTGACTCAACCACCATTGCTTGATTTGTTAGTGGTTACAGATACTGAGTCGTTGAGGGCAGCGTCAATAATTTAGAGTGACAGACATTAAGAAGTGTGTACATATGTAAGCGCTCCTTTTGTCTTGAAAGACACCCAGACAGATCAGTGGTATAAATCGCTTCTCCTTGAATCCAAGTAGACTGCTGTGACTAGACAGGCCAATTTTGGAGCAGCGAATTTGGACACAGTTCTTGCTTGAAAATGAATCAGAGTGCTATCAGCAACAAGTATACACGTGGCAATATATGTAAAAATAAACAATAAAAAGGCGAGGAGTCCTCTTCAATGGGATGCGTGGCCGAGTGGCACCATTGGCTACCTATCAAGATGGCTGAAGTTCAAATCCTGACTTGATTCAAGTTGTGTTAGCTGAGCGCTTAAGGCAGCAAGAAACCTTCTAGATACCCACTCCACCAAACGGATCCACAAAAGAGATAGGAACAGGGCGCACTGAGCATGCTTATAAAAGGAAAGATGTAGACAATACAAAATTTGAAAAGTTCAAATGTCAGTCAAGGATGATGTCATATTTTTTCTTATCTATAAAGAGATTCTCAAAAAGAATGCACTCTTCAAATTTGAAAACAAAAACAAACTAGTTAATAGTCTCACCTGTCAGGTGGAGGTCCTTCATTGCAGGGGAAGTGTGTCTTCTTGAGGAGGTAGGACTCATCAGCGGCTCCTGCATGGTCATCTTACTCTGTCGCTTCAGAGCTTCAATGGTCATCCTCAACTCATGCAGCTCATTATCCTGAAGTGAAAAGGACAACGAAATAAGTGTCTTGTTATTACACATGTTTTTAAAAAGTCTGTTCACTAAGAATTAAGGCTGACTGTGCAGTATATAATTATATCAATATTCATTATTAGCTTTTTTTTTTTGTAAAATGTTTCACATGTTTCGGATGTTCCTTCCGCTGAATGACAGAGGATGGGAGCGGGCAGGGTTTGAACCCGTGACCGTTAAAAAGTTGTACGACAGTCCAGCGCACAAACCGCACGACCTGGAAGCATTATATGGGCTTATTGAACTAATGCAAGGTGTGAGTTTATGAAGTTATAACAACGCCGTATATGGTATAAAAATACCCACTGAAAAAAAAAGTTGCAAAATTCCTAAATGATATTTACAATTATAGGTTTTCAATCTGGTTTTCGAGGTCTCTATTTGCTGTCCCCCTTGTTAGCACGTTACTTCCTGGTCTGGGGGGGGTGGAGGTTCGCTTAAGACCAGTCGTTGTATTCTATAGCGATTGGTCACGGTCCACGGTCACGGTCCCCAGTTTAAGAAACACTGTTCTAACGTATCTCAGGCAGACGTCCCAACATTTATGACGCCATCAAATATGCAGTTAAACTCATACTCTCTACACCAATGGCCCGCCTATACTTATTTTCACGAGGTCAGGCCTATGAAATGAGTAAGCCATACTCTCTAAAATCTGTCTTGGATGTGCAACTTTTTTTTTTCCCTTTAGATCCCTAGATACCACATGCCAGCCAAAGTTCGAAAAAATAAAATTAATAAAACAAAATTTACAAAACGAAACCAAATAAAAAAATAATTCAAAAAATAAAAACTAAAGGTAAATTCTATTTTACTTTCGCGTGCAGTTCACCTTTTTTTAAAAAATTTTTCAACTCCAAAAATATTTTTAAAACTATAAATATGGTTTTCAGAACACAAATGTAGAGAAGGCGAAATTTGAGAAGTTCAAATCTCCCTCAAGGATGATGTCATATTTTATCTTATCTATGAAGAGATTTGTTTAAAAACAGAAACTCAACTTGTAAAAGAACTAAATATATGTGAAAATATAAATATGTTTTTGTGCGGAGCTGTAGCAAAAAAAAAAAAAATATACATATTAATATAAATACATACACATCTTTAAAAAATAAAATAATTTGATTTCATTTTGTTCCATTTTTATGCATACTTTAAATGTAAAACAAAAATCTAAAAAACATATAAATAAAATATCTTTTTTTGTGTGTGTTTGTTTTACTACTGTTTTCTCTCTTCTTCTTAAGTTTAAGCTACACTTTATATAATTTTAAAAACATTATTGTGTTTGTGGTGTCTGTCTGCAACGTTCAGAAAACAAAAATCATTAAATAGCCGAAAATTTCAGTAATTTGAAAGTCAGATGATGAAAATAGTTGTACATGTTATTCGGTCAAGTTACTTTAAGTCATGGTCACTGTTGCGGATTCCATCAAAACGTGACGTAATGGGCGACTAACTAGCAAGGGCCAACTACGAGTTTGGTAACACTAACTCCCTCAGTCATCTTATATTGATTAATATTTGTGTGTGTCATCTAAACGTCATAAACCTTTTATTATTTTTTTTTTCTGTCAAGATTTAAAAAAAGAAACAAATTAGAATTCGACTCAGTGTCTTGCAAGAAAACAGACAATGAACTACAAAGGCGAAAGTTATTTAAATTCTGAGCATCGCGTTTGATGAATTAATATTACATGATCTCGTGGCGCCCGAGTGCTCACCAAAATTCATATCGATGCCCTGTTTGTCTTGGCATTCATCTTACTGCCATCTCCCATGGCGCCAGGACTGAAACTCACAGTCGCCCCCCCCCCCCCCCCGTTAATACACCACGGTAAACAACGTAGCTTTGCATATCATCACAGAGTTTAGCAACATGCCAATGCAGAAACTTTTTTGTATGTTATTAAAAAATCATTTTCTAGGACAGGTGTTTCCAGGTTTTTTAAATCCATTTTTAGCCTCAGGTTCACACTTGGGAATGGATAGAACGCGAATGGTTCTCATTTGAATAAAAAAAAAGTACTTTAAAAAATATATAAAGCTTATCCAAGGGAAGAACTCCATATTTACAACCACGTCTATCAATAATGTATATTTTTTTTTCCATTTTGGAAATGAAAATAATTAATTACAAATAATTAATTAAGTGATTAGTTAGTTGTTTACATCAATTTATTTTTATTTACGTACAATAGATAATTGTGGAAAGTTTCAACTTGATCCGAGAATGGGTGTGGGAGAAATAGCGTGAACAACTATTTAAGGTTATTAACCCCGACATATTTAACCACAACTGTGAATAATGATTAAATTCCCTTCTTGGTATCAAAGAAAATAATTAACAACTAGTAATTAATTGATTAATTGTTTATTTTTTATTGATTCATGTATTGTCTACGCCAATGAATAATTTGCGTAAAGTTTCAGCTTGATCGGAGAAAGGGAGAAATAACGTATTAAAAAAATTCAAACAGACCGTAACCTGATGTAAGATTTGTAATAAATGATTAACTGCATTAGTAATCTAAATCGTTGTATACTATGGATTATTGCAATGTATTTTTTGGATAATAAAGTGGGAAAAAAAATAAAAAAAATGACAGATCCTTCCGAAAGAATCCCCAAAACTTCGTTTGTCTACAGCAAAGGACAATGGACAACCCAGTGATCGTCAAGTTTGGACAGTTTATGAACAATTTTAACGTGAACTGTTGTGTAAACCGTAAACTTATGTTAGTGTCTTATGTGTTGTTGGCAATGTCATGTCTTCAGTACTGAATAAAGATGTCTTTGTCCACCTTTAAGCACAACGGACGTTCAAGGACTTCAAGCTTGCAGACTAAAGAGATAGTCTAGGTACTACTTTTTTTTTTTTTGCTTCCGCCAAAGGGCGCTGGGTGGAAACAGGAAAGGGAACCCACAGTCAGGAAAGGGTATTTCCGTTACACACCGAGCTGAAATCGTTCACGTGAAACATGACGTCATGACCTGCTGGTGAGGGTTTCGAGAGTATTTATCGAAATAGAAAGGATTTATGAAGAAGAAAAAAAAACAACCCACCTATGATTACGTCAAGGAAGGTCTTGAAGTTGATAATTAAAATCAACAAATCTCATGTTTCGTTTAAGCTTTAAACAATTTTTAACCTTTTGATAAAATATGAGGTGAGATTTGAAGGAGAAAAAAAAAGGAGTTGGGTTATTTCTAAGCAATAAACACAAGAAACACACACACATGTATGCGTATTTGTAGAACTCAAGAGCTGTGGGTACAGCACTAATATACTAGAGTGTAACTAGAGCAGTGTTTCCCAAACTGTGTTCCCCAAATCCTAGTGTTTCGCGAGGCGTGAGTAGATGTTCCACGAACAACTGGAATAATTAATTAGAAGGCTTACACGTGTATTAATCACTGAAAGAAAAAAAAAAGCAAAGTGTTCCGCTAACTACTTAGAATGTGCGAAGTTTTTCCGTTAAGGAAAAAAGTTTGGGAAACACTTTAATGGAGTCTTTGTGGTCAGAAATGTCCCCCATGTGGTTTGCAAATGTGGCTATCAAGCATCCCAGCGTGGCTGGACATTAAATGCACTTGCATATATAAGTTAGACATCGTATTGTGTTACATTCATAGCAACGCTTCTACACCTTCGCGTTCTCCTACGTAGCAGGCGCACGTGATTTAAAGTCTCGCGCTAAAACAAAAAAAAAAGGTAATTTTGAAGCTTAGCGTCCCAAATTCATTCCCACCACTTTCCTTGTGGAAAATGTGGCCTTAGCAAGTCATTGGGCGAGTGTCACTTGAGGTACGTAACTCTAACCTGAAATTTCATGGTACTTGCATGTTAGAACAGACGCTGGAAAAGACCTAATTGTGGAACATCTTATCTTGTTCCGAGATTGGGTGTGAAAGAAATAACGTGTATAATGTCTGTTCAGGCTTGAGGGTTACAATATCTTCAAACCGAGGGGGCTCTGAGGCGAGTGGGGTTTGGGGCGGACGCCCTTTTCGCTACTCCAACAGGCCTCCTCTGTTTATTTTCATAGCCTGGCCAACAGCACAGCCAGATATTTCTTGCAACAAATTGTGTTGTCACTTGAAATGCGTAGAACGTAATTATCTTCTTTTTTTTTGAAGTAACGTCTGTAATATATAAGATAAGATGCCAACTAAAAAATGAGAATTACTTTCAAAGCATTAAAGAAAGTGTGTGTGTGTGTGTGGGGGGGAGTAATATGATATGTGATTAGTTTCAATTTGTGTGACATCTTTACAAACTCGTGGCACCTAGTTATATGGTTGTCCTTGACAACTATCATTTATACAATTAGCATCATAAAGACACTTATAGGTTGTCGGTGAACAGTAGTGTCATCACTTTTTGAGCTTTTGTTTAGTTCTATCCGATAGTGTAGAACGAGCTAAGTGCGAGGGCGTATTTTGAAGGAGTGCCTTATTTTATTTCAAGTATTTCACATTCCGGAAAGTTTTGTTTTATACAGGGGGAGTAATCAAACAGCTCATTGTTTGAACATAACGGACTTCATGCAAGGGGCATTAGTAAGTACAGTTCAGAAATGCTGGCAAGAATAGGTGAGAAAAAAACGTCAAGGTTTGGAAACGTCTTACATGGAGTGTCAAGATTTGGACACGTCTTACACGGAGCGTCAAGGTGTAGACACGTCTAACATGGAGCGTCAAGGTTTGGACACGTCTTTCATGGAGCGTCAAGGTTTGGACACGTCTTACATGAAACGTCAAGGTTTGGACACGTCTTACACGGAGCGTCAAGGTTTGGACACGTCTTACATGGAGCGTCAAGGTTTGGAAACGTCTTACATGGAGCGTCAAGGTGTAGACACGTCTAACATGGAGTGTCAATGTTTGGACACGTCTTACATGGAGCGTCAAGGTTTGGAAACGTCTTACATGGAGCGTCAAGATTTGGACACGTCTTACATGGAGTGTCAAGGTTTGGACACGTCTTACATGGAGCGTCAAGGTTTGGACACGTCTTACATGGAGCGTCAAGGTTTGGAAACGTCTTACATGGAGTGGTGAGATTTGGACACGTCTTACATGAAGTGTCAAGGTTTGGACACGTCTAACATGGAGCGTCAAGGTTTGGACACGTCTTACATGAAACGTAAAGGTTTGGACACGTCTTACAGTGAGTGGCAAGAAACCAATCAGAGCATTAGATTTGAAGCAACTGGTCAGCAGATCACCCAAGGTAGATGTTTTTTAAACCAGAATCTTGTAAAGGTCAAGTGACTTTATGAAACAGACAGATTTGTATTATTTTGAAAATTAAAATTCAACTGAGGCCACAGTCTAGTTAAGTTTATTACTGTGTTTCACAGTCATCCCCCTAAGGCCTAAATCAATAACAAAGTAATGTAATCCGATACATTTCAACAACGTTAGGGGAAATCTATATTCAGAACATAAGATTACAGCTTTTGGTAGTCAAAGAGTTAATAAAGTAATGTAAAAACAGCCAAAACACACATACATTGAAAACAATGGATACATTTTATAACCAATGGTTAGAAGCTAGACAAAGAGTACCGGAGCCAATGGGTGCATGCTGGTACCAAGCCAAAATATCCTTCATTATGTTTCAAGCCATCGAGATGTTATTTCGCTTAATTGGCGGAACCACGTGGCCACGGGTTAATTACAAGATTCAGTGAACAGTGGCAGGGTGGTGTGCAGGTAGAGCCAGTGGTTGGTTGGTGCAGTAGCGTGCATGCACTTTTTTTTTCCGGGTGACGAGATCGATAAATGATAGGGGAAAAAAATAATGGCGCTGTGCAGAAAAAAAAGAAGTGTGCGTGTGTGCGGGGTGCACTAGTAGTTTTGTTTGTTGTTGTTTTAATTAGATCTGGTTTCCTATTTTTAGCGCCTTATGAAAAGGAAATCTCCCCCTTGCTTTAGGCGCCCCTTGTGTATCTTGTTTCGCTACCCCATGGGGTACTGTACCCACACGTTGCCCTTGAAACGAGTTTTAATTAACTTTCTTATCATAGGCAGGGCTGGATATAAGTGGAAGGAATATAGAGGAAGAAAAGAGAGAGAGAGAGAGAGAGGGAGGGAGGGAGAGAACGGGGAGGGTAGGAATGAGTAAGAAGAATGTAGCAAAGAAAGAGGGAAAGTTAGGTAACGAGAGAGGAAGAGGAAGAATTAGGTAACGAGAGGAGAAGAATGAGAAATATTAAGAGAGAAGAAAGAAGGAAAGAGTGAGAAAGCGTTAGAAGAGAAATGATAGGAGGTATATAGTAGAGAAATGTTAGAGATAAGAGGTATATAGAAGAGAAATGTGAGTGATAAGAGAACTATGAAGAATGGTGAGATGTTAATGCCAGAAAGAAATTTCTTCGTTACAATAACTTCTTCATTAAATACAATTTTATTTTGGCTTTTCTGTAAAAAATAGAAATATTATTAAAATAAATAACGCTAAATTTATTCCTCTAATTTCGAATACGCTAAATATTTACAGAACACCGACGCTATAATCTATATCTACCATTTTTGCTAATAGCATAAGGTTTCCACAACTATGTTGTGCTTGTCTTGGGTCTAGTTCTGGGTTATCTCGCAGCGAAACCAAAACCAGTTCAGATGCAAGTTTTATGCCCAATAATTCCATCTTGTCAAAGTGTTCTCTCCCTTCCTCTGTATTCTTTTTTTTTTTGTGCTAAAGAATCTTATCACTTGGATCAGAGCAGATAGAGAAGTGAGAACGGACAAGGGAGATGATGATGAAAAGACAAAGAAAGTGGCAGAGAGAGAGAGAGAGAGAGAGAGAGAAAGAGAGAGACGAAAGCCGTCTGAAGAGTACTATACGACTGAATCCTTTCCCCGAGGCTGGGATCAAGTTGGGGGATCTCCAGGAGATACCAACACGAGATTAAAGTAGAAAATACTCAAAAACAAAGAACTAGAAACTCCTGGGTTTCTATTGGAGTGCTGAGGTGGCCACTGTTTGATCGGTAATTAGATGACAAGTGTTGGTGAAAAAAGGAGGCCCAGGGCAGGGGAGAGATAATCCTCCCACAGGCTAGGTATCTTTCACTAGATCTGGGTATTAGTAACAAAATTCATTTTAATGTTGAAAATCAGGCTATTGGTGCATCTGAATGTTCGTCCGTCCAAATTTAAAATTTCAAAAATTTTTCTGACTAAATGCACACCATTAAAAACACTGTTTCAAAAAATTATATATACTTTAATACTAATGTATTATGGTCAATAAGAAGCAGAGACTGAAATTGTCAAACTATTCTGTAATATCGTTAATCGTTAATGTATTTATCAAATACATAATTAAAACAACAACAACAGCAACAAACAAGACCTCTTAGATGTCACTTCTAATTATGGTATTACGAAAGAGTAGTTAAAATTTATTTTATTCTTCAATAAATATGGCCTCCTTCAGTCGCTTAACGACTATGGATCATATTATCTTATCTTCAATAATACATGGAAATGAGATAAATGCCTGGGCATTAGCTGTGGTCGGAACGATGTCGATTCTTAAGTATATTCATCTACATATTGTATGTAACCTAGCAGTGTTCATTTGTATGACGTAATGTCTGAGTACGAAAAATAAAAACACGCAGGGGCTGACCACGAGTTTATCTGTATAACACAAACCGCATCAACTATCTTGTTTTGTTTTCAAGTTGCTACTTTCCGAGGGAAGGTTAAAAGGAAGAACAAAAACACACAGTTTCTATGAGTTCATACCCCCCCCCCCAAAAAAAAAAAACAAAAAAACAACCAAGTCTAACAGTACCTATGAGAAAAAAAAAAGGGTTTAGGAAAAAATAAAAGGATAGAGTCAGATTCAAAGAGCTGATTTGGGACAAAACTTGACAGGATCAGGATTAGACATGCTTTAGACAAGAGTAGTTAGGGTTAGGGGTAGGTTAAGAGATGCTAGGATAACAGCAGACCAAAAAAAACTGATTTTGTGGAAGCTTGAACCTTAAATGCAAGACTATCAGTGAATCTAACACTGTGAAACTGTGCCCGTGTTGAAATAAGGATTGGATCTAGTTAAGTGCACAGTGGTGATCCTGTCAACACAGTGCGTCACTGTAAATTAACTGTGTCTCTAAGCTTTCAACACTGGCGCATGCCAGGGACTGATCCGGATCACAAAGACATTGGTGAAATACTTAGAGCAAAAAAACAGCAACAACAACATTAATAGATAGGGTCAACAGAAGGGGGAAGAACAAGCTGAGTGGATTGGTTGCTGGTTTGAACCAAGAATGGATTGGTGCAGTGTTTCCCAAACTGTTTCCTTAAAGGAACAGTTCGCACATTCTGAGTATTTAGAGGAACATTTTGCTTTTTTTTTTTTTGAGAGAGATTAATTCACATGGTGGCCTACTAGTTAATTATTCCAGTAGTTCGAGGAACACCTACTCAGGCCTCGCGAAACACAGACTTGAGAAACACTGGATTAGTGGGCTGATGGTTGTCAGGGAGACAAAAAGTCTGAAAACAATAGACGAAGTGGCGACAGACAAACCGAGACAAAAGATTAGACTAAAAACAGAATTACAGTCAGTTAGGTCGGTGGGGAGATGGGGCAGGCAGGTCTATAGTTCAGGTTGTCATTAATAGAGGTAGGTAACACAAATGGAGTTCGAAGTTTTAGTGAGGAAACAAACGATGAATAAACATGACACGTGACATCCATCACTAAGCTGCAGAGGTTCTTAAGAGAAGAAGGTGAAGAGAATATGGTGAAACATGGATAAGCTCCATGAAGGACTCACACCAGAGCAAGATCTAAAACTCTTGGAGACGCTGTGTCTTGTGAAGATAAATCTAAACCAAGGTAAAACTCAAATAACCAAACAAGTTAACACAGGTAAAAGGGCCAACAATTCAGAAATTAACCCTTTAGACGCGTGTGGTAGTCTAGCCTTTAAACACTAGAATTGTAATTCCATTTTATATGCACACATGTAAAAAAAAAAGCTCAGCACTTTAAGGGTTAATCGACGCTGATGAACGCTGTCGAACAAGAAGTTTAATACGAAATGAAGGGAACCACCGAAACCCGCTAAGTTAAATATCTACTCCAGAAACTAAAGCCGAACTTTCTCTCTAAAGCTGCCAAGAGTATTCTCTGTTTACTTTTATTTCACTTAATACTAGTATTGTTTTTAATAGTCGCGTCACTGTCTCTTAAGTCAAAAAATTTACCCTTTCGACGAAACAAATTTATGTTTTCGTCCTAATCGTGTCCGCACGTTATCCTGGGTAACGACGCGGGCCCAGAAGACACTACTGAATTTTAAAGGTTCTTTGTGGAAGATCTGAATAATCAAGTCAGATGCAGGGGCGTAGCTAGGAATTTACCATCATTTGGGGGGGGGGGCTGGGAGGCTTGACATTTTTGGAGGCTCCCTGCATTTTGCTTAATATTTCATATTTAAAGTAAAAAACACTCATTTTGGAGCCCCCCTCAAGTAAGGGTCCGGTGGGATTTTAAAATTCCCCCCTCCTCTCCCACCCTAGCTACACCACTGGTCAGACGTCACACTGATACCTCGTTGCTGCTAGGCGAAGGGTCCGTTTGAGAGTTCTGTGGTTCAAGTCGTCCTCAGAGCTTATCTATTTCATCCTATTTTCTTTCCTTTGTACTTTAGTGCTGCTATTATTATGTCATGTTGATAGGTAGGCAGACAGGTAGGTAGACAGGTAGGTAGGTAAGTACGCAGTTGACAGGTAGGTAGACAGGTAGGTAGGTAAGTACGCAGTTGATAGGTAGGCAGACAGGTAGGTAGGTAAGTACGCAGTTGATAGGTAGGCAGACAGGTAGGTAGACATAATTGATCTACTCACCGGCAGGTTTGCCTTATGCTCTGCATTGGTCGTCAGAGACTGGAGGCGTGCTGTCATGTTGGACAATGACTGTTCAAAGGCGGAGACAACATGGGCCTGAAATGGAAAAAAAATAAATTGAGCTAATTAGATCTAGAGAACTCTAGTTGACTTCATTCACACTCAGTTTTTAACATAAAGAATACAAACAACACTGAAAACAGCCAAGATAAATGGCTCTATCTGTAGGTTTCTCTGATGTGGCTTTAAAAGTGTATTTAGCGTTGTCTGTGAACGTGTTGTCTGCACTATTATTTGAAAAGTAAAAGTGCTGCCAACTCTGATATGTTTTGGCTAAACTTGTCCAAGGCTATTCTATTATCAACGAAAGATCTAAGCTTTTATACATGTGTGTGTGAGTGTGTGTGTGTGTGAGAGAGAGAATATTCTTTATATTATTGCCAAACTATTTTTTATATATATATTTTTTTTTTGGCTTTTTAAAAAAATCTCATTTGGACTTAAAAATCTTCTTATTTTTTTTTTTTAAATCTGGTTCGAATGGCCTAAAAAAAAGTAGAACCATCAGGTTTGATAGGCTGATGATATTGATAATATAAATCATGACATGCTGGGGTAAGCACGATGCCGCTGTCAATGAGAATAACGGATCCCAGAAAGACACAATCTGACTTGGTAACGATGAACTAACGACATCTAGACATTCGTACAAAAACATTATTTTTAAGAGAAAATGGCTTGGGGAGAAAGGGGGGAAAATCATTTCATTTTCACCTCAAAACTCCAACGTCGCCAGAATTAAAGATAGGATCGGCGCCCCCCTGCAGGTAGACTAGAAGTTAAACGTGAGTCATTGGAATTTGGGGGGGGGGTGTTGTTGCGTGTTGTGATTTTTATTGTATTTATTTTGTCTCACTTTTCCGTTGTTGTTAATGTCCTCATTTGACTTTGTAAAGGGTGCTGATGAGATGACAAATTATACAAGAAAATTGTAGTGGCAACAAAGTGAAAATGTTAGCATCCTAAGAAGTTAAAGATTAGAAGGATAGAGAGTAGGAATAAATAAATGGGGAAAAAAGAAAGTTCAGAAGTAAAGAGAGAAGGAATGCAGTAATGAAAAAAGAATGATTATAAGGATAGAGAGAAGGAATGAAGCAATAGAAAAATGAAAGATGACTAGATAGAGAAGGAAAGGGATGAAGGAAAAAAAAGGTAAGTTGTCGAACACAACACTTGTGTGATAGTACTAGCTGTGGGGGACACAGGTAAACGTTAAGACTGGTAAACATCAAGAGGTAAACAAGAAGAAAAGGTAACTGTAGACCAAGAGGTAAACACAGTCGCGAAGTTCTTTAGTAGGTTGGCAACCTGTTTGTGTGTGTGTGTGTACACAATGATGGGGGTTGGCTGGTGCTTATGGTGAGAAAGTGAGTGAGAGTAAATGGCTGAGAGAGAGAGAGAGAGAGTGAGAGAGAGAGTGAGAGAGAGAGTGAGAGAGAGAGAGTGAGAGAGAGAGAGAGTGAGAGAGAGAGTGAGAGAGTGAGAGAGAGAGTGAGAGAGAGAGAGAGAGAGTGAGAGAGAGAGAGTGAGAGAGAGTGAGAGAAAGAGAGAGAGAGAGAAAGCCTGAATGAGTGAAAGAGATTTGAGTTGTAAGAGAATGTATGTGAGAGTGTGTGGGAGTATCTAGATGAAAGAGTAAGTACAAATAAGAGTGGGGGGCTGTAATGCATTAAGTGAGATTGAGTTAATTATTCAATAGAGAGAGAGAGAGAGAGAGAGAGAGTAAAAGAATGATTGATTTAGTGATTGAGTGTTTAATGTCAGAGAATGGGGGGGGGGGGTTATGACTGACTGCTACTGTTGACAGGGTCTCTTACGTTGATATAAATACATGTTTTATTCATTTGCTCTAAAACTGTTGTTTAACCCTAGCCAACTAATTGCACTCAAATGCAACGTAAAAGGAAGGGGGGTGTGGTGTGGTTGCTAGTTTCGAGCTTCTCACTCATTGATGGAGTCTTTTATTCCAAGTATATCAAGGTTCCGTGCTCCCATATTGGTCCTGGTCTCTGGATGTTCCTTTAACATCTCCAACAGCATGTACGGTAACAAAAAATGTAAGCGCCTTATTTGCCCTGCTTTTTTTTTTATTGTATGTGGTTTATTCAGGTTATAGTTTCACTAACACACAAGACAAACAGATTAACGCATCCACGTCCGGACCATATAATACTATTGAGCAGTCAAGGTTATTGAGAAATTGTATATAGTTCATGATCATTTACAATTTACACTGTTCATTGTAATATACCGACAGGGTTCAAACAGGTTTGCACGCTGGACTGTCGTTTGAATTTATCGATGGTCCCGGGTTCAAGCCCCGCCCGCTCCCATCCCCCGTCGGCCTGCGGGAGGTTTGGACTAGGAAGTAAACTACTTTAACTTTGAAGGAACATCCGAAACATGTCAAACATTTTACAAAACATTAAAACAGGAGTTCATGTATTAGAAAAATTTAGTAGTTTCATTTGTTTATTTTAAAACCGAAAGGTCGGCATATTTCACAATTATAGATTATTATGTCAATTTGCAATATGGCGGCACTACACAAATAGAAGTAGCCATTTTTTTTATCCAGCTTCTTACTTGTACAAAAAGGGTTTAATTTCTCATGCATAAAAATTATTATAGCATTTCTAAATAAACGATTAACTGTCTAGTAAACTCTCAAGTAAAAGTATGACAGCCAACTGCTTGTTAGACAATAAATGTAATACACAATTTAGCATAACAAATCCTCGTAGTTGCAGGAAAAGATCAGCAACGAGGCCTTTCCGAACAGTAGTTGCTGCTCCTTGAAGTGGCGAATGAACTATTTTGGTGGCCCTTGATTAACCCCGTTTGGTACAGCAATGCTTGGTTTGCCTCCCCCTGCCTTTTCTAACATCACATTCATTTTAGCATCAGCAGCAAGGAATCAAGCGTTTCGATTTGTTTCCTTTTTTTTCCCCTTCATTTCACCTTTCAATGCGAGTCTAAGTTTTCTCATAGAAAATATTTAAAGGCGCGAACTACTTCCTTCAGTCAACACCTGAAAATGTTACTTCCCCTGCCCTAGGCTTTTGTTCATTTCTTTTTTTGTTTCTTTTCAGCATCAATGAATTGACAGCAAAGAGATTCTTATAAGCTATGATGTTACCTCTTGCATACGTTTGCCTCTGTTATATCAAGAAACATTGTCAGGACAGGCTTTGAAATATATTTAAGCACAATTTTTTTATACCCCATCGTTTTAAAAGGTATGAGATTATCAAAAGCATTTTTTCTTTTCAATGATTTATTTTGCATATAAAGGCCTATATATCCTTACGTATCCCATACAAAGAAACTGCCTTTATATATGTAAAGACATTTTATATGGAAAACGGACGGCTAGTGAATTTGTGTATATATATTCGTAAAATACTGATTTAATGTATCTATACATAAAGAATTCTCAGCAACTGCCGTACGGATTCGCCTGAAATTTCGTATACAGGTTTCTTTTACCACTCAGGTGCTTGATGAGAAACAATTTTGACAGATTCACAGCCTGTGAAACACCGCAAGCTTTCTAACCCTAACCTTTGTATTTTATTTTCGCAGTCTATTTATAAAACATAAATACAAATGTTTGATAACATAAAATCCACTTCCGTTTTTTTTTTTACATTTCAAGCATATTTTTCTTTTTCTTTAAAATAGGAAATAGCTACATGCATGCGTGTCTACTAAGTTTATAAAAAGAAAATGAAATCAATAATTCTTTAGTGCGTAACTAGCCATTGTGGGCACTTTAAAAAGTTGACTATCAAAACCAGGCGAGAGGGACTAAAGTAATTCTATAATTCACAAGCACAAATGATGTATGAATATATGCGCAGTGGGGGCATTATAAAACGGGGTTGTTCCAATTCAAATCAAGGGTTTAACAAAAAAGGGGGAGGGGGTCCAGAGAAAGAGAAGGGAAGAGAGGAGAGAGAGAGGAGAAAGAGAGAGAGAGGAGAGAGTGAGAGAGAGGTTAGTTCCATTCAACGTCATACATTCTACAATGCTGAGTCTTAGTGAACACAACATGAACAAAAAGGACGAGGCTATAGAAACAATACGATCTTCAAATGCTCTCCACAAGTAGAGTGGTTACCGTGTTGGCTTGAGAATCCTGAGAAGGCTTGAGTCATGAGTTTGAATTCAGGTTGTCCCCCCCCCCCCAATGTATGTCTTTTTCTGTTAGTCTAGATTTATTACCAATTTAATTATATGACTGATCCACACTAATTCATAGGCTTAATATACGCTTTGTTTAAAAATATATTTTCAATGTTTATCTTGTGTAAATAGTATAAATGTTGGAATTGTTTATAAATTCGTTAGATGAACAAAACTTTTATTTCTCTATTAAATCGTAGTGTGGTATCCTGCCTTTGTCATCTGTGTGTTCTACTGTCTGTCTAGTTCTGGACGATGAGTTCTGCTCGGAAAGAAACGTTGTTTTTTATTTGGTCCCTGGGTCTTGACCTTTCCCGAATCGATAGTTTTAGAGACAAGAGCCTCTGAGGGTGTTATTGTTTACTGTCAAGCGTTATTTATTTCGTGTGATGCTAGTTGTTGTTTGGTTGTGTTGTATTTGTTGTTTGGTTGTATTGTATTTGTTGTTTGGTTGGGTTGTATTTGTTGTTTGGTTGGGTTGTATTTATTGTTTGGTTGTGTTGTATTTGTTGTTTGGTTGGGTTGTATTTGTTGTTTGGTTGTGTTGTATTTGTTGTTTGGTTGTGTTATATTTGTTGTTTGGTTGTATTTGTTGCGTTTTTTGCTTATGTCGTGTGTTGTCTGTTGTTTATTCATGAGTGTGCTCATGTTTGTATGCAATCCTGATATGGTGTTTGGTGTGTTCCTATTTGCCATGTGTGTCTTTTTTTTAATATATAAAATTGTTTCTTGTATTGTCGTGTTGTGTTTGTGTTGTGTTGTTGGTCTGTTTGTCGGTGGTAGAGAAGTTGAGAGGAGATGATCAAGTATTTTATTAAAAAGGAAACACAATCTAAAAATATGTGATGTGAAAAAAAAGGGAGCTTAATTAAGGGGAAGAACTACACATTTATAGTCCCCCCCTCTCTCTCTCTCTCTCTCTCTCATAGACACACACACATATGATTTACTTTTCTTTTTCGGTATCAAAAAAAATATATCCATTACCACGATTTAATTAACTAATTGTTTAATTATTTGATTGATTCCTGATTTGTTAGGAACTATGAGAGAAAAAAATATGTCAATTATCAACTTGATCCTAGAATGGGAAGTAGGAGAACTAATGTGTACATCATTTGTACCAGAGAGTGAGTTGATAGAAGCTTGTGTTAAACAAATACTTAGTACATGCCCAAGCACTTGCCTACATATTAGACAAACAAACATCGCAAGCGTGTAACCAAACGCTTTGCAATGCCCCGTGAGGCCCCCCCCCCTCCCCATGTCAATATATTCAATCGGTGATAGATATGTAGACTGTGTGTACATCTTGTGAACATGGCTACCTATAAGGTAGGTCGTGTCAAAGTCATGTATACATCTCGTCTCGCGGTGCTGACTCAGGTAGGAAGCTTAACAAATAAGCAGAGTCTGTACTCTGACTCTTGACTCGAAGTTTCTGTTTCTATGTGTTTGCGTGTTCATAAATAGAGAAGAATGCTGGTTACAGCAACAGGGATACACATGAATATTGACAGACTAAAAAAAAAAAAGTCCGTTGTTTAGCGGTGATACAGGAGAAGTCCTTGGATACTGTGCAACTACGAAAGTTTCGATACTCTTTTTGGTTGGAAAATTTTGATGGCTGGAACTGGTGATAGAAAGTTTCAATAGTTCAAAAAGTTTTGATATTTCGGAAGTTAAGATTGTTTGCAAGTTTTGACTGTTCGGAGCTTTTAATAGTTCAAAAAGTTTTGATTGTTCAAAAAGTTTTGATAGTTCAAAAAGATTTGATAGTTCAAAAAGATTTGATAGTTCAAAAAGATTTGATAGTTCAAAAAGTTTTGATAGTTTGGAAGTTTTGATTATTCGGAGTTTTTGATATAGAAATTTTTGATAGTTTTCTACGGGACGGATATGACCCCGAAACATACATTTTTAGCAATGATATACAATGAGGTGTGAAGGCCATTCTTGAAAATGTATCATATTAAACTGCCATACTTGAAAGAAGAAAATCCGGATCAAATAGACGTGGATCTTTCGGACTCCCGATACTGCAACTGGCTACGAATTTTAGCCTTAATTTTGCCCCTTCTTGTTTCCTCCTTCATTGTCTTCGAGTTACAAGATCAAGAGTGTGCATATTAGAAATAAATTGCAAATGTATAGCCTATTTCAGAATCGTTGTCTTGGTTTTATCTTGCAGAATAAAACACTGAAAACGCCGGGCGAACTATTTGGTTATCTACAGTAATTTTGTTTTAAAGCTAGAGAACGCTGCCAATTCTCAGATTTTATGCTAAAAGCATGGTTGGGCTTATTAGAGAGTTAGCTACAAAACGTTATCCCGTCGTTAAGTCTATTGTCTCAAAGTTGCAGCTCTAGTCCAACCCTCTGGGCTTCTCGCCAGGTCACGTTAATGCAAGGTCAATCGATCTCATGTGCTGAACCATAAAAAGAAAAAAATGTTTCCATAGACACAACGGCCCCGTGGGACTTGGAGAGCACGACTCTGGCCAAAACTTTATGGCCGGATACGCGGTAAATGTTTGTTGTTATTGCAGTATAGGCCAAGAAAGAAACATTTCACAGGTCAGCAATAGAGTTAATGCGTGGGGACGTAAAAGAGATTACAGTGTGCAAGGTGAGCAAGATTAAACACACTGATGGAAGCATATGATTTTAGTCATGGGCGTAACCAGAAATTTCTTAACGTTAGGTAGGTTACGCTGGGTAGGGCACGTATCCCGTATGGGAGACGAACGTATGCCAAAGGCAGTCTTTTTTTGGTGAGCTAAAAGATGGTCGACGTAACAAAAGCGCCCCACGGAAACGCTTCAAAGACCAGCTTAGGCGTCAACTTTCCTTAGCTGACATAGAAGAGAGCACCTGGTTGCTGGAGGTCACTCTCAAAGGCCGCGGGATACACATTTGAGACCAAAAGAAAAGCTGCTGCCGAGGACAAACGCAGACGGCGAAAAGAAAATCTAAATCCACCACCTGCGGACAATGGTTATGCTTGCCCTGAATGTGGGAAAATATGTAGGTCACAGCTGGGACTGCGCAGCCACGGGAAATACTGCATTCCTCACTGATCTTCGGACTCGAAGACTAGCCTTATTATTATTATTGTTATTATTAGGTAGGTTGTAAAATATATTTGGTTCTTTGTTTGAACACACACACATATACACACGTAAAGAAAGCTCATTACAGCTAGTCCGTTTAGTTTTTTACTTTTATTTTGGAGGTAAGTCTTTTGTGCCCTAGATTAGGTTCTTTCTGTTGCTATTGTACTGGCATTACCAACCCCTCACTTGCCTGCTAGAGGTCTGACGTAAGTGTTACCTTTGACATACAGAAACAAATACACATACGCTCATACACTGTAATGTTACTGGCGACAAAAGCAGCAACTTGAGCACAATACAGTTTCTTAAACATGCACATAGCATTTGGATTAGAGCATTTTCTGTTCGCTCTACCGTGACCGTCTTCTTTTGTAGGCCGAGGCAATTTCTTAAGACCGTTGTGATTCTCAATTTGTAATCAGGGGGTCATTGGTGCGGACAGAGATCAGAGGATTACTAGTGTGGTCAAACAATCATTGTGTGGTCAAAGGATCACTTGAGTGGTCAAAGGATCACTTGAGTGGTCGAGGATCACTTGCGTGGCCAGAGGATTACTTGTGTGGTCAGAGGATTACTTGTGTGGTCATAGGACACCTCTAGATAGGGTATTCCACTAATTCTTTGATCTAAATTTCTAGAGATAGTCCGCAATAGAAACATTTTTTGTTAGTTGTCCAAATAATTTTTTTAAGCGCTATCAGAAATAAATGCACACTCTGACAAAATTCTTCAAGATGATTGGACAAAAAAATGAAGATATTTGATATTCCGGTTTGGGTGTGTTCCTTCATGCACTTTAACAATTTTATTTTTTGTGTTTTTTTGACAAAAACTTTTTTTTTCTTCTTATCCTCAACTTCCCTTCCGGTATTATCGGGTAATAAAATATATTTCCAATCCATTCGCTAGCACGCTTGCTCTATTAGCCCTCACGGATCTGTCAATTTATCTGAGCCCCAAGTGTTTCAATTGAATTGATCAAACCGAATTGTGGAGATATTAGAGGAGCTTACTGTGGTGACAGAAGTCTAGATCAGGAAAGACATAAATCAGCCCTGAATGCAATTGTATAAAGTTAAAACTACACTTGATTAGATCTAATGGACGAAGTCGTAATTGTGACGAAAGAACTGAAAGAAAGGGGAGGGAAGAAGTAGGTTAGACAGAAATGAGAGAGGATCTTACCAACGCATTTACTCCCCCTTCCACCGCTTTTATTTATTTATTTTTTCCCCAAGAAATCGGTCTTCTGCTGTCGTCCCCACATCTGACGGTTATCGAATACACTTATTTGTTGTCTTATATATTTGTATTTGACTCAAGTCTAGGTCTAAGTATTAGAAACATTTGGGCACAGAGGCGAAGAGTGGATAACCCTATTAGAAGAAGTTAAAAAACCATAGAAGCATTACAAACAATACAATTAAATACTTCTAGAAAGGTCATAACAATGTTCATAACACCAAAATAATAAAATAAAATAAAGAAAGGGTCCTTAATATCTTTGACTTTTAAAAAAAAAACGGAGCTCAGGTTAATAAACAAAATAAACTATCAGAAGTAAAGACCGTTTTATGTATTAATAGCTTACACAGGAATACTAGTGCCATCAGGCTATTACAATATGCATATATCCATCAGACCATTACATTAAATATATAAATATATATTAAATAGAAAGGAATGTTGGGTCTGTGAGACTATTACAATATATTTTGTTATATTGTGAAGAATGGAAATACTCGACGCTATTTCCACAATTTCGACTGCTTGAAGTTATCACTAACATTTATAGAACAACGCGCTGTTTGAAGTTGATGTTTCGTTTGAAATATCTTGTTTAAAAACATTTTCTGACCAGGTTATAGGGTACGAATACAATTTATGTCTTTATAAATATAACATACAGTTCAGCTAAAGCTAGAATAAAAATAAAGAGCCCCACAATTGGACAGAAGTCTGGCATAAAAAAAAAAAAAAAATCGTGGAACAGAATGTGCCTGTTTGTTCTTCGCTACCCAAGCACAATGGAGTCCTCAGAGCAGACGTGGACGGGAGCTGACAGAGCAAGTAAGTAAACTGATAGGACGTAGGGAGGATATGTGGGAGGTATAGGGAGGGAGAGAGAGAGGGGGGAGAGAGAGGAGGGAGAGAGAGAGGGGGAGACGAAGAGAGAGAGGGTGGAGAGGGAGAGAGAGAGAAATAGAGAGTTTGCAACAACAAAAAAAAAAAAAATAGGAACCATTTATTAATATTGTACACTTTTTAAAAAGTAAATAAGTAACGTCCCCCATTTCAGTCCTTACCATCTGCGTATGTTGGTCGTCAATGGTCGTAGTGCTGGCCATCCTCGTTAATCGTACACTTGAATAAATGATTTAATTTTTAACTCATATTTTGGCGCTCGTCCGGTTACGTTACAGATGCAGTATGGGACAGAAGAAGGGAGGTAAGGTAGAAGATGTTTTCCAATGCAAAGCAGACGACTCCGAAATTTGAACGGTTGAGAAATGAGAAAGGAGGGGGGGGGGGGAGAGACAAGGGGTTATTTGAGGAACAATTACTGTCTGGTGGAAGTTCATTGGGCGTATTAACACGAACAAATCATCATTAACGGAGAGACAGCCCAGAGGAGACCAAACAAAAAAAAAAAGAGAGAGAAAGGGCAGGGGCCGATATTTAAGATGAATGAGATAATTAGGACAAAAAATAACTACAACAAAGTTATGATGACCTGAAGAGTTCATAAAAAATTTAAAATACAAAAGTTAATAATTTTAAAGAGCTTACATACAAGTTCAGAAATATTTTAAATCTGGTTGAAACAAAAAACGATACTCTAAAATGCAGTGGCCGAGAAATCCCTTGACTGCAGAAACGAGGCAGAGAGAAAAAAAGGCGGGAAGTATGTTCGTTTTCTCTCATAGATATTTTTGCTAGTCTTGATTTTATTCGCTCATTTCGAATCACTTCCAATTTTTTATATTCTTCTTCCAGTCTGGTACTTTTTTTGTTTCATTTTCAATCTTGGTCTTTCTTTGTTCCATTTTCCATATTAATCTTTCTTTTGTTCGTTTCCATTTTGGTCTTTTTTTAAAATTCAGTTTCCATCTTGGTCTTTCTTTGGTCCAGTTTCCATTTTTGTTATTTTTTTTTTTTTGCTTCAGTTTCTATATTGGTCTTTCTTTTGTTCCAGTTTCCATTTTGGTCTTTTTTTGTTTTACTTTCCATTTTGGTCTCTTTTTTTTTTATTTCAGTCTCCATTCAGCACTTCCTTTGGTTCAGATTCCATTTTGGCCTTTTTGTTTGGCCTCAGTTTTAACTGTGGTCTTTCTTTGCCTCTCACTTCTCTTTATTTTGACTTCTGTGTGTCTCTGTCTTGCCACACTACAGTACACCCCAACAAAGCCCGCCTATGTGCAACAGGCGGCGACACCAACCAACTCATGCATAAATTTGCATAACGACCATGAATCAGTCGTCTGTAGCAGAGGTTCCCAAACATTTTGCAGTCGCACGACCCGATAAAGCTCGTATACACTTTGGTGTAACCTTAACGCAATCTAAACTGACTTTTACATAAAAAAAAAAAATAATTAAACCTCCTGATGAGGTAGACAGATCTATATCTGTAGCTAAAGAGTTAAACTTACTTAAAAACTATACATAGCTAAAATGATTAGCACTAGTTTTCAAAAAGTTATTTGTCTACTGGTTCGTCATGGTCATCTGATGCAGAGCTTGTATTTAGGCATAACATATTGACAACCGCTGGACAACATGTCTGAGGAGCAGACGACAGAGAAAGGCATTAGTAATCCATCACATTGTGAGACTTGACGTTGCCTCCATTTACTCTAGATGTGCGTGAAAATTTAAATAAAGCCTGCTTGCTCTTGTGGCACAAGATGGTGGCCATTACCGGACATTAAGGACTTCGTTCAATGATCGCCATGTTCTCAGGCAATTTCTGAGTGTTTCTAGGTTTTTACGAGAAAAGAAATAAAAATGTCTTGAACACTTTAAACGAGAAAAGAAAGGAATTTAGAATCTACGTAGAGTGGAATAAAAACAACATTTGGCTTTTAAAGTGTTCTTTTAATCTATCTGCTTGCTCAGCGAAAATGAGAGTTATGTTATTCGGCTGGGTGGGGCCCTCTGGTCTGTTCTTCTTTGTTTGTTACATCAATTTAAAAAAAAAAGGGGTGGGGCGGAGTTATTTGTTTTCAGAATGTTTATAGGTCTTACTTCTGTTTACGTCTTGAAATAATGGGGGCTTGGTGGTAGATACAATGACCAAATATCGATAAGGTGGCACTCTAACACATGGCATTCCAATGCTAGCATCCTTATACATTAATATACATATACAATTATTTGTAAGGAATATGTCATCAACGGTCTCAGCCATAGGCGGCACCATCGTAACTATCCAAACTGAACCACGAAGCATAATAGTAGCAATACCACCTCGTGCTGACACCAATGTAACAGTTCCATTTTGTGTCACGGATGTCAGTTCACAGCAGCTGTAGATGTTAATCTGGAACACTTTGGATCCAGACCCAGATCCACCGGTCCAAAGCTGGAGCAGGCCACGAAGAGAGGAAACAAATAATGTCTCTTTAGGGAGGGCGATAAACCAAGAGAGACAAGGAGAAAGTAAAGGATAATTAGACGAGAAAGTAGCAATTTTGTTTCTCCAAGTATGACTTTGGCACGTGTCTCGTTTAGAACCAGAGGTTCTAAATTATTTAACTTTCATTGGATTCATGTACACCATCATTTATTCTCCTCACGAATTGTCAAACAAAGAACAAAGGAACACAAGTGTAAAAAAAAAATTATATTAATCTGATGTTCGAATGTTGTTAAGAGAGCGAAGAAAATCCATTCATTGGAACAGACTATATAAGATAGCTTCGTTTTTCAACCATCATGGCGGAGTTGTACACCTGATGAGATCGTCTCTTGGTTACATAGATAAGTACCAGACAATGATTATTCTGAGTGACAGACAGAGCAGAAGATGGAGGTAAGTCAAATAAAGTCTGGCAAAAATTGCTAGGATTAATGCAAAAAATTGCTAGGATTAATGCAGAAATTGCTAGGATTACTGTTAAGTTTCTCCAGATAAGAGAATAAGAAATAAGCAACTTTAAAAACCGTATTTGATTATAAAAATCTCTTCTGTCCAGTCTTCTGATCCATGAGTTACATCGCAGCACAGCAGCTAATAATGTATTCGTTATAGTTCAAATAACTCCCCCTGGCTGAATAGAAAGCCTTATTCTAATTGAAACTTTAAAATCTGTTCTGTTCAATATTTAAAGACAAAGCACTAGACAATTTTTTTTCAAACCTTTTATAGTCCATCTTTTTTTTTTCAACCCAGAAAGCGGGCTAAAAAAAAAACCACTTGATAAATCTAACGATAAGACAAAGACCCAGTTTCAGTATCGTAGACTCTCGGACAAGCCTCGTTTCTTTACGCGCATTTAATTGGTTTCAAGGCCAATCAGGGAATCGGATTAGATAAAACGTATCATTATGTGAGATTTGGAGCCTACAGGACCCCCCCCTCCCTCTGCACTTCTTAGCGAGGTAATTAATCACGGGAGAACAATCTGTAATGGCAGCTTGGTTCCCAGGTGGAAATGTCTTCTTGAAATACGTTTTAGAGAGACTCATACGTCGTATGAGCTCATTCTCTATCCAGCCTTCTGAAAGCCCGAAATAGTAAATAACCCTAAACAATCCAACTAAACTCATTTATTGAGCATAACATATTATAATATAACATTGTTGTTATATAGAGAGGGGAAGATACATTCCATAGCCCGTCCTCCACCTTCCGACTATGGGTCAGTTCTTGTAGTTTTCATGAGAGTAAGATTTCCGTAATAAGCTCTAATTCTTCGATAATTAACTGAACTTATTAAGCTAGTTCTTTGCTTGGGTGAAGTCTGTTTTCAACAGAAGATAATTGTGCTTGATTTTTGTTAGTACATTTTAAAAGAAGTTATCAAACTTTCTGATGACATAACACCTGGGAAAAGACTAGGGGGGAAAAATGCCCTAGCAAAGTCGACTTTGACTACGTTCGACTTTGACTACGTTCGACTTTGCCTAAGTTTAACTTTGACTTTGACCACTGTTGACTTTGACTACGGCCGACTTTGACTACGGCCGACTTTGAGTACGTTCAACATTGACCACGCATTTAGCTCTGCTCCTGACAAGAGTTACTTTAGCTCAACCCTCTCTTCTGTCTTACGTATTTATTAAACTGTTGGGTTTGTTTTTTTTGTTCCAAGAGTACAGGCGGAGGTGGCCTAGAACATTTGTCAGTCAATATGTCTTTATTAGGTCAGAGGCAGGGAGAACAGTAAGAAGTCGGGGGGGGGGGGAGGGAGAGGGAAGAGGCTTTGCCTGGTTTTGAAATGAGAACACTAATGACCATCGGTACGTATGTAGTGGAAAGTCAAGGGGACGGGGGTGTAAAGGGATTACCAAATGTCCAGGGAATCGCATGTAGTACTGGTGACGTCACATGGTGGAGGGGGGCGACAGTCTATTGATCGAAGAGTGTCTGGCAGGATAATATGAGTCACACTATATGGTTAGAGAGCAAAAAATGGAGTCGTGGGGGGGGGGGGCAAATACATACACATACAAATCTCTCCTCCCCACCCCAAATAAAAAAAAAGGTCATTGAAGGTCTTGGAAGTCCTTGAGACCTTCACGTTCTCGGAATAAGGTTGAATAACAGAGAGTAGACTTCTAAGACAAAATAGAGAAATTGAGTCCGTCACTGAATGAAATAAAAAAAAGCTTATTACACAGAAATATTTCAATAACGACGTAACATTTTACACTCGGCTGTGTCATGGAATTCTTTTATTTAACCCTCTTTGCATCAGGCATTAACCTCCATTTAACCGAGGTCCGGTCATGACTTCCGGAAAAGGTTGAGAGCACGAGCTTTCAGCGGGAAGTGACGTCAAGAGGTCAACGCTGTAGAGTCCGTCGCGAGACATGCTTCCCTAGTTCTAAATTAGAATATAGTATTTATTTACCCATAGACTTTTTTTTTAAAACCATAAATAGTCTCTTACTTTTAATAGGCGCGAACAACGGCGACCTAAAAAACGCGTATAGAAAAAATATTCAGTCCACGACCCCGCACAGTTGTAGACGAAAGGTAACAAGATTTGTGGGTACGCTACAAATGGCTGAATGTGTGTGTGTGTGTGTGTGTCTGTGTGTGTGTATGTGTGGGTGTGTGTGTGTCTGTGTGAGCTCATCTAAGAGTAAAATCAGACAATTTCAGAGGCCAGCGGACAATCTCCAGGCGGACTTAATTCACGAAATGAAACAAATTCTGTCTCCTCCTTATTCTCTGCCTGAGGTGAAATATTCGTTGGCATATGTGATGCATGTGTGTGTGAGCGCGCGTGAGTCCGGGGTGTGTGTTTGGGCTCTCAGTGCGCGAGTGCGTCTGTCAGTAGCGGAGTGCAAGAATGGAGATTGATCAGACGATGAGGTGGAAAACTGACCGTTGGCTACAAAATCTCATAATTTGCGGGCCGCAGAATCGAATTAGGGAGACAGCGATACATCCGAGTTGATAGTGAGAGCGAAATAATGAGGACTGAGGAGAAGGTGCTGGAAGGTGAGGGGGCAGTAGTGGGGGGGGGGGGAGGGGGAGGAAGAGATGGATCACTCTCTCCAGTACAAACACACTTGACCCGCTCCCTGAAACAGGACATTTCTGTTGGGTCAGCAAATGCCAGTCACAATAATTAGACAGACCCGAGCAGTCCTTCTCATATTTAACGCTTTTGGAAAATTCCTCGAGGATTTGCGCTCCAGTGGGCTTCGCGTCTCTTTTGCCAGATCGCGCTTAACGGACTTGTCAAATTGCTGTAAGTATGTTTAATCAAGGGAGAAATGTAGTCATTCCAGGTGTACACCTCGTTAAAAGAACTGCAACTAGTTGTGTTGTTGGTTTCTGAAGCCTAGGCTAAGGCACTGAGTTTTGGTCCTGCAGGGAACTTCAAAGATGCTGTTACTATGTACAGGGCTTGCATTGTATCGTGTAAAATGTTTCAGTCCTTTTAAATACTTACAGAACTGAGAGGAAATTAGTTCAATGAAAAAGCAACGGAAATTTTCTCTTGGACAATTGAACAAGCAAAATAAAAAAAAATCTTTAAAAAAACAACAAACCCAAACCTTATCTAAAGGGGAAGAACTCCGCTCTTAAAACTATATCTATCAATGATGTACAAGTTATTTCCCTCACTTAATATCAACAATTTATTTTTGTGCACTGGATACATCAAAGAGCTGCTACTTAGAGTTTTCAGCCATATATAAATATCTAAAATGGCGAACACAATGTAAACTATTATAGCATCATATGGCAGTTGTATTTATGTGTATTTTTCTGTTGTGTTGTCTTTATATGAGAAACGAGTCCTTGTAATCACAACAAATTTCCGTAAGGATCAATAAAGCAGTCTTAGTCTTAGTTTACTATTTTCATTTTAATTTTTAAGTTATTTTATTACTTATGATTCATTTTTTCCTAAGCGCTTTAAATGAATATTGGAAAGACATAGGGACGAATGCCCTAGACCAAGGGTTCTCAACCTGTGGGTCGCGACCCCCTTGGGGATCGATTGACGATTAGCCAGGGGTCGCCAAAGACCATCGAAAAAATGGATTGTTATTGTCTATTCTTCTATTGCTGTGTGTGAGCCGGGGGGGGGGGGGGTCGCAGCAGAGGTGGGGGTTGTAAAAAGGGGTCGCCGAGCTTAAAAGGTTGAGAACCGCTACCCTAGACTGATCACTGATCTGCTGAATGCAATAAAAAAAATTGACCAACGCTCAACTTTCGAAAAGTCTCGAAGCCATAATGCAGTCTTTACTTACACGCCTCGTTTTCGACGCTAAGTAACCGTAATGAGCAAGAACAATGTTCGGTAATAACTTCATTGAAAAGTTCCGAGGCACAATTATAACACTAAATAGCTGCTCTTATCTCTGTAGTGCCAAGAGGTGAGGGGAGGGGGGGCGTGGAAAATGCCTTTGACCACATAGCACAGATGCTCCAGTGAAATCGATTTTTTTTTCACTTAACTTTGAGGTTAGGGGGAGAAGGGGGGGGGTGTTGAGGTTATGACTGTATTGCAGTGCAGGATGAAAGGGAATGTTGTGAGCGATAAGAATGATAATAAAAGCAAGCGATGAAAGAATCAAGTCGTACGTAGCTATAAACATCACAAAGACAGCTCTTTCAATATGGAAGGGAGGGGGGGGAAAGAAAAGGAGATTTCACCTTACCCTGACCCCCCACCCCCCCTAAAAAAAAATCAATTTTTATTTTGCAAGTTTTGCTTCTTGATAGACAGACACACAGACAGACACACGCACAGACACACAAACAGACACACGGACAGACACACAGACAGTCTCTTGTTCTGGCTTCCTTACCCAAGTAATTTGTCTCATACAGGGTCTTCATGACCTAGTGCACTCACCCAACATTCAACCCCCCCCCCCCCCCAAAAAAAAAAAAAAAAAACAAGTCCCCTAAAACAAAACTATTACCCGTAATACGTACCAAGTATCCATCATTGGACTCATAGTCACACAGGGATTCGAACTCGGCCTTCTCCTCCATAGCTTTGCTGGGAAGGCGAGCATGGGGTCTGTAGGGATCCGTCGTTTTGACCCCGCAAGTCTAGACCGATAATAAATAGAATAGATTACACTGGTGACAGTGACATCACAGCACAGATAACACAGCGCAGATCCACTCACAAGAATAACGCGCATCAAAAAAAAAAGTAATCCTCAGATAATCCCCAAACGTTAATTGTAATCTCCTCTTCAAAGGATCGAATGTCGAAATACTAGAAATATATCCCAGCCTTTTGAAGAATGCATTCCATGAAATAGGTCTTGGCGAAAGAAAAACTAGCAGTCAATAGACACAATACTTCAGACTTAAAAACTTTTATAAAAAAAAAAATAAAAAAATACAAGATTACATCTGTTCTACATGTGGACTATTTCCATAATCAAGAATTTATAATATGAAACAATGATGTTATTGGAGTTTATAAGCCTAAGCATATTATGTTTTATATTTATACGCATTTGCTTAGAGACAATATATATATATATATGCATATATAAAGAAACACTTTGTTACTGATGTTACGTTAGATTGCTTTGTAATGCTTTATAAAGCTATTAAGTAAAAGTATGCTACATTTTTACAATATTACGTATAAAACACAAGAGCGGATTGAAATATACAAAAATTCTCTCTCTCTCTCTCTCTCGTATTGATTCTCCCAACATGTTCTGTCTCAGCCAGGGACTCAGTCTTGTCCCACATTCTAAACCGGATAACACGAAGCGTATTGCTCTACATTGCTCTTGTTCAATTGTGTATTTCCAGCATTTTCCCCCCTCTTCTTTCAGTGTTCCAGTTCCTCGTCTAATTTGAGCCCCCATTATCTGGCCTCGTGAGTTAAAAGGTCATTATGTGACGGTCACCATCACGACATGAAGTGGCTCGATCAATTAGACTTATTTTAGACCGAGCTCGAGATGGCCTAAAATGTTACTGAACGGCTGGCACTCGAAACACTTGAAGTGGGGACCTTTACGTTTATACAGACTTGGACCAGCATTTCTCAACCGATACTTTTAATAGTACCTAAGTCAGTTTTATGCCAGAAGCTGTATCAGGGGCGTAGCTAGGGACTTGGGGGGCACGGGGGGCTTGACTTCTTTAGGAGGCCCCCTGCATGTTGACATTCGACATCATGACATGAGATAATGGCGTAATATTTAATGTAAAAAACAATTTTCGGACAATCATTTGGGGGACTCCCCAACCCCCCCTTCTTCCCTACCCTAGCTGCAACACTGCATTCTATGTTTAGTTGACAATAATGTCTTAATCCTAGCATAAATATCTTTGATTAGCATCTGATTAGCAGCAGATTAACTTAATCATAGCTACCTCATGTTTGTTAACATTTAATTTGTTTCAATCTAGTTAATACTCCAGACAACTCTTTCAGTAAACAGAAAAAAGAACGAATGTAAAGTCCCTTTTCAGAGCTTGCGATCTTTAGGAGCTGATAATGTCAAACAAGGAGATAAATCTGAACTTTGTTGAACAATTCACTTTGTTCAGCAATCTTATCTGAAAAATTCACTTTGTTCACCTATCTTATCAGAACAATTCACTTTGTTCAACAATCTTATCTGAACGATTCACTTTGTTCAACAATCTTATCAGAACAATTCACTTTGTTCAACAATCTTATCTGAACGATTCACTTTGTTCAACAATCTTATCAGAACAATTCACTTTGTTCAACAATCTTATCTGAACAATTCATTTTGTTCAACAATATTATCAGAACAATTCACTTTGTTCAACAATCTTATCTGAACAATTCACTTTGTTCAACAATCTTATCTGAACAATTCACTTTGTTCAACAATCTTATCTGAACTATTCACTTTGTTCAACAATCTTATCTGAACTATTCACTTTTGTTCAACAATCTTATCTGAACTATTCACTTTTGTTCAACAATCTTATCTGAACAATTCACTTTTGTTCAACAATCTTATCTGAACAATTCACTATGTTCAGCAATCTTAGAAGTTTAATCCTGATAATGGGTGCAAACAAAACTATATTGTTATACGGGTATTAAAACACACATAGGCTTATCCATCCTTCCGTATTCTTAACACCAGATATAGCGAAAAAACAAACCCCAAATTCTAGACATGCCCAACAATAATCAAAATTCTCAATAACACACGCATTGAGAAAGATTCAGATCGAAGCTATTTAATATAGAACGGACACGAATGGGTTTAATTCGACGAGCTATCTTAGAAGTATTCAAGAGTCAAGAGTATAAAGAATCCAAGCAGCTGCACTTAAAATTCATGCCATACCAGACGAACATCAGCACTGAATGACAGTGGACATCGTCTGACAGCGACATTTTCTCAACGACAGACATAAAAAAAAGTTCCACTGGAACAGGCGAAGTGCGCACTGACCTACACAAGAAATAAAACTAGCGTGTTTTTTTTCCCCTCATTTGAAGCATTGATTTCTGTCCTCCTTTAACAATAGAAAACTTCAAATGTCTTTGAGTCTGAAGATTAATTTTAAAGCGCAGTGCATTTGGCTACAAAGGGCGTTTTATTTGCGCTTATACATCGAGCTTTCTTCAAATATTTTTCTTTTTACTATTTTCGGAAAACAAAGTCATTAGGCGGGAAAACATATTTGCTGGGCCTTCAAGTGTCCAAGTATAAATACTAACAACCCTAATGCCATCTGAGTCAGTCAGCTGAAATTGATTTGTAAAGTTCAATAAGTCAACCCACGCTAGCAGACGTAAAAAAAAACAAGAAAAAAAAAAAAAACAAGCAGGCGTACATTTCCAATTAAAAAAAAAAGTTAGCTTAAAAATCAGGATACTCCATTAGTTTCGTATTTTATTTTATTTTTAAAAAGTGTTTTTGCAGAGTAATATTTTCTATTAGTTTCGTATTTTAAAGGAGAAGTATGCCCAACTTTCTTGTCCTAATGTTAGCACCAAACGTAGTTTCTTTTAGGCCAAAGTTCAATAATCATTTGATTCTTGTATTCGTTATTGAGTCTTCCCCCTCTCTCCCCCCCCCCCCCCCGCTTACTCTCGAAGTCTGACCCAGAACTTGTATTGGCTTCTGTCGGCAATACAATCTAGGTTTGTTTACGGGACACTTTCTAGGTTGACGTGAGTTCTGTGAGTTTAAGTCAAGTTTAAGTGGTGAAAAAGGGCGGGAAAAAAAAGAATTGTTTTGTTTATGTCTTAGTGAGAGACAGAGAATGAGAGCTGGAAAGAGAGAAAAGTAAACTGCCATAGTGTCAAGAAATCAAACCAATAAATCTTTTCTAACGGATGGACGGACGGACGGACATGATAAAAACAAAGAGGGTTGCCTTCAGGGAACTTATCACCAACGCCATCACCAAGAACTTTGGCTACAAGGTAACAGAACAATGCATTCCTCCGACTCCCCTACCTCCCCTCTCTCCCTTCTATTCGCCCCTCCCGGAAAGTTAGAGGGAAAAAAACCCCACAAGATCAGGTAGTGAAGTTTAAAGATATCGCTGCGGGTGGGTGCTCAAATGGTGGCACCGTAGTCAGGACAACCAGACTAGTGACACGCTTTTGGTCTGTGCCGACACATTGATTCTTCACGATTTTATCTATTAAATGGGCGCTTCGCCCCACATTTCCCCCACACCGTGACGTGTTAAAACGTTTACTCTGGCACGCCATGTCCAGAGGCGCATCCTCTTCTAGCGAACAACACAATGTATACAGCGAAGCTGCTCATAACAAATCAATATATTGCACAGGAGATTTTGTAAACAGAATCGCCACAACGTAGACATGCTTACGTAAGCAGCGAATCGGGGAGAAATCTGATATGAATATAAACAGGCGGTCAGACGGGGAGACGGACAATGGACAAGAGAATGTGTGATGGACAAACAAAAAGGTGAATTGATATATTCAGATGGACAAACAGAAAAAAACATTGAGATGATGTGATGATAAATAAACAGAAATGACAAACACAAGGACAGACGAAAAGGCGAATAACAAGCAGACAGAAAGTCGGAAGGACGGATGGATGGGTACATAAATGGTTGGATTGAATGATGGATGGTGGGACGGATAGATAGATAGATAGATAGTTGGCTAAAGAATACACAATTTCTGACATCAAGCAAGAATTACCAGATTCTAAAAAGCGGGACAAGATCGTTATCCGAAAGCTGTAAGAAGATATACTTCCTACCTCAAACCTTGGAGCAAATCGTGTAATATATGTTCCGGCGACACACACATTTATATATATATATATATATATATATATATATATATATATATATATATATATATATATATATATATACGACGTAACATGACAATGTGTAAAAGGAAACACTCAATAACAAGCTCTTCAAAGATGTCAACACGAACCAATGTACCAACAACACTGTAAAACAACACGAGTCTTGGTCATCATCGCATCCAAACGAAAAAGGCGACGAGTGTCGAGCGACAAATAAAAATGGGAGCTACTGGTTAAGGGGCGCACGACAGTGTACCGGTGCTCTGGCAAAAAAACATTCCTGAAACCTCAGGAGAGTGCAACCGTTATTTCGTCGTGGTTACATATCTACACCAACAGTACTCGATACGCATTCAATAAAAGAGCTCCTGTTATTTTAGCCGCCATTGTTGTTTCTACAGTCCCCTCCCCCCATCACATTTCACTTATCTTTGCCCTCCCAAACAACTAAGGACATGAGAGAGGAGAGAGAGAGAGAGGTGCTGGTATAATGATGAGCTTAAAAAGGTCGAGAGTCAACAACAGTGGTCATTTAGTCTGCATCCCTCTCTCTCTCTCTGTCTCTCTCTCTCTCTCTCTCTGTCCCGCATAATTCGTAGAATGTAGAATGCACCATTCCGGACCTAGTGTACCCAATATCTTTCTGCGACCCCCCCCCCCCAACGCCAGTGGCGTACTGGTGTCCCTTCTTTCTCATTAGAACAAATTGTTACAAACGACAGCATTATACGCGCAGTATTTTATTTCGATATTTTTTTTCTAAAAGTGTAATGCAGACTGGACCAGATCGTCTGAAGTAAATAAAGGTGATATGTCCCCCACCCCTTTTTTTTTCCCCGCGAAACCTTAGAAGAAATAGTGGAAGTACTAAAAGTGATAAGTTAGAAATTATTTTCCCGCTAAAAATATGTCCCCTATACTTAAGGACCTTCGGGAAAAAAAGGGGGAGGAGAAAAGGAGGTAGGGGGTGCAATTTTTACAAGTTTTGATTTCTTTTGTGGTATTTTAGGTCTCGAGAGATCAACGTCTCCCTTCGAAACTTCTCATTCGACTAAAGAATCCAATTCCTTGGTACACATCAACCGTTACAGGCATTTTTAAACAACAGACGCTCCAGCGTTTTTTTTATAATTTTATATTAAAAAGTGAAAACAAATATTCAAAAGCTCCGAAACTAAAACCAAAAAACAATAGGCCTAATAATAAATATGAACCTGTTTATTTGTTGAAGCGGCGTGGGCGCATCATGTACCCTATCATCAGATGGTATAGATTTTTCTCACACCGAATGTTGGAAATTTCCAGTCAATGCAAAACCCCCCCCCCCCCGATTCCTTCGTGGGAATGTATTCATCTTTATGTATGCACCCTCCTTTAAGAGCGTTGGATACATGTTTATGTCTATTGACCATTCGCTACCAGAAGTAAAGAGATGACCCAAATCCAGCAAGCCTGAAGTTAAGAGCCTACTCATAAAACTACTTCCATCTCCCCTCCCCTGGACCGCGGGGGAAAAATGTGTGAGTGTATTAATATACAAACGTAAAAACAAACAGAGAAAAGGGGGGAGATAAGTAATGACATGGATCTATACGGGACGAACC
Organism: Biomphalaria glabrata; assembly: GCF_947242115.1. Taxonomy (NCBI): domain Eukaryota; kingdom Metazoa; phylum Mollusca; class Gastropoda; family Planorbidae; genus Biomphalaria; species Biomphalaria glabrata. The sequence continues at coordinate 42,884,553 of NC_074716.1, read as the reverse complement.
GACGCCCCCCCCCCCTCCCTTTCTACAAACACAAATCAATAACTTTTTATCTTTTTGCCAGAAAAAAAAAGAAGCTCTCTCTCCCGGGTGGCCAAGAATGATACTGGTCCATTTGATGCCAAACCAACCCCATTGATTACGGTTATAAGCTGCCGTAAGCTATTGTAGGCCGCCAACTTTGTATTTTTCATTGGATAGAAGTCCTCGCTCATGTTTCGGTGAGCTCAAAACTAAAGACTGTTTTTACGTCGGCCAAGATTGAAAGAACATTTCAATTTCAAGTTTCTAATCTTTGTAGTAATAAGGTCTTTGCAATGTAGAAATGAATAAAGCACAGCCGAAGAGGCGTGCATTAAATAGGGTCTTATGAGACATGTTTCTTCCCTATGTGAATATATCATCCTAATAAGCACCAGAGTTTAACTTTGTTTCTACCCTATGCCCTCTTCCCCTAGGTAGCGCCACAATTCAAGTTTCCTTCTTATTAGACTAGAAACCATTGTGACAAGTAAATACAAACGAAGCTTTAAAAAGACAAATAAAATGTGAATAAAAAGATTCCAAATGGCAGTGCATGGCTTCTACCTGAAATCATTGTCTGTCAGTATTCTATCTCTTCCTTGTGTATCTTTTCAATAGTTATGTCTCATTATGAATATCTACTAGGCTACTAATGGTACTAGCAATATCCCCGTCTTTGAGCGAACAAAAGCTATTGAATTTTTTTTTCTATTCTTCTTCGAGCTGTATGATCATTCCAATCTCAAACTCAATCCCTGATACTCTATTCAGCTGAGAGGATTAACCTCACATTTCCTCCTTCCCTTAAAGTCTTTCTGTTTTTTTTCCTTCCGATTTTCTCTTCTCTTCATAGTTTTAGAACCCATGAGGAAGTAATGTGAAGGACCAAGCTTGATAGATGATTTAGTGATAGTATTTACTCTTTTTTTTCTCTCTCTCTTTTTTTAACCCCCATCTCACTTTTCACTATCCTCTTCTTTCCAACTCGACGTTTATCTCTCTCCCCCCCTCCCCATACATTCTCATTTTATCCTTACGTGTGAATAGATGATTTCTCTCTCTCTCTCTCGTGTATTTCTGTTGTCAGTGTTTATAATGCAAGGTGGGCTAGAGTGTACGGCTTTAAGAACGCTAATGGAAATACAATAACAAGAAAGAGAGAGGGGGGTGTTCAGATAACATATTTCATTTGGAATCAAAGAACAAACGGCTAAAAATAACGAGACCTGAAAAAAAAGGGGGGGGGACCCACAAAGAACAAAAGATACATAGATCTTTTTTCTGTATTGACTTTCTCTGTTTTCTGGCGAAACGTGAAGGCCATAATGAGTACATAGTAGATGTACCCTCAAGTCACGAGAGTAGATTGATGAACTAGTAATTAGTCCAACTTTGTCCAGTGGCGTAAAATGACTTTGAATACGAATGAGAGGAACCGAGTGATGTCAATCAAAGAAACCGTGGTTTTACCGTTCATAGAATGCCTTCTTCGTTTTCTAGGAACTCTAAAAGTATGCGTCACTTAAAAAAATAAAAATTTAAGGCGTTATAGTTGAAAAGTTGGGTTCTCCTATTTGAACTTGAGATGACGTAATGATCATCTATCTCAATGATTTACGGTTAACCAGGGTGTTACATGGCCAGTACAATCGCTTTTACTTTCCACAAACTATTGTCATATCTCCATTTGGTTAGGGCGGATTGAGGGAGCTCAAAATCCTGTTATCTACACTGAGATTGGAACTCTTACCTCTCGGATCAAGCGCTTGACCACTTATTTGTTTCTCATTTCTTTTGTGACGGCTGAGCTTATGAAGAAGTAACTAGAGGAAACGCCCCCACTATTGTAGCATCCTCAGTATTCTCGTCTATATCAATGAGATTTCTTTAAAAGAATTAAAACCCGGTCTATGTTTGTCTTAAGGAAGTAGACCGTTTTTGTTTTTTTCATTTCAATTTTTTACTAAAAGGTTTGATATCACGTGGTGTAAAAAATATTTTAAAAAGTGATTAATATTTAGAAATACTAATCAAATGAGATAATTTACGCGGTCATTCTTGATTAAGCCCCTTGCTGGGAACAATCGCTTCCTCGCGGATCAATAAGAGCGAGTTGTCTGTCGTGATTAAATCCATTTATTTTCGGCCATCATTGTCTTTTCCGGTACCCTTGGCACCCACTAAGCTATCTCTCCATCTCCCCCCCCCCTATTTATCCTCTCCACTTACGCGAACACACGCACATACACACACACTAAGGCGAATTACTATGCCCTATCAAAACATAACCAATAAACTCAAGACTGGCTCGTGGCTTGTCAGCATTTGGCACCGAGAATGAAGACCAGATTTCCGAGATTCGTGGGCATAGCTCCTGTGCCTGGTCATTAAGAATGGGGAGGGGGGGGGTGAATTGGAAAAAGGGGGAGAGGGCGGAGTGTAGGCCTGGAAGTCTAAATTGTCCAGCAGAAACGCCAGGGAGATAAACAAGCAAATCAAAGTAAGCTTTGTACTGTTCAAATGTAACAATCAAAGAATGTTTGTGCTAAAAAAAGATAAATTCTTAAATGTCTTGACTATTTATAATCGTAAGGCTATATTTTTCATGCATAGCATAAGCTTTAATCTCTAGCGTAATATTAAAGGAATTGACTCGGAAGATAAGAAAGGAATCGTTTATTATCTTCTTATCTTATATAAATACAGACGTTACTTAAAAAGAAGATGATTACATCCAAATCATGCATATCCTAATCATGCATATTAACAAATGACCTAAAATCTGCCAAGTCACTGGTTTTCCAGGCTAGCTCAGGCAACCCATTCCATGCTTTAATAGCACTAGCGAAGAAGAAGCCTTTGTACAAATTTGTCCTAGCATATGGAACGAGGAATGGGCCTTTATCTTTGTGTCTTTCTGAGTATTTTATTAAATTTTGTTTTTGTATTTGTTTCTGCACTCACGGGCCGGGACTGATATCGATTTTAAACTAAAATTAAATCCTTCAATCATTTCCTAACATTTGGATCTACTCCTTAAAACCTGATACGGGTAATTGTAGCCTTTTTCAGCTTCTTGAAAAGTTGGCAATAAGTATTAGATAAAACAAACAAAAATTAACTGTTTTTAGGCTATGCAAAACTTGTTTAAGCGAAGACATGAACTGATTATAATATCAAGCATTTTTCAAGGTAACTAGCAAGAAGAGAGTTTACTCTTTGTTAGTCAGGGAGGGAGGGAGGGAGAGGGATAGATGGAGAGGGAGAGAGGGAAAGAGGAGAGAGAGAGGGAGAGAGAGAGAGGGAGAGAGAGATGGAGAGAGAGAGGGATTGAGAGAGAGAGGGAGAGAGGGAGAGAGGAGAGAGAGGGCTTGAGAGTGAGAGAGTGAGAGAGTGAGAGGAATAGAGGGAGAGAGGAGAAAGAGGGAGAGAGGGAGAGAGGAGAGAGGATGCAACGACGTCATAGACATGCTCTTGTAATTCTTACAAAACACGGACGCAATCACGCACAGACGTAAAATCTAACGACTTCTAGAGAGAAACAAGAAAACACAAAGTCAAGCAAACATATGTTCATGTCTCCTGCTTTCGTCATTCTTTCTTTTTTTTTCTCCTGCATCCCAACCTCACCTTCTCTCCAGGGACTGGCCTCACCCTTGGAAGGTGTGTGGAGGGCCGAAAAAAAAAACCAACAAAAAACTAAAAAAAAACAAAAAAAAACCGAATGAAAATCAAGAATCTCCACATGGCACTAGATGGGAGGAGGTGGTTGTAGCCATGGAGTTATGTCAATGATACATCACAAAACGGAATGTTACATTGTTACCATTTATATCCCCTTGGGAAAAATTCGACGAATAAAGAAATATACAATCCCACTCCCTCTTCCCTGAACGAAAAGGAACATAATGGTTAATTGAACGAAAAGGAACATAATATTTGATCAAACGAAAAGGAACATATTTGATCGACTTAAAAGAAAAACAAATATGATCTACTGCCCTTTTAGTCTACATGTAACCCATTCATTCATCCATCCACTCACCTTCTCAACCATCCATCCATCCACTCACCTTCTCAACCATCCATCCATCCACTCACTTTCTCAACCATCCATCCATCCACTCACCTTCTCAACCATCCATCCATCCACTCAGCGAATCCAATCATCTCATTCATCCACACTGTTCATTATTCCATCCATGTGTTCACCCATCCATTTATCCATCTATTCATCCATTCATACATCCACCATTTCATCCATTCATCTATTCACCCCTATTCATCCATACATTCATCCATCCATCCACCCATCCATTCATATATTAATCCATTCATTCATTCATCCATCCATCCAAACATCCATACATTCATCTATTCATCCATCCATTCATTCATCCATCCATCCAAACATCCATACATTCATCTTTTCATCCATACATTCATCCATCTATTCATCCATCCATTCAGCCATCCATCTATTCATCAATGCATTCAGCCATCCATCCATTCATCTATTCATCCATACATTCATCCATCCATCCATTCATCTATTCATCCAAACATTCATCCATCCATTCATATATTCATCCATACATTTATCCACTCTTCCATTCATCTATTCATCCATACATCCATCCATCCATTCAGCTATTCATCCATACATCCATCCATCCATTCAGCTATTCATCCATACATCCATCCATCCATTCAGCTATTCATCCATATATGTGCAAAAAATCAACCAGAATACAAGTCTATAAAAAAAAAAGAAGTAAAAACTTTCTATAAATATTTTACATTTTTCGTAACATTTGCTTATCAAACTTCTTAGAGTATAGTTGTCAAATTTCATTTCACGCGCTACCAAATATTACAACATAGACACACTAATAACTGCAATAAACAGATGCGTTGATCTGGTGGTTTGACTAGGATAAATATAAGCATATATCACTCATAATATAAAGCTTACATACTAAAAATAAAACAATACAAAAGCACGTTAGAAAACCAAATTAAATAAATACAAAGTATTAACTATTCACACTTTGAAAAACCACAGCTTATAGCCAAATCCTTGACGAATTGCTAGCGAATTATTCACATTAAAAATGTCACCAGTGTATTACTTGATCACAATACTGCACTGCAGTCACTTCGTAGGTAACCACATTATGAACACTTTATGAACACTTTATGAACACTTTCTTTGCCACGGAATCGTTTCCTTTTTATAGAACGCACGTTTAAAGTGGAATACAACAAAATATTTTGTTCCGTTACTTTTTCTTGTTTTTAAATTTTCGTTCGTGTAAAGAAGATAATAGAATGAAAATAAAACACATTGGAAAGAAAGAAAGAAAAAAAAATTCCAGACGTTAGAGAGGGGGGGGGGGAGCCTCACGCGCGCGAGGGCAAGAAATCTGGATATGTACAGGTGGGAATCCATGTTCCAGTGGAGATGTGAGCTCTGGCACTCCCCCCTCCTCCTCTCCTACAGCGCGAACTTCGCGCGCTCTCCCCCCCTCCCCTTTCCCCCCGGCGGGTGAGTGCAGAAACTAGCGGAGCTGACATAAGTTTCAAAAATAAAATCAAAATAAATAATAATAAAAAAAACAAAACGATCTCACTTCGCGAAAGTATCTACGGTAGGTGAGAAGTAACAATGAGGCCAACTCTGCTACATACCGATGACTGTTAGCCGTTACCTTTGGAAAACCAAAGAAAAAAGAGAACCTGAATAGCCTGACATCGGCCAATAACTTTGTCTGCATTAGGGGTGGCAAAATATACAGGTCGCAAATGGGTCTACGTAATCTGCACTCATCCTTAATTTCTGGAATCGGACACAACGCCGTATATGTTTTTCATTCAAATATCAGACTGTTAAAGTATGTCCTATGTGGAGGGGGGAAAAAAAGAAATAGATGTTTTAACAAAGGTTGGGCCTTGTCGATTGTTCGCAAATTATTTTAAAAAATTGGAGAACTTATGCTGTGCAAAAATGAGTAAGAGTCAGCAGGGATACCCCAAAGACCATCCACCCCCACAAACCCCTTCTCCCAACAGAACTGTTTGATCAAAACTAGCGTTAAATGTAACAAGCAAAAAAATATATTTAAAAAATTCTTTAAAAAAAAAAAAAAAAAAAAAGAACTCCGTCATTAAAAGAATATCTAACAATTATATACAAATCATTTCCCTCATTCAATATCAAACAAAGTAATGAATTACCAATAATTGGTTGACTAATTGAGTATTTTGTTTATTGATTCATGTATTGTTAGGTAAAAAAAATATTGTTCAACTTGGTCGGAGAATGCGTGAAGGAGAATAGTTATTTAAAGGAACTAAACCCAACAAAGTTAGCCTTATCTGTGAATACTGAAGATTAGCTTCCCTTGTTGGTATCAAACTAAATAGTTAATTACCAGTAATAAATTGACTTATTGGTTATTTAAAAAAAAATCGATTCATGTCTTGTCTATGCCAATGAATAATTGTGCGAAGTTTCAGATTGATCCGAGAATGGGTGTGGGAGAAATAAAGTGGACACAATTTTTACCAGACAGACAGACAGACAGACAGACAGGGGGAATTGATATAAGCTTTGCAAACAAAAAATCCATGTATAGTAAGGCAGTATTATTATTATTTTGAATAGTAGGGAAGTCTAATCATAAGGAGTGTCAATGACTTTGGTCATTATAGACATTGGAGCTTCTTCTCTACGACGAACATTTAGATATAGATTGCTGAATCGATTTTATTTCACAGTTGTTAATTACTTGAACAACCAACGAGTAAAAACGTTCTTTTCGTACTCCCAATACGGTTTTATGGACATGAGGGGTGGCTTCACCGTACTTGGTGTAATAATCATCGGCCTAACTGTCAATTTATGCTCATTACATTATTACACCATGCGAGAAAAAATAAATGAGCATTAAATGTTATCTCCCTTGAGGTGGAAATTTACGAGGACTCTACGTAATTGAATTTTTCAAAAGTGGCCCTCCTTTAAGTCATGTCAAGTCAATACATGCGTTTAATTTTATAGCATAATTAAATTGTATTTTTTTTATATTAAGGCTAAAACTAAAATTTAAAAAAAAAAATGTTGTATAATACAATTGTTTATTTTATGCTAGTGTTCCAATGTTAACCGTTGTCAACTTAGCAATGTTTAAAGAACAATGTCAAACATATAAAAATGTATAAGAGAAAAAAAGAGAGAAGAGAAGGAAAGAGAAAGACAGACTAGAGCAAAAAAGCGAGACAGATATAAAGAGAAACAGGGAGGCAGGATACGGAAGAGATAGAGAGACAAAGAGAAAGACGGGGACAAAAAGAAAGACAAAGAGAGAAACAGAGAAAGATGATAAGAGAAAGTAAGGGAGTGTAAACGAACGAGAAAATTATCTTCACGATAAGTTCAAATCGAAGACAAAAAAAAAAAAAGTAAAATTAAAAAAAAATAAATTTGACATGAAGATTAACCAACATGAAAATCTTAATGACCACAATAGACCACAAGGTCTCAAAGGGAAACATTTTTTTTTCTTTACAACACGACAAAAATAAAATCTATTTATGTAAATAGCATTGTTTTTTTTTATGACTGAGAAACACTGAATTAACTCAGGAGTTGGTCCTTACTACTGAAAACAGGCTCAATCACATATGTCATTATATTATTTTTTATTCTTTCCGTTTTTTTGTGTGTGTATGTGTGCTAAGTTTGCCTTTATACCGCGAATTGAAAATTAACAAATTTCCAACAATGCTCGCACTAAATTAAAAACAAATTTACGACAAAGTGGTTTTTAATGTCTCGTGCATATGTGTTTATATTTAAAGAGTTTCGACGGTATGCATCATGTAAGCTTTCCAGTAACGGTTTTTGGGGTGTGTGTCGCGTAGCATGAAGCAGCATTAAGTTTATTTTTAGATTTCTGCAAGCGTCTGCACAGCACAGGTCATGGTTAATTGTCGACGGGTTCTTGAAACAAGCATGCTTTCCTTGAACAGAAACGGGCAAAGTTAATTCCGTGACCGTAAAAGGCCTCTAAAGGAGCGAGGTTGTTTGTTTTCTAATTATAGTAGGAGGTAGATGATGAAAAGATTTTGTAAGGACGGCGAAAGTCAATTGTAGTTATGAGCTTGAACGAAGAGAGTAAACTTGTTTAATTGTATTGTGCAGTGTGCATATTTGATTAAATTGAGTTCTAGTTCCAGAATTAAAGCTTTGTATTCATAGTAAACGTAACTTCAGTTTTTCTAATTGTGAGTTTACATTTGATTGAATCTCCGGCATAACGACATAATTGAAGTGATCAGTAATTGTTTAAGATAGAAATCTAAAATAAATTACAACACCAGAAACGAATTAACTGATCAACACCATTTCATCGTAACATCAAAATATCTTCACATCTAGCACTCCAATAGAAATGATCGTTAAGTACATATGTATGCTGCTGCTTATTGGCAGACAATCATGTGTGGATTTCAAAGACTACGAATCTTACTGTTCATTTCTCAGATGATAAAAGCAGCTTCTGTATACGAGCAGTCTAAATGTTCCAGGAGAAACCACATCAATGAATTATTCTTCTTAGAATTCAATTGTCTTTCTTGATAATCTGATATTTTCAGATTAAGTCCACGAATAAATGTATGCAAACACCAACGCATATTTAGCCCACTTTAAAAGACGAATTTTACCATATTAAAAGTGAAATTTTAAAGTTCTATAAACGGTCAACAAACTTGTGCATAACACGTGACCTTGAAATGGTGTGTTTGTATCACAGTGTGAGTGTATTTATTTTTTTTTTTTTTTGGTAAGTTCTATATATGCATAATTTCATACGCATACACTGGTGCTATTTAAATAGCTTTTTGATGCTACAAAAGAGTAGCAGAATACAAACACCAATGCAAGGACTACCTTTTACAATCCTCACTTCAGTAACACTAACTAGCATGATGTACATTTGATACATTGAAACTACTAGTTAATCATTTTATTAGTTTTTTTCTGTTAAGGGATCTTGCTAGCCTCTACTATTTATAATCCCGGGAGAGCAACGAGACCTTTCTAGCGATGGCTGCGACGCTACTAAAGAAATATGATCAGTGTTATCAGTGCTTTCAAATCTGTCCCATTCCGCATTCACTATCATACGTACTCAAAAACCCAATGATGTAACCTTGACCCTGGAGAACTAGAAATGTATTAAACAAGAATATTGTAGTCCGTAGGAATAAGGGGGTAGGGTTGACTGATATTGATGTTACGAAAGGACGCCTATATACAGTCCGTAAAAATCTGCGCCCCCCCCCCCCCCCGCCCCAATTCTCTATCAGTGTCCAGTTATTTCAATTTGCTAGTTGAAGGAGGTAGTGAATACACAAAGGCACTCATTACTTGAGTCTTTCACTCACAATGAATATCTGGCACAAGTTGGCACTGCTCATCTAGACCAGTGTTTCCCAAAGTGGGATAAGCGTACCCATAGGGGTACGAGAAGAGTTGGAAAGAGGGTACGCTTTGCTCATAGTTAACAATGATATTTTTTTTTTAAATACAGATTCAGGTAAAAAAAATTAAAATAAGATATCGTAAGTTTTAAATCCTTTTTATGATTTAAGTTCTTACAAACTCAAATACGGCGCTGTATTTACATTTGAAACTAATTTCTACAAAGATTAGGAATTGGATAGGGATGTAACAACTTGTTGCGATACAGTCATAATTATTTGTTGTATGTAGGCCTACACACAATTGATTGTTATAAAAAATAAATCCTTTTTTTTTTGGGGGGGGGGGGGGGGGGGCGGGGGGCAAGGGGTACTCAGTGTTACGGAAATTCTAGAAGAGGTACGTTTCTCTTATTCCAATTCTAAAGATGTCGTCACAGCCCGAAACCCAAAGCCCTAAGTGTTCTTCTCGGATTGCCAGGGCCATAGTCGTCCTTAGTCTCTATCAACCCCCCCCCTCTCTCTCTCTCTCTTAAAATGTCTCTTCTTGTCTCTCTCGGTCTCTGATTGATCCTCCTATTCTACAGCATTTGGTTTTGGGGGGATACTCTCTTTCTCTCTGTCACTTCTATTTCTTTCTCTTTTCTTTACGAGTCGCGGGGGCAATATGTAAATATGGACCATCTGTTTGTTAGTGGCGTGTGGGAACTGTGCGTGCGTGCGTGCATCTGTGTGTGCATAGTGTGTGCGTGTGTGAATAGACAGACCAGACTCGTATTGTCAACAAACTCTCAGAATGAGCTCTGCTAATGGGGGCAAATCATGTGGAGCCCTTGAGTTGTCTAGCGCCAACAAAATGTTATATCTAGCACTTACCAAATGTTCTATCTAGCACTTCCAAAATGTTTTATCTAGCACTTCCAAAATGTTCTATCTAGCACTTCCAAAATGTTCTATCCAGCACTTACCAAAATGTTCTATCTAGCACTTCCAAATTGTTCTATCTAGCACTTCCAAAAAGTTCTAACTAGCACTTACCAAAAGTTCTATCTAGCACTTACCAAATGTTCTATCTAGAACTTCCAAAATGTTCTATCTAGCACTTCCAAAAAGTTCTATCTAGCACTTACAAATTGTTCTCTACAGTTAAAAACAAGACAAGGTTTTGAAGACAGATCGAGACAGAGACTTGTTCTACGAGTGACAGGGCTCTATTAGGAAGAAATATGAACATAGCTACAATTTTTGATTGAACTAAACAACCTATATATTGATCTACGTCCAGTTTTCATTAAAATATAGTAATCTCAAAACGTTTGTTATTTGTTGTTCTAATAACTAAGAAATTCATTAATCACTTGGGTTACATAAGAATTTTAAGGAGAGGGAATGTTGAATTCTCCGACCCTGAATGAACAAACTTAAATATGTGTGCCAATTTTATGTTCTCGTATTTGTCTTTTGTTTTTTTTTTTTGTTTTCTATTTTCCTATTTGAAGGCACAGTGTATTATATTATTGCTCTCTCAAAAAATTTAATTTAGAATGAAAGCTTAGAAAAGATATTAGACTTTTACTTGGTGATATAGTTTGTGCATAAATACACAGGTGATGAAAAAGTGTACTATAATAATGTGAGACCAAACTACTAACATTATTTCTTTGAAAAATGGAACACAATAGAGGTTCCACTTTTTTTCCGTTTGAATGGGAATAGCACTGATGCTGTCCATGGTTGAAACTTCACCTTCTCCATCCTTAAAGAAAGTATATGCAAGTCTACAGGTGGCAATGCAGATTAACAGGTGTCTGGTCCATTAGCTCTAAGCTGTACCCAGACCACACCACACACATTGTTAAACAACAAGTTCAGAAACTTGAACGCGATGTATATATTGGGTTTCCAAAAATGTTAAAACCGTCTTTCTATCCAGCCGGTCTCTATTACACTCCATCCGACATCCCGTGAATTTTTAAGCTCTCAATAACCGAGGAAGCGGACGAGAGTTCGTTTAAACAAAAGTCGGTTCTGGGTAGTGTGATCTGCTGAAGAAGTATTTTCAAACTATCATGTCACTTTCATCAATATTTTGTAAACATTTTGATAATCAAATTGTTACAGTGTGCTGATCTTGATTGTGTTGCTGTGGTCCACGGTTAATGAGGGTGTCATGTGGCCAGCACAAAGACCAAATTTAATTTTAGCCCCTAAAAATGTCAGGTACCGGTACCCAATTATTGTTTTGTGGACTCAGGGACGCCCTAAAAATCCAGATAAAAATCTCGGTCTTCCGGGATTCGAACCCAAGATCCTTCGGTTCGGAAGCCAAGCGCCTAACTACTCGGCCACTACGCTTTAACACTCGGTCACCAAGCTTCCGATTGGGATGGTATAACACAAAAGGAAAAAAAAAACATACAACAAACTGAATCAATTAATCGAATGTCCTAGATATATTTTCAGAAACGGATGTGACGTAGCAAACTATTTTTTATTCTACAGTTAGTACTGTTGCATGTACTGGTCATGTAAGTTGGCAGTTGTTGTTTTTTTAACTATAGTAAACAAGGATGAAGGTTAGGACATCAGGCAGTGCCTACTAGTGAATGTGACACAAGTGATGAGTTGGTGAAAGTAAGGGAATATAATCAAAATATATCACAATCACTTCTCAATAACTATTGCAATCTTGGCTACCACGACCAAAGATAGGCCCTACAGGCCTCGAGTTATTACAATGACTTTGCTTAGGAATGGCTTCACAATAATCCAGAGACTGAACCTTGCCTGATGTCATGACCTGACGCCCAGCATGAGGTTAAGGCTAGGTCATGCAATAATCTTCATCTCTGGAGGAAAGTCCTAGACATATAACAGTCCATGAACACCCAGTGCATTAATGTTCTTCTCATTGTATGTCTCACACAGCACACTGTCAGACAATGTCATTTCTATTAGAAATGAAAAAAAAAATATTTTTTTTTCAAAGCGCGCCAAAATCTGTCTCATATTATTACCGGAAACAAGATTCAAACACAAGCCAAGGGAAAATAAAAAAGGTGATGGCATCTCTTGTTTTTTTAAAACCATCCTTGACTTACGCACAAAGAAAACGAAACAAATATAAAAAAGAAAAAAAGTGACTGAAAAATGACGATGTTGTTATAACGCGTGTCTCCTGTTTATAAAAGTAGTCCAGCGGAATGTTCACTTTACGGACCGTTAACTCTTCCATGTTGTGGCATCTCAGAACAAACAACTGCTCTTGTTTTTACATCTCCGCAGTGAGAAAAAAAAAGTGCGTTTTTTTTTAACGCGACTTCTCTTGAAATAAGACGGGCATTACGCATCGACTTTACAAACTTTAACAAAACTTGAAATTAATAATAAGACAAGAAGCGGATGTTAATTAAGCTCGGTTAATAAAAGAAACATAGAGCGCGTGACGTTCTCCGGCTAACATCCGGTGGGTTTTAGCGCGAGAATATTTCTAATTTTAAATAGAGAATAAAAGGGAGATAACTACTTCCAGTTGATGACTTAGCATTAGGAAACAAAAAAAAAATGTTTCAAACAGAGGGGAGAGTGCAGAGGTGAAAGGGGTGGGTAACTATTTTGAGCATGGGGCGGGCATGATGGAAGAAAGTAGCTGTAATGGAAGAAAGGGGTCTAGCATCTGTTAAGGAAGAATCGAGCTGATGGGGGTCTGGTAGCCAAAGTTTATTAGTTTTGGAAAAGTGTGGGAAAGCACGTTATTGCTCTTGGAAAGCTCCCATTGCCTGTTAGTGCGCAACGGCCATCGAGTCCTTAATGGTCATCTTATCGCATTACCCCCCCCCCTTTCCTCCTGCTAACAACCAATGGCTTAAATCCACATTCACAACAAAGTTATATCACACACAGTTTTAAGTGAGTCCCGTTTAAAGTTATACTTCTACATTCTCAAATCTCAAAAACTTTATGGGATGTTGTAGACGTGTAGCACCACACTGCTGGTAGACAACTAAACCGCTGTAGGGCTATGGATATATATTTCCACTTCAAACTTGAAATAACGTGAATAGCGTCTTAGGCGACATAGTCAACTCGAAATGAAATAAATGTAGTTAACTTTAAGTAATAACGTAAAATGGTATTTTAACAAATTCTACTAAACTACGAAAACACGTCTTTTCACTCTGGCATTCTGGACTCGTCTGGTGTACCCAGTACAGCTTACGACAGTGACACTTATCTTGCATCATTCACTCTGCATAGCCACCAACCAATCACAAACTTCTTCTCACCGTCACCATAGAAACACACACACACACACACACACACACACACTCCATAAAATGGGGACATGTTTAAAAAAAAAAGCGGAAAAAAACAACGTTTCCGATGCCACCTGTCTGTGTATTTCAGAGGGTAACTGTCTACAAAGAATGAAACTGCCTACAAATAATGAAACTGTCTACAAAGAATGAAACTGTCTACAAAGAATGAACCTATCACATCTAGTTTATTTCTGCTTACGTTTCTCGATCTTTTCATCACACAGTTTGCGTGTCAAAACATTTTGTTTCAAAGAAAAAGAAAACAAATGCAACAACAGTTGTACAGTTTTATTTGTTAGGTTATTTTTTAGGTTACATGTTAGGTTACATGTTAGGTTACATATTAGGTTATTTGTCAGGTTACATGTTAGGTTACATGTTAGTTACATGTTAGGTTACATGTTAGGTTATTTGTCAGGTTACATGTTAGGTTACATGTCAGGTTACATGTCAGGTTACATGTTAGTTTCCATGTTAGGTTACATGTTAGGTTACATGTTAAGTTACATGTTAGGTTACTTGTTAGGTTACATGTTAGGTTACATGTTATTTTACATGTTAGGTTACATGTTAGGTTACTTGTTAGGTTACATGTTAGGTTACATGTCATGTTACATGTTAGGTTATTTGTCAGGTTACATGTCAGGTTACATGTTAGGTTACATGTTAGGTTACTTGTTAGGTTACATGTCAGGTTACATGTCAGGTTACATGTTAGGTTACATGTTAGGTTACTTGTTAGGTTACATGTCAGGTTACATGTCAGGTTACATGTCAGGTTACATGTTAGGTTACATGTTAGGTTATTTGTCAGGTTACATGTCAGGTTACATGTTAGGTTACATGTTAGTTTACATGTTAGGTTACATGTTAGGTTACATGTTAAGTTACATGTTAGGTTACATGTTAGGTTACTTGTAAGGTTACATGTTAGGTTACATGTCATTTTACATGTTAGGTTACATGTTAGGTTACTTGTTAGGTTACATGTTAGGTTACATGTTATTTTACATGTTAGGTTACATGTTAGGTTACATGTTAGGTTACTTGTTAGGTTACATGTTAGGTTACATGTTATTTTACATGTTAGGTTACATGTTAGGTTACATGTTAGGTTATTTGTCAGGTTACATGTTAGGTTACTTGTTAGGTTACATGTTAGGTTACATGTTAGGTTACATGTTAGGTTATTTGTAAAGTTGCTTGTTAGGTTATTTGTAAGGTTGCTTGTTGGGTTATTTGTAAGGTTATTTGTTAGTTTACATGGTAGGTTATTTGTAAGGTTACTTGTTAGGTTATTTGTAAGGTTGCTTATTGGGTTATTTGTAAGGTTACTTGTTAGGTTATTTGTAAGGTTAGTTGTTAGGTTATTTGTTAGGCGAACTACTGAATTGGTCTGTGGTCTCAGACATTCTGTTGTTGCAAGTCAAACATACTTCATAGGAGAGCGAGGGTAAGAGTACACGAAACGTTTGGAAGTGAGATGAGTGGCTCAGAAGGACCAACCGCTTGGCTACCTATCAAGAGGCCTCGAGTTCGAATCCCGACTCGACTCTACTTTTGTTCCATGTGAAGGCATAGGGAGCACAGAAACTTTCTCCCACATTGAATCTATTGCGAATGTCCCACTAGACTAGATCTATGCTATAACAATTAAAATAAATGTTTATTTGTAATTAGACATATAAGATGCAGTGAATAAATCAATAAAATATTAAAACTCTAATGTGTTAACCTTTTTCAATTTAAACTTTCCTGGACTAAGATTTTCAGATTAGCCACATGACACCGAGTGTCTTCCCTTTCTCCCAAATAAAAACTACAAGGAGTTATCTTTCATATTTTAATACTTATGAAAAATAATGAGATTAAATTTGGATTTCAAAGCGTCAAAAAAATATATTTTTGTGAGAAATTTTAATTGTATCCATTTTTATTGGCGTTTATTGTGTGTGTGTATGGGTGCGTGCGTATGTCTCTGTGTGTGTGAGAGTGTGTGTAAAAATTAAAATAAAAATAATCTGTGGTTCTGAATAAGATTTCATAAAGGACAAAAAGAACGTTTTACGTGGTCAGGGATTAACAAAACTGATTGTAAAAAAAAAAAAGAAAGTGATATTCTAAACTTAAAAGTTCATATGATTGCTCATCTATCGCTTCCTTACGAAGTTTTCAAAGAAATTACGTGCGAAGTGTTGGGCAGATTGTCAAAGAGACTATTACGTCTATAACGCGAGCCTGTGTTCTCCGTTACCTCAAACACAAAAGTATATGTTGGAGAGAGAAAGTAATCAAAATAAAAAATGTGTTCAGGTTAAATTGCATTTCCAGATACACAAATACAGAAACTAAAACTATATTCAATTCAAATGTAAATAGCTGAGGTGAGTCTGATGTTACAGCAAAAAGCAAAAACTTTTCAGACTTCCAAAATTAGTTGCACTATATATGCATATATCAGCGGCGCGTGTGAAAGCGCTTGACTTCCAAACTGGAGGTCCCGGGTTAAACCCTGTAAGTAAAGGCGGTTGGTCGTTATGCTAGCCGCATAACACCCTCGTTAGCCTTGGGCCACAGAAACTGATGACCTTTACATCATCTGCCCAATAGATTGCAAGGCCTGAAAGGGGAAACTTTACTTTACTTTATATGTATAAATATGCTTTTAATAATTTTTAATAATTAGTACGCGAAAAGGCATTTTAAACTAAAGATACATTCTAACTGTAAATTTTTTGAAAAATTTATTTATTTTGTACTGCTTAAGTTATCCTTAACATTAAGTAGTGTCACAACGTGTGTTGTGGTGCCGGGGATTTCACTTGAATTAAAATAGTTGAATAAATGACGATCTAGGATTCACAATAAAAGATTCTTTGTTAAAACAGAACTCTGGAACTTTATTTAAATATAAAACGTAAGTACAGCTTATGTACAAGTTACAGATCAACAAGCACAAATAATATTACAAAGGCTTTAAATCAGAGCTCTTAGAAAACGCGACTGCCTACTAGGAAATTCTTTCATCGACTGGCGTTCTTTCTCTCTCGTCAATTCTCTGGCGCTAACTCTTTTAAAAAAATGTCTTTATTTATTTTCAAATCAACCAATATATTTGCAACATCATAATTACGTCTCGGGTAAAACCTGAGGCGCTGTCAAGGATCTAGATTTGTGGGGTAATTCCTGAGGCTCAGTCAAGGGTTTATATTTCTATTTACACACAAGCTTTTAAATGTGAAATATACAAATAAATCTATAATGGCATCTGTGACAAGTAGTATAGAAAACCAAAGGCGATTATTTTAAAATGAATTTCATTTTTGAAAAGCTTTATGGGACCAACACATCCGAATTCATCTGGTTATTTATGTGTATTCAAAGTTTTGCAACCGATTCTGATCTCATTGCCTACCGTATTGTATTCTCAGTTATACTTCATGGTAATGCAAATCGTAATAATGTCATATCAGCTTGCTAGATAGTGAATCAGACATCGCATTAGTGATATCGTTCTTACCATACGTATTAAAAGAAGCATAAAACATCTCAATTCGAAAATACAAACTTCAAGTCTCAACAAAGATAAACAATGATGTTTACTTGTACTTCTAAAAACATTACCAATAATTCACGTCATACAAATAATAGTACAATGGCTCATACAGTCAACATTTTGTGTAGAATCAATTTGTTATCACTTGTGATTATTGTCAAAAGTTGATTTATTTCCTTAATACGTAAGTGTGTGTGTGTGTGTCTAAATTTTGACTCACAATTTCCGCTTGAATCTAAAACATGTTTGCATTTTTTTTTTAAATTGATCCTCAAAGGTCAAAGACTTCCCATGTGGGATTGTTTCGAAATGTTGAGTGTTTGCGTGCATGGGTTGGATGGAGTCTGTGGTTGGCTGTGATAAAAGTAAATGAGCCGAATGTCATTGTAGTTTTATATAAACTGTTTGGAAACATTGGTGACTAGCTGTTGAAAGAGAAGAAAGAGAGAAAGAGAGAGAGAGAGAGAGAGAGAGAGAGAGAGAGAGAGAGAGAGGACATGGAGGAGAAGAGAGAAAGGAGAGAGAGGAAAGAGATTGAGAGACAAGAGACAAAGAAAGGAGAGAAAGAGGAGAGAGAGAGGAGAAGACAGAGATGGGGAGAGAGACAAGAGATAGAGAAAAGGAGAGATAGAGTAGAGAGCGAGAGATAGAGAAGAGATAGAGGGAGAAGAGAGAGATTGGGAGAAAGACAAGAGATAAAGGAGAGAAAGAGGAGAGAAGGAGGCAGGGGAAAGAGATAGAGAGAGAGAGAGAGAGTGAACGACAGCGATCCTAGTTTGTACAATCTGAGCACTAAGATAACTAGGTTCCTCAAGGCCTTCGAAATTCATCCTAAAAACAAGGCCAGCCTATTGCGTAATGCTAGAGTGACAACAATGGCAATCTGCCATGACATTTCGCAGCAGAAATCAATCTTAACTCAGGAGGACTTAGGCCCAGGTCTCTTAGTCTAGTAGTCGAGTCTTCACTCTCGACAACCAGTCTGGTCATCGTTATATCGTCTGTTGTCTTTTTATATTTGTCTTTGTCTTATTGTCTTTTCGCATCACTTTTGCTTATGTTAGCCTACGTGTGAGGGCTGTGAGGGTACGTAACGCGTTTCTTATTAAATCGGGGGCGCCTCTAGTTACAACATTATTTGTGGAAGGAAAAAAATGCGGTCTGTCGCAGCGTTGGCCACATGACACCCTCGGCCTTAGAAACAGATGACCTTTACCCTCATCTGTACCACTGGGTTCTCAACAAAAACTGCTAATCCACTTTTCGGGTGCTACTATCATAGTCCGTGAGGACGATCGATAACGTTCTACCCAGTGACCTTATTCTCTTATGCTCTCCTAACATTTTCAGTGCGCAACACCTCTCACTCCCCTCCTTCCCACATTTTCTTGTTCCACCAGCATCCCCATCCTTCGACACCAATCGTCATAAAGGGCCTGAACACTTACCTTCAACGTCGAAACCCGTGGGCAGAGAAGGCCAATAGCTGGTTGCCACGTCACATGTCTGTATGTTACAAGTATTTGAGGGTGTGTGACTCCATTTCCCACATGTGACGTTCATAAAATTATTATTTATAAGATTATGGTTAGCTTTATTTGCATAATATATTTAATTTATAATCTTTATTTTAAAGAACGTATTAATCTGCGACGTATTAATTTTTATTTTTCTTTCTTTTTTTTTTAATTATTAAAACGTAACTTTGCCAAGTCACGTGTCTGTATAACGTGGCCACGAGCTATTGGTCTCCATTGCCCACAGGTTGCGACCTCGCAGGTCAGTGTTGAGGCCTACTATAACGATTGGTCTCACTACCACCAGCATCCACCACCAGCATCCATCACCAGCATCCATCACCAGCATCCACCACCAGCATCCATCACCAGCATCCACCACCAGCATCCACCACCAGCATCCATCACCAGCATCCATCACCAGCATCCACCACCAGCATCCACCACCAGCATCCACCACCAGCATCCACCACCAGCATCCATCACCAGCATCCACCACCAGCATCCACCACCAGCATCCACCACCATTCCCTTATTTCTTTCTAGAAAATACAGCAACAAAACATCACCATACTCTAGGTGTCGCTCCTCGTCGCACATCAAGAAAATGATCATCAGAGATTCAAGTGTAGGTTTAGAGTACTTCTCGAATGATGACCCTAAGTTGAAGTACAAACTAACGCGCGAAGCAAATTAATATGTTGTTCAAGCGCTTTTACATAAGAGGCTCCATAAGGTTGTCACTGGTAATGGAATTAGCAGTCCACTACCTATAAAATGCGTCCAATGGTATGCGTTTAAGCGCTTTTACCTATAAAGCTCCGTAAGGCTGTCACTCCCAAAAGTGGTAATGGAAATAAGCAGTCCACTACCTATTAAATGAGTCGAATGGTATGCGTTTCAATAAAGCCTGTGACAGTAAGTCCAGCTCCTGGCCTTCACGTTTGGCTCAAATTTTGGCACGGCGAAGCTGTTTAGGCGAAACTGTTTATTACTAACAGGAGAAAGGGCAAAAGGCGAGTAAATAGTGAGTAAGCCAGTAAGTTTCGGGTACTAGAGGCTCGTTAGCCTTAACTGGTAAACCATCTAGGAGAAGGAAAACACTGAATTTAAACATCTGCTGCCTTGCGGAAGTACCCAAACATGGAAAAGATTCGGGAGGAGTCAACCCTGAGGAAAAATCAGGAGCTGGCGACCCTAAGGCAGTTCGCTGCACATATTGCCACACTCTGACACAGTGACAGAGCCTGCTATGCCGCTGATCACAAACTGTCTTGGCACTTGCCGTTACTCTGGGAGATCAGCTTCGAGGAGAGGGGACATGTAAGAGCAACAATGTTCCGACCACCGCTAATGCCCAAGCATTCATCTCATTTCCCTGAGATGATCTATAGTCGTTTCGCACCTGAAGGAGGCCATAGTATGTCTTACATAAGAATCGGAACCCCACTTGAGCTTGATTATTAGCATAGGAATGCACATGATTGATAATATTCTGAAAGATTAATTATTAAGATTTAAACATAAGTTAAAATAACATAAAACCAAATCGTCAATAACAGTCAATTGCAAAATCACATACGATTTTTTTTTTATTTTTGAACCAAATCTCGAAATTTTTAAAAGATAATAATAAGGCCTGTCTTCGAGCCTGAAGATTTTAAGAGAAGCAATCTGATAAAAAATGCCACTAGTAAAGTTTATAAAGTCTGAAAAATAATATTAAAAATGGTTTGGCAAAAATGAATGGAGAAGAAAAAATTGCTAATTTAACATATTTTTTGCCATCATGTTATTTTGAGTAGGATTGCTGCGTTGGTTCAATGGGATGAACAAACAAACACATCAGATTGGATACAGAATCCAAGTTAGAGTAATGTATGTTACCTCATTGAGTGCGGAGCGTCTATCTCATAGACGGTTTGACTGCCCTTAAACGCACGGAACGTCTATCCCATAGACGTTCATACCCTACCTTTGTTGCGTTGCATTTTTAAATTAAACTTTTAAACTAACAACAGTGGAACTATTTTTACTTTATAAAAGAGTTCTTCATCCTTTGTTTACATAGAGATTAGAAGCTTTTGGCTTTATTTAGACATTTGTTTTTATTTTTTTTTACGATGTAAAAAAACGTCGCCATGACTACGCTAGTCCAAGACACACCCACAATGTTTACTACTGAAGAAACTTTATAATTATTCTAAAATTTATCACAAATAAATAGTAATAATGAAGAATTTGATCTAGATATATTAATATAGATTAGATCCAGGTAAGTCTAAATTTAGCTTATTTATATCTATATTATTAGTATTTAAAATTTAGATCTAAATCTATTATTGTCAGTAGGCTAGGTGTAGAGTGTAGATCGAGATTGAATACATCTAAGCTTTTATCTCTAGATTTAGACTCTAGATCTAGATATATCTCTAGATCTAAGCTTATTATAAATAAAAAGAAAGGAAATGGTAGATCTACATCAAATAATCATCCACTGTGGGCATTTTTTGCCCATTTTCTTTTTTTTTTTTTTTTTTTTTATTATTGTTTATCTGTAAAAATCTACAACATCATGGCTATGCTTGTCCAAGAAACACCCACAATGTTTACTACTGAAGAAGCTTTATTATTGTTTTATTTATACTTCTATGAATTGTAATAATGAAGATCTTGATCAAGATTTAGCATAGGATGAAGCAGACTTGGACATTATTAGCATTTAGATTTAGATCTAGTATTGTCCTTAGGCTTAGGCTAGGTCTGGAATGTAGATAAAGGTTGACTAGATCTATGCTTTTATCTTTACACCTGGGTAGATCCCTATAGATCTAAGCCTAAGATAAATGAAAACAACAGAAATGGTAGATCTAAATCCAATATTTATCCACCATGCTGGGCTTTTTCTTGGTCTATTTTGTAGCAATTGTTATTTAGTATTGTTTATCAGTAAAAATCATCACCATGACTATAGGCCTACTTATACAGGTTCAAGTTGCACTCTGTCTTTTTGTAAGTACTCCAAAAGGTTTACTACTAAATAAAAGTGAAATATAAAACTATTCTAGATCCATAATTTATTACAAAGGAATAGTAATAATGATCTAGGTCTAGATCTTAGGTATAATGAATTAGAATTTTTATTGTCCTTCAGCTAGTTAGAGATTTATGCTTTGCTCTCTCGCTAGCCTATGTCTTGCACTAGTCTAGTATTAGAATGAAAGATGTTCTAGGCAAATAAACAGAAGACAAATCTAGATCTATATCCCATTGATTAAAATGTACATAATATTTGAGTGCATTTGGTTGATAGATTTAGTACTGGTATCTATTGTTATTGGTAGTAATGAAAAGCGCAATAATTTTCATTTTTTTCTGACTAAAAAACCAGGTAAAAATAATAATATAATCAATGATTCATCATCTTTTATTGACTGTTTTATCACATTTCTTTTTGAAAATGCTGTAAATAGTCTAAATATGCTGTTTCAACAGTTATACAAAGAACAAAATCTAAATTTAGGTCTCAAAAAATCTAAAGTTGGCATCCATTTTTTTTCTGAGTGTCATATTATTTAGATTATAATTTGTATCTTATATTTAAATAGAAAGATGTTTACATTGTCACATTCTCCATTCATTTACCTTTACTTTGATACCAAATATGCTAGTATAGCATCATTGGTACTTAAGCAATAAATTTTTGTTTTAGCTATGTCTGGAACATTTTCTTTTTTTTTTTTTAAAAAGTAGCATTTTTTTGAAAAAAAACAACACCGCAGTCACTGAGCTTTAGTGTATATCTTTTTAAAGTGAGCTGAAATACATTATTGTGATGGTGTCATCCCCTACTTGAATTAGTGTTTTTTTTTTTTATGTTTATATATTAAAATTGAAAGCTGTAAATATTTGCGAAAAAAAAAAACGTTTATTTTAAAGACAAAAAAAATACAACTACTGAAGTCACAACTCACAACCTCCTTACTCGTGTAGTTTATGAAGAAAAAAAAAACTAAGCTAAAAAATCATAGATTTGCGCTAATCCTATTAGAATTTTTTTAATTTTCGGTGCTACCATCTATCGATTTTTCTCTCCAACGTTGCGGTGTCGCGCCCCTCTCCTTCCCCCCCCCTCTCGTGTTGACATGTTGCGGGGCGGAAATTAAGGATCGGCTTTCGCCATAAACAACAATCTGAACAATGCCAGATCGATTCATGGATCAGTATCGATGGAACTGATAATGTAATTTCACACCTTATCACACAGTTTATGGGACGCGCAGGTGACGCCGCGCGAAATCACTGAACAAGGGGCGGCGAACATTTTCTTACGACCCGATGGCCAAATATAATTTCCGACCCTTGCATCACATAAAACAAGAAAAACATTAACAAATACTTTGAAATATGAAAACAAAATGTTAAATACAAGCATAGTTTGAGTCAGTCACGTAATTTAACTTGCAAAAGATCTAAACGAACAATAATAAAACTGCGCCATTGCAAATATTTTTACCAATTATTCTTGTCTAGCGCAATTTCATGATTTTAACTTTCTTCATGTGTTATGATCCTATCACTTGTTTGGACCTATTGGAAAGTTTTGGGGGTGGAGGGTGGGGGTGGAGAAAGGGGTATCTAAGTATCTGGGTCGTCGCTTTTTAAAATGCATTTCTAAAAACAAAACTTGAACGACCTGAATTTGAACTAGAGGGCTAAAGCCTCTTCAGACTCCTCAAGCTAACACACTAATCACTCTGCCAGCGAATTGCTCATGAAAATTGAAGGTCTTATAGCTATCTGTTGTTAGTTTGAAACATTCAAATATAAAGGGGGCTAATTCAACGTATACCATCACATCAGTCAAGTACAATTTGTTTCCCTTTTTCGAGATACCAAAAAAAAATTAATTATCAATAGTTAATTAACTAATTGGTTAATTTTATTTATTCATTCTTGTATATGAATGTAAAAGAAATGATTAAAATTTCAGATTGATCGGCGATTGGGTGTGGCGTGATTCTTGTTTTGTCAGGTATAAGAAATAATTGTAAATTTTTTTAGCTTGATTCGAGATTGGGTGTCGGAGAAAAAAACGTGTACGAAATTCTTACTAGACAGACAGACAGACAGACAGAGTGAGTTTATATTAGCTTTTTAAAACTGGAATCCAGCCTCGGTGGCTTCATTGTTCAGAATTTTCAAAGGGTCGGATCCACATCGTTAGGGGTCAGATATGGCCCGAAGACCCAAATTCGGCCATCCCTATTCTCAACCGGCTGCCTGTTCGTGTTATACGCGCTCTGGACTAGCGTTTCTGAATTCGAACCCTGCCCGCTGTCATCCCCCGTCGTCCTTCGGGTGGTTTTGGCTAGGATTTAATTGTCTTTAAAATCTGAAGGAACACACGTAAAACATGTAGATCAGCGGTTCTCAACCTTTTAAGCTCGGCGACCCCTTTTTTACCCCCCCCACTCTTCCGCGACCCCCACCCTCCGACACTTACACAGCAATAGAAGAATTGACAAAAACAATCCATTTATCGATGGTCTTAGACGAACCCTGGCAAATCGTTAATCGACACTCAAGGGGGTCGCGACCCACAGGTTGAGAACCCCTGATGTAGATTCTAGATAGAACGAATAGAGCTTTAGATTCTAGATAGAACCAATAGGTTTCAATACAGTGAAACGATAAACCCATCACAAAACGGAATGACAAAATAAAAATTAAATAAATAAATAAAATAAATGAACAAAATACATAATTCCGAGATTTGAACCAAAGCCAAAGACAGCTTTCCATGCAGCACTATTTCTACCTGTGCATACACATATTATCTTTTAATAAACTAAAGTAACAAAAAAGTAATAAATTAAAACAAATCAAAAGCGATCCATATGAATAAATATCTCCAGAGAAGCGTTGGTTCAGACAGATGTAAAAACATCTGAAGATTATCTTACACTCTGTCTTTATCACATCCAACGACCAAGACCAAAAAAAGTTCATAAAAATATTACATATCTACAAACATAATCACTTCCCCATCATTAGATACAATTCAATATCATCTCTTCATATTTATACCGTATTGCTCTCTCATTCTCTCATATTTACATATGTATATATGAATACGCAAACGCACATATATACACATATATCAACACTCACACTCTATTTTTCAAACGCCCACCCCATATACACATATATCAACACTCACACTCTATTTTTCAAACGCCCACCCTTCTCCAAAAATCTTTATGTAACTCCAAACGCCCTCGTTCGCTTTCAGAATAAGTATTACTGTAGGTAAGGACAAGATGCAAGTGTAGGGAAGCGCAGGGTATCTAGAGGCGTGGGAGGGGGGGTATCGAGGGCGCCACGGTGTGGCTTGAGGTGCGCGCAATGTAGCATCCAATCTGATAGTCAGGACTGCACGCGACCTGAGACTAAGGCGAGGGTTAAAAAATACAAGCTCCCGAAATAAAAACAGTGGTATCAAAAGACCTCAGAGAGTGAGTAGACCCGATGGCTCTCAAACAGTGGGATGTGACACTGAGAACAAAGCCCGATATAGACCATGAACATTTAATTGCGATTTGACTCGAGATGAGTTGTGCTTGCTGAGCGCCAAGGGGCAGCAAGGAAGCCTTCTCCCAAATATCAAGATGTGTACAAAATATATAAGAACAGAGAGTCATAAACATGTTATAGAATGTAAGATACACTAGACAACAGCAACTTAAAAAAAAAAGCTTCCTAATATCTAAATCTCCATTAGAGGAACCGGTCAGCGTCAAAGGCCGAATATGGTCAGCGGGCCGTAGGCTAAGCATCACTGGCATGGGTGCATATCATTAACTAACCGCACAAGTTTTATTAGTATTATTATTATATATTATTATCCTTTGATATTAAAGTTGGCCTAGTACACCTTGAGATCCAGCGCTGCTAGACAAAGAAAGATAAGGAAAGGAAGAAACAGTTTCTCAGTAGTGAGTTCACTAGAATCTCAACAGATGGAAGTGACTCAATGGAGAAGGGACAGAACAAGGTAAAGAGGGGGGGGGGAGGGGCAGAGTGGATGAAGGAGGAAGGGGGAATGTTAACAAGATGTAGTTCAAAGGTCATAACCTTACGTTACGCAAGGGGGGTAACTTAAATCTCTCGGGGACAGCATTAAGATATATGTTGACGTCTTTTAAAGGATTATTGAATCTTAATAAAATATTTTTCAAACTGTCGTTTTACGGTATTAAAAAAAAAACAACAACAAATAAACAAACGATCACGTGATAGTAAAAGATAAAACTTGGTTGAGCACAGAATATTAAAGCTGAAATGAGTTTCAAAAACAGGTTATTGGCCTATATAAGCAATACAATGTTACACATTTTAAAAAGTAGTGGACTAATGTTTTAATTCTATATCTTGCAAATATGTAGATTGTACTAGTCATAATAGCAAAAATTAAATACTTGTAAATTGTTAACTTTTAATATTCTATTATGTAGTAATACTAATGAAATCTAAATTATAACATTAATCAAAGCCGCCATCTTAAAAAGAGACTCATGGAAAAGAAACATACAGGAATGAAACATGCAATAATGTCAAAGAAATAGATTCTATGTGAAAAACGTACGCAGTCTCTTGAGCATTATACACAATTATAAATAGATAGCCCGACCAGTTATGTAAGATTACAAGTGTATCTGAAACCTTAGATCTGAGTCTGAACAGGTTTTTTTTTTTGTTTTTTGTTCATCCTTTCCTTAGATCTTGAACTCGTCTGTCAGATTTCCTAGTCGTGGTAAAACACTTATTTTCAGAAATAATAAAAACCCAGATCCCATGAAAAAGTACAACACAAGGTGAGTTTGTCAAAAAACGAAATGATCTTCAAAAATAAATGAACTCAACATGTTGGGTTGAATAAAAAAAAAATCGGTATCGGATAAAGCGTTGAATGAATGTCAAAATATGAAACTTGAACCGAGGGCTGTGTGTTAGTTTTTCATTTTCTTTTCTTTCTTTAACTTTATCTTTTTTTTTCTTTTTTTTTTTGCTTAAAGTCTGGGTCAGAAATAGACGCGATGACAATAAACTGAAGCCAAAAGGTTTAAAACGTGTTAGAGGTAGATCACAATGTCATCATTTTGTCCAGTAGCGTAACAAGGTACGTGTAGGCCTGGGTTAAAAAATGATGGTGCATCCCCCCCCCCCTCTCAGTAAGTTGAGCGTGACAAATTCCAGATCAAATCATCTTGTATATATCAGTACATTTTCACAAGAGCATTCCATTCAGACAACTATCTGATGCAAATAAGTGTTGTTTACAGTCGATACAGTAATGAATTTATTCTTTTTATTTTCTTTCAAATCTCCTGCAGGATTCATTATGGTCAAGGCCCAGGGCCCTATGAACCCCTTCGGACAAAGGCCATTATGCCACTGCTTTAACATTTTCTTTAGATTTATATAAAAATAATATTCTAACAAACGGGGTTTGATGCAATATAACCGAGCATGAATCAATTGTTTTGGGATTGTTATTGTTGGCTTGAATTATAGTGAGTTATTACCCACTGGCTACGACCGCAGCTGGGATCCCGATTTCACTAATGTAGACCTACCCTAGTTCCAAATTCCAAGATGGCCACGTCTCGACAGATTCGAACCTAAATAGATCCGTTAGACTCGGAGCCTGAATTTCTAACTATTACATACTAATTTTTACTCCCACGTCGCTCACGTGACCAATATGGTATACTCTGTGTACGACCTTCAGAAAGCTTTTGACTTCCAAGAGATGCTTACTGACTGGTAAGTCTTTAGAAGCGACGGAACTGAAAAATCTCAATTTTTTTCTAATCTATAAATTATTTTCGATGAACCTTTCAAGCAAGCATCTAATGGCTTGCACAGAGAGAAAAAAAAAGGGGGCGGGCAATAAAAAAAAATCCACATAATTTTCTTATAGGGCGAATTTTATTTATTAAATCTTCTGCTACAGATAACCGGGACGAGAATCTCTTGAGAGTTATCTATCTTTGCAGGTGCGTCGAACGCCGGCGCCTGTGTGAGTAGGGATGGAGTGTGTTCAAGATGGCTTCTTGCAATGAAATAACGTTTTTGAATGAATCAAGGAGTTGGATATTTTTAGCTTCACTATCTTATCACCCACTTCGACATAAATAAGTCTATTTCACTACAAAATAAAAACACATTCATACATTAAAACGGATGGAGTATTGTTGTTTCTTCATTGGTATAGTTCTACATAGATTTAATGTGTTCCATGTTGGGTTTTTATTTCCAGAAGTCTACATAACTTTCAAGTAATTATAAGCAAGAAAAAAAAAATAGTTATAAAAAACTTATATAAAGCGTACTTGTATCAATTAGTTTGGATCAGCCATGTAATTAAATTTGTAATAGACCTAGACTACAATAAAAAAGCATTTATCAAAATGAATTTTTAAAAAAAATTAAAATTTTCGAACTTGTGAGTTAAAGCCTTCTCAGACTTTTCAATCCAACGCGTTAACCACTCTGCTAGCGTAGAGTCTATGAACATGGAAGATGGTAAAGTTATCTATTGTTTCTATTTCATGTTGGTGTTCACTCAGCCTGAGACGGCAGCCCAATATGAAGGAGACTAATAATTCAGCTTATACCAACACTTAAGTCAAGTACTATTTCATTCCCTTGTTTGAGATACCAAACAAAGTAATTTATTACCAATAGTTAATTAACTAATTGGTTAACTTTTTACTTGATTCTTATGTTATCAGATAAAAGAAATAGTCGTTTTAAATGTGAGTTTGATCCGAGATTGGGTGTCGGAGAAATAACGTGTACAAACTTTTGGCCAGACAGACAGAGCTTTGTAAAAAAAAAAGGCTTATAAAATCATTTTAATTTTAAAGAAAATAATGGCAAAATTTACTTAACTGCAAAATATTGCAGACTTAATAAGGAATTTTAATTAGCAAAGAAACAGTAAAAGGTTAGCTAGATTGAAAAGCTTGCATAAAACTGAAGCAGACTCGCCATCTGATCATTACCTGCCCCTGTCTATCTTTTCACGTCTTCGGATGACAGCGGAATATTGTTTATTTCTTTACCAAAAGGCCACGAGAGTTAGAGAGTACGGATCAGATATTGCGAACAACGATGACGTCATAGAGAAAAAAAAGTGGCTTTTTTTTTCAATTCTCTTATCAAGTCCTGGCATTATTGCATTGGATTCGACTCTCTCAAAGACATTTACACCAAAGTATACTGCCTTGATTTTCTAGTACTGTTTTAAGCCATTTAAAGTGTACAATGTTAGATCTAACTCTAGTTAGAAACAATTTTGTTACAAAGCTTCTATCAACTCACTCTGTCTGGTAAAAGGTTTGTACGCGCCATTTCTCCCACATCCAATCTCGGATTAAGCTGAAATTTTGAACAATTATTTCTTTTACTTGACAACACAAGAATCAATAAAAAAAACAAAAACAATTAGTTAATTAACTTTTGGTAATTAATTATTTTCTTTGGTATCTTGACAGATGTGGTGGTATACGTTTAATTAGCCCCCTGTATAGGTCGTCGTCTAAGTCTTAGTGAAATCAGACATGAAATAGTAACAATATATAACTATACAGTCTTCCATATTCATAAGCTCTTCCCTAGCAGAGTGGTTACCGTGTTGGCTTGTAATGGGTTCAATTTACATACTGGTCATTTTTTTTTCTCTCTTTTTTTTTAACATGCCAAATAAAATATCAATGTTTATTATAGTATATTATTTGAACATTTAGAAGATTCGATTATAATTGTACCAGGACAAACGATTTAATGTCTAGCTCTGCTTATATCGTTTCGAGAGTATGACAATGAAATTGTTGAAAACTGTGTTTGCCTGGCTGAGAAAGAAATGATTTAGATTCCATTGAGCGTTGTAAGTAACCAAGAAGAAGCAATCATTCGCACACACAGTCTCTCACATACACAGACACACACACACAGTCTCTCACATACACAGACACACACACACAGTCTCTCACATACACAGACACACACACACACACAACGATTGGATTCCACATGTCTTCAAAAATTAAGCAACTGTGATTTATTATGGCTACCAGTAGCCTGCGTTAAGATTGAAACAAAAAAAAAATAAATAAGCGAAAGATGTAATGGACACTAATGAAGATGTTGGCTGAACTGCCATACAGTAATTAAGGATTGGGCCGAACGATTGAATCAAGGGGCATAACTTGACGCGCGAATGTGCCAAACGTTGGTTGCAAGAGAGAGAGAGAGAGAGAGAGAGAGAGAGAGAGAGATGTTTGAGGATAGAAAATGAGGAGAAATATTTGAGAGAGAGGGAGAGAGGAGGAGAAATGCCTGAAAGTGAGATAGAGAGGGAGAGAGAAAAAGAGAGAGATGCTTAAGAGAGAGAAAGAAGGTGTGGATAAAGTTTTGAGAGTGAGAAAAAATATATTTGAGAGAGACGCTTGAAAGAGAAAGAGAGAGAAAGAGAGAGAGAGAGGGGGAAATATTTGACAGTAAGAGTGTTTGTGAGAAAGAGAGAGAGAGAGAGCGAAAAAAAAATGTTTGAGAAAAGAGAGAGAAAAAAACAACAAAAGATTGAAAGAGGGAGATAGATAGAGAGATAGAGAGAAATGCTTGAAAAAGAAAGAGATCTTTTGAAAGCATTTTCACATCAATGACCAAGCCTGCTCTGTGTTTAATATGTCGTACACTCATTTATCTTCATTAGCAACAAATCTGCTAATTAAAAAAAAAAAGTTGTAACCTACAGTAGGAAAAAAAAAAACAAGTCTGAAAATTGAATAACACAAAGTTGTATTGTTGACCTTGACCTCCTATCAACGAATGTGAGTAAACAAACAGGCTTAAATATATGTCCGAAGATCCCATGGTTTAAATTGAGGTATGAGTCCAGGGCTCTTCAAATAATAATCTTGGCCCTTGCGCCAGGGGTAGAACACATTTGACTAGCCAAAACAACAGTTTGATCTCCAGAGACTGAAACTATATAGAATCTATCCCCTAAAACTATTGTTTTTCAGATTAATCTCCAGAATTTTAAAAATGTCTAGAATCTATCCCCTAAAGTTAAATATTTCTAGAATCTATACCTTAAAGTTAAACATTTCTAGAATCTATCCCCTAAAGTTAAACATTTCTATAGAATCTATACCTTAAAGTTAAACATTTCTAGAATCTATACCTTAAAGTTAAACATTTCTATAGAATCTATACCTTAAAGTTAAACATTTCTATAGAATCTATACCTTAAAGTTAAACATTTCTATAGAATCTATACCTTAAAGTTAAACATTTCTATAGAATATATACCTTAAAGTTAAATATTTCTAGAATCTATACCTTAAAGTTAAACATTTCTAGAATCTATCCCCTAAAGTTAAACATTTCTATAGAATCTATACCTTAAAGTTAAACATTTCTATAGAATCTATACCTTAAAGTTAAACATTTCTACATTTCTAGAATCCCTAACGTTCAAACTCCCTAGAATCTCTCGCTAAAAATTTAGAAAATATCAATTAAAATTGAAACCATTTAAAGTTTATCCTGCATAATTAAAACTAATAAGAATCTATTCCTTTCAACTGAAACTTAGCATCTATTGCCTACAATTAAAACTATAAAGAATATATTCAATTCAATTTAGAATATATGCACAACAACTGAAACCATTTAGAATCTAGGATTGAAAGTTAGGATTCATATAAATTAGGGTCAAGGTCAAAGCTGAACATTTTTTCTAGTTCCATCTAGATCTGTCAATGACCATACAATAGATGACTTACTTCTTTGGTTAAAGACCAAAAGATCAGTGTCCAGACCAAATGCCCTTTACTGACCCCCTAGTTCAACCCTAAATTGACCCCTCGATAACAAGAAGTGAGGGGCAGATAATGTATAGGGCCGAGTCCCAAGTGTTAACCGCTAGACGGTGAATTAAGAGGGTTAATAGCTAGACTAAGAGAACCCACTCTTTCCATTCCTTCCATGGAGTTATTCCATCAGTTGACTTATTCATAATTTTTAATAAGAATAAAGAAAGGAGAAAATATATATAAAATAAAAAAGATAAAACAAAAAAGGTTAGATTAAGCGTAATTGTATTAATTGTGATCAGTCAAGAAATAAAAGTTGTAATAAATCTACACTAACAATAAAAAAGTATTATAAAAAAAAAAGGGGTGGGGAATGAACTGAATTCCAACTCATGACTCAAGTCTTTTCAGGCTTCTCAAGCCAACACAGTAGCCACTCTGCTAGTGGAGAGCTTATAACTGTATAGCTGTCGATTGTTTCTATAGTCTCGATCTATTTTTCAGGTTTGTGTTCACTAAGACTCAGACGACGACCTAAAAAGGGGACTAATTCAGCTTATATCACCACTTCAGTCAATTACAATTTCTTTCCTATGTTAAAGATACCATACAAAATAATTTATTACCAATAGTTAATAGACTAACAGTTAATTGTGTCTAAATTGATTCTTGTGTTGTCAGGTAAAAGAAAAAATCCGAGATTGGGTGTGTGAAAAATCACGTGTTCAAACTTTTTACCAGACAGAGAAGCTTTGTAAAAAAAAAAAGTTTTGCTTTGGGAAGTTATTATTATTATCATCACCATTATTATTAATTTATATTTGCTAAAAATGTTAGCATTTCTTTTTTCTGAAAATAAAATTATTTTCTTAATAATGTACATTAGAGTGTGCTGAAACCTGTTTACATTAGAGTGTGCTGAAACCTGTTTACATTAGAGTGCTGAAACCTGTTTACATTAGAGTGTGCTGAAACCTGTTTACAGAAACCTGTCTCCCCCATCCTATAAGATACCGGTATATGATTATAGCTGTGTTTGCTGATCGCCAAATAGGTCTATGTATTATTCATTTGTGAACTCTGTAGC
Source organism: Biomphalaria glabrata (assembly GCF_947242115.1). Taxonomy (NCBI): domain Eukaryota; kingdom Metazoa; phylum Mollusca; class Gastropoda; family Planorbidae; genus Biomphalaria; species Biomphalaria glabrata. Next base: position 42,851,671 of record NC_074716.1, on the reverse strand, counting down.
TGGTAGGCACGAAACTATTAGCTAACTAAGGGGTTCTGAGTTCCAATCCCGAATGTTGACTAAGATTCAAATAAAATTGATATGCCTAGATATAAAACGAAACACTAAATCATGATCTCATCCCACTACATGCCCAATTGTTTTTTTTTTCACTTTCCAAAAGATACATTGCAAAAAAAAAAAAAAAAAGAATTTTATAGTATTACAACAACATATGTAAAAACTTTGTTCAGAAATTGTTCATAGTTCTTGCGTTCATTTGCTTGTCCTTTTTCCCGCCCTGGACACGTGAAGGTCCGCATACAACCCACATGGGCTTACATCTCACATGGACTTACATCTCACATGGGCTTACATCTCACACGAAATGCATGATCTTCGGAGTTTTGAAGGGCAATGTCTTTATTTACTAGTAAAGTTCAACATTTCTGGGACACATACACATACAGACGTTTTTATGGATGGTGTGTTGCCAGTACTCAGTCATTCTCAAACTGTGGGGGGAGGCTTGTGTATACAGGCTCTGTTATGTTGTAGTCGCAGATATAGGAGCATTAGCGAGTGGTCAAAAAATATCAGTTTTTCATGTTCATTACAAGGTCGAAGATCCAAATTATTCGTAGTCAATGATTTTGTTGGATAGTTTACCAGCTGACAGATCAGACTGAAGTCCTATTGATCTGAAGTTTTTTTGTCCAACACTTTAAGCTGGGCTAATCAACAATGTTCCTGGACATCAGGTTGCAGAACTCCACAATTGGACAGACCGGTACCATTTTCTGAAGTTAACTTATCGTCAACCCCAAGACTAAGGCCAAGCAACATTGCAGTGAGCTCAAAGGGAGTTTATACTTATAGGACTATATATAACCCAAGATTATTTATTAATACAAATTGTCTGGTCTGGCGATAATTTTTCCCCAATGAAGTTCCTTGAAAAGGTAAACACCTTAAAAAATTGTGCTGTTTGAATCCTATAATAATACTAGCAATAAGGTGTAAAACAAGTTAGACACACACTGAATAAATTGAGGTTATAATTCTGGCGTAATAACAGTAAATGTGCTTAAAAAAGTAGGAGACCTTTAGATCAATAGGGTAGAAGATGTAAAGGGCATCTGTTTCAGATACGAGTTTAAAGGTGTACAATAATTACCGTACAATGACACACAGAGTGAATTAATTAATAAGCTTTGTATCTTTAATTGTGTTTGACAAAAGAAAAAATATGGGAAATCGAACAGTCTGTCTAGAAAGATCGCCAAGTGCGATACTTCCTGAGTGAAATTTCTCTGCACAACCGCAAGTGTGAGCCAATAGAATTTCGCGGCTCATTACCCACGTGACGAAAAATTCAATGACGTCAACAAAACAGGAAGCGAAAGGACAAAAAGAGGAGAGGATATGTAAAGACTCTGACAGAAAGGGACGCGGTGGTATCTAGATTGTAGATCTACACTCAAAAATGTGTCATGTGATGAAAGAAAGTGTAGATCTACTTTCAAATGGTACTTTAAGAAAAGGAAAGCCAGAAAGTGTGGGTGTTAAACAAAGAGCAAGACCTATGTCTTAAATAGTATTTACCTACTCTTGACAGAAGTAATAGATCAAAACAAATTGTATGTGAGAGAGTTTTTCTTTTTTTTAGCGACCCCCGAAAGGGTAAAAGACGCTTTTAGTTTTGTGTGGAATGTCTGTCCGCCTGTCCGTCACGTTTAGATCTCGTAAACTAGAAAGGATAGTGAAAATCTGACACCACATTTTAGACCATTCAAAGTTCTGATTCAAAGTCTACTTTTTTTTTTCTGAAAGCGAAAAATCGTAATTTTAAAAATCACTTGTGCAAGCAGTTTTTTCATACAAATACACCACTTTTACAACTATTCACTATTATTAGTAACAAACACGGGAGGCTCTTAGAAGGGGTATGTATATATACACTCAAAATCGGCCCCCCGAAGTGGTCCACCCAGATAGGTTTCAATATTTTCAGAAAGTACATCAGAATGAGAGTCTATCAAAGACAAATGACAGAGAAGAATGGAGAAAAAAGGTTGACAGATCTTGTATGGTGCCCCAGCAGACCAAAAGATAGGTGAAAGAAAAAAAACATTTCCGTAAAAAAAAATTAGTTTTTTTGTGTTTCCACACAAACTATCTTTGTAACCTTGTTTAATCCCGTTTTGTTACTTGTATGACGTTGTCAAGTTGTTTGGAAGGGTCGTGGTGGCTGAGTGTTAAAACCTTGGCTTCTGAAACGCGGGGTCTCGAGTTCGAATTCCGGTGAAGCGTGGGATTTTTAACTTGGTGATTTTTAAGACTCCTCCTCCCTCCAAAGTCCACCCAAGGGTACCTAACATATCTTGGGTGAATTCGGTTTTGATCGTTGTCCTGACCACATGACAACCTCGTTAACCGTAGGCCATAAAAAACAGATGAGCATCCCTTAGATCGCAACGTCAGAAAGGGGTACTTTACCAATAACTTTATGTTGTTTGGAAATTGTCGAATATACGGTACGTTGAACAACCTAGAGCTAGGCTTATTGTCAAAAACGATTAGTTCTCAAGACTAACATAAGTCTGGGCTGGGTATATCTAGAGATTTTCTTATTGTTAAAAACTATTAGTTCTCAAGACTAACATAAGTCTGGACTGGGTATATCTAGAGATTTTCTTATTGTTAAAAACTATTAGTTCTCAAGACTAACATAAGTCTGGACTGGGTATATCTAGAGATTTTCTTATTGTTAAAAACTATTAGTTCTCAAGACTAACATAAGTCTGGACTGGGTATATCTAGAGATTTTCTTATTGTTAAAAACTATTAGTTCTCAAGACTAACATAAGTCTGGACTGGGTAAATCTAGAGATTTTCTTATTGTTAAAAACTATTAGTTCTCAAGACTAACATAAGTCTGGACTGGGTATATCTAGAGATTTTCTTATTGTTAAAAACTATTAGTTCTCAAGACTAACATAAGTCTGGACTGGGTATATCTAGAGCTAGGCTTATTGTTAAAAACTATTAGTTCTCAAGACTAACATAAGTCTGGACTGGGTATATCTAGAGATTTTCTTATTGTTAAAAACTATTAGTTCTCAAGACTAACATAAGTCTGGACTGGGTATATCTAGAGATTTTCTTATTGTTAAAAACTATTAGTTCTCAAGACTAACATAAGTCTGGACTGGGTATATCTAGAGATTTTCTTATTGTTAAAAACTATTAGTTCCCAAGACTAACATAAGTCTGGACTGGGTATATCTAGAGATTTTCTTATTGTTAAAAACTATTAGTTCTCAAGACTAACATAAGTCTGGGCTGGGTATATCTAGAGCTAGGCTTATTGTTAAAAACTATTAGTTCTCAAGACTAACATAAGTCTGGACTGGGTATATCTAGAGCTAGGCTTATTGTTAAAAACTATTAGTTCTCAAGACTAACATAAGTCTGGACTGGGTATATCTAGAGATTTTCTTATTGTTAAAAACTATTAGTTCTCAAGACTAACATAAGTCTGGACTGGGTATATCTAGAGATTTTCTTATTGTTAAAAACTATTAGTTCTCAAGACTAACATAAGTCTGGGCTGGGTATATCTAGAGATTTTCTTATTGTTAAAAACTATTAGTTCTCAAGACTAACATAAGTCTGGACTGGGTATATCTAGAGATTTTCTTATTGTTAAAAACTATTAGTTCTCAAGACTAACATAAGTCTGGACTGGGTATATCTAGAGATTTTCTTATTGTTAAAAACTATTAGTTCTCAAGACTAACATAAGTCTGGACTGGGTATATCTAGAGATTTTCTTATTGTTAAAAACTATTAGTTCTCAAGACTATCATAAGTCTGGACTCGATTTATCTAGAGATTTTCTTATTGTTAAAAACTATTAGTTCCCAAGTCTAACATAAGTCTGGGCTGGGTATATCTAGAGATTTTCGTGCCACAACTTTTAACCGCTCGTGTTTTATGCACGAGCTTAGTGTTTGTATTTGGATATCTCTTGATGTTGCTTTTTCTAATCCTTTGATGTCTTAAGGTTTGGTGGATTAGGGTCATTTTTTTTTTATTACCATTCTTCTTTAATTCACATTTAGATATGTCAGAGGATGACGACTCAGCAAAAAGCTCCTTGCATTACCTGTTCCATTTCGCCCTAAGATTGTTATTACGTTCAAATGTTCAAAGGTTGCAATATTGTAAGATTATTGTTTTTATAAGAATACTTTATGTCAGGGGTGCATGTGTCTCAGCTGTTGGCGTCTAAGATTATTTCTCCATAAAGTTATTACTGCTAAGATTATGGTTAGCTTTATTTGCAGATTATATCAGCCATTATTAGGGATTCTATGATTAATTCGTTTTAACAAACGTACTAATGTTGGGACGTATTAATCTTTATTTATTTATTTTTTTTAAATTAATTTAGAAAAATAAAAGTTGACTTAGATAACTTCGCCGTACTTGTCTAGCAGTGAAATAACATATGCAACAGATCCATACCATGAGTTAGTTGAGATGTATAAACAGTTTAGCTACCTATCAAGGAGGTCAAGAATTCCAAACCTGACTTAAACAGAGTTGTAATTGCTGAGCGCTTAACGGCAGCACGGGAACCTTCTCCCAGATACCGCCTCCTCCATCGGTCCACAATAAAGATTGGACCAGAGCGCATTGAGCAGGCACTTTTGACATAGGGGTCACGGAGGTCATGATTGAGCATGCTATATCACGAGAGTGGCGTTATAAAAAAACGCAATTTAAAACAATAAATAAACGGAATTATGTTCTGATTGAAATCAGGACATCTCTCTAGTTACGACTGGACATCTCTCTAGTTACGACTGGACATCTCTCTAGTTACGACTATTTTATTATATATTAAATCAACGCTATAAGTATTCTTGTCTTAAATAGATAGTATACACTTATGGGGGAATATTTTTTTTTATTCAAATAAAGAGTTGATTATTTTTAATTTTGTCTTCCATAGTTTTTTGTATTACAGTTTTAACACACGTAGTTGAAAGGTCATTTTAATTGGATATAGGCCTTTTTTTTAAAATGAGTTTTGCGCGTGTGTGTATTTTGTCATTTCATATCACATTTTTGATAAATCACTTGAAGGGAGTGGTGAGGAGATCACAAGCTTGGGAATTAAGTAAAGTGAGCTGAGTGTCGAGGGGTGGGGGGGGGAGAGAATGTAGAACTAGAACCGGAATTGCTTCGTTCGCGCTTCTCCCCAGATACTATTATAAGTACTGTGACGTGTGTGTATGTGTAGGAGGAACGGCACGCGCATGGCTCGCGCATATCACAGAGCTGAATGCAAGTCAAACTACTTCAGTTTTGGATGTGCCACTTGGTGATCAAAGTAAAGAAAGATAAGCCATAAGGAGAAAGGTGTATCTGCGAGAGTACATGCGTGAGTGTGTTTTTGGGGGGAAGGGGTGATTAAAAAGGGAGCTGATATCAAACTGGCGAAGTGCTGAGCACGTGTTTACATCCTAGCCTGGTCACATCTGAAATCAGAAATGATCAACTGGGTGAGTGTCTAGAGTGCTCACTCAAAGAGACCCAAAGATAATGTGATATTGTGTAAGAAAGAGGACGAGGACAGTATATTCGTTTGACCTTTCAAACCGATACATTATTTATACTTTGGAAATAACCGCAGCTCGAGCTCTTGAAACAAGATACTTTGGGGAGTTAAGAAAGACAAAAGAAAGTCGACCTAAAGGGTGAAAAAAAGATGTCGCCATGTCATGATGTCACGTAGTTGTAGTCGTCAAGGTCAAGATTTTTAAAAATTGTCTAAACAATCAACAGAATGTTTGCTTTTCGAGAAACAACAGTGAATTTTCAATAATACTAAAAATTGCCAAAAATAGAGTTCTAGTTCTTCCTTGTACTTTGGAGAAGCACATTTTACAGAGGATACAAGGGAAGACAATAATCAGGATTCTTCTGTTAATAAGTTTCAAGCATCATGTTAAATACTTTAGTGAATAAAATTTATTATTGAAATTAAGTTTTATTATGCACAAACCGAATAAAAAATACAAAAAATAAAAAGGAAACCGATAATTTTTTTTTTTTTCATTATCCAAGTGTCCCCTCTCGTCATTGTTGTTACTTTTATAACAGCTAACAGTTAGTTATTTCTAATAGAGGTAGTTTACAAGCTATATGGTTTTATTCATTTCTATAGAGCTGCAATAACTGATTTCTATCAGCATAAAGATATAAGAAGAATAAAAGAGATACGACACATGTTTCGTACTGGAAGATGTTTGATGGGTAGCGTAGGAGGGGGAGGGGGGAACGTGTGGTTTAGTAGAAACAGATTTTTTAAAGGCTAAATGAAAGGTTTTTCAAGACACATTGAAAAAGTTCGCGAGTTTGACATGGTTGTGTCGGCGTCTAGATACATCGATAATGTGTGTCAGTTTTTGGTGTTTTGTACCCTGGAGAATTTTGGTCCCAAAAAAAAAGTTACCTGAAGGGAAAAGCCAGGAGCTGCCAGACAGGTGGAAACAGGGGTTAGATAAAAACATTACAGGCAATCCCTGCTGAGATGGTGAGGACTATCTGACTGCTCCTTTTTTTCACCCCCAAAAAGTCAGGGTCAGATAGCTTTTTAAAATAACAACAACCTTCGATGCTAAATTTGATAGTACGGTACGTGGGAAGATCTAAGGGAGGCAACCCAAAGAAAACTTCTCTTCGCTAATAAATACTCCGTTATTCCCCTTGATTCCTGATTATTATTTTTTTGCTAGATGTGATCGAAAATAAACAGGCTATTAAATATACCTATGCAGATTTACAATGATGATATATTTTTATATGATAACGTGACCTTTGCAGAGGTATAAAAAGCTATATTTTTTAAACAAATAATTAATGGTACAGACAAATTCAATTATCAACGAATGTTCCATTGCAAAGAATGTTACTATTTAAAATTAAATTCTTGAACAAACTCAAGATCACAAATTGTGTTAAGTCCGTTTTCGTGCGAGACCGGAAGACCTGAACACTGACTTTCAACGTCACAACCTGTGGGCAATTTAGACCAATAGCTCCTTGCTGCGTCACATGTGTGTTCAGGCCTTCTGTAATGAAAGGTCTCAGTTCGTGTAAGGAAGTTTTGTGATCAGAATATAATAACAAAAATGTTAAGAATTTTAAATTAAAAAAAAAAAACAACAAAATAATACAATTAAAATACTTAAAATTCTGGTTCCATTATAACAGCGGTTCTCAACCTTTTATGCTCGGCGACCCCTTTTTACAATCCCCCACTCTGTCGCGACTCCCCCCCCCCCCCCCCCCGATACACACAGATACAGCAATAGAAGAATAGACAATAACAATCCATTATTTCGATGGTCTTAGGCGACCCCTGGCAAATCGTCATTCGACCCCCAAGTGGGTCGCGACCAAAAGGTTGAGAACCCCTGCATTATAATAACATAGTTTTTAACTTAATCCAGTTTTTGTTTTTATCCCGTTTTACTTAATTATGCTTCGGCTTGTTTCAGTTAATTTTTTAAATATAGTAATAATATTTAGTTTTTATAATGTCTATTTCAACTTAAGTTTTCTAAAAGAATGTTTCAGCAATGACGTTTTTCAATGTTCATGCCTCAGCTTTGTATCATGGAACAAGTTGTCTGACGTGTTTGTTCCCCGTTATTGCTACTGTTTCTACTTTTCATTACCCACAACGAATACGTAAAAACTTTCATTGAACGGCCATTTTTATTTTCCATTTTTGACATTAACAAACAAAACTAGTTATTTAAACCAAGGTAGATTTTTTCAAAAACATTTCTTTGGTGCTCGTCGAGGGCAGATCTGCACGTTGAAACCACATGCGTTAAAAATGTTGAAAAGAAACATTTAACAGCGTTCAGTCCTGGAATCTCAAGCATATGTGCAACTAGATAAAAGTGAGTTAGATCGAACTCTTGCTTTAAATAAATCAAATTCATGTATAGCTAAAAAAAGTATGTCAGACATAACTTTACGAATGAAATATATATATGACAGTCAGAAATCATGTTCTAAGCTGACCCACACAGTGCCTGTGTTTTACATGCAGTTATAGTAAATCAGAAATGCAATTGCAAATCAAATTTTACTCTACTTTACATTGTGCTTAAAACAGTTACAAAAGCTACTTTTAGTCGTGTATAAGAGATCCCTTTTCATTTACATACATAGTACAAACCGGTATAAATATATATCGTGGTCACTGTCTTTGAATAAAAAAAAAACGGTTTGTGACATATTAAAAATTATTTAAATACAGGGCCGGATTTACCCATAGACAAAACAAGCTATAGCTTAGGGCCCCCAAGAAATATTTAGCACCGTCATACATCTACATGATAACATTTTCTTAATATTTAATAGATAGTCCACTCTCCCGACTGGGGTGATAGTATCTCTGAAACGTGGTGTGTGTGTGTGGGGGGGGGGGTAGAACCCGCAGGGCCACATACAATTTCGCCTGCAACACAAACTCCTTTGATTTTCGGCTTATTTTTGTTTTGTGTGACGCAATACTACAGGGACTATATATTAAAACGCAGTTAATAAAACCAGTCTGTGTTTAAGAACATTTAACTAGAATTCAACCATAGGTTGCCTCATCGGTCTTCTCTAATTAGTCAGTGGAGTCATTTATTTGATTAAACAAGTAGCGTAGGAACTCAGTAAAGTAGCCATATTGCTTGACTGAAACGAGGATACAGTAACTATAATGATTCCTCCAAAGATATGGGATATAGATCTATTTATAGAATTCCAAAAATAGAGCGATAAATGAGTTTTCTTGTGCCTCATGCATCAATCGCCCTAGATCTAATATCAGCGAATCGTAAAGCCGCTTATTGTTTGAGACCAGACGCATTAATCGGAACCAACAGCCAATCAAATAGCTGCTTATTGTCTTAGATCTTAGAGTTTCTTTGAAACCCATGGCAACAGCCTATTAAAAAAAAGCTGATTATTGTTCTGAGCCTCGACACTTTGTACAAAAAAAAAAAAAGTCCGTCTGTCTCCGCGTTAGTCAAAACATTTTTTTAACCCCTGGTAGAAATTCAAACAGCGAGACCTGGTTAAAAGGTAGGTAGCACGACACTTCAAACATTCACGGTGAGACTTTATGGAACCTTCCAGACTTCTTGTTAAGACAATCAATGTAGACATTCAAGGGGAAAGTAGTCCCGACTTAAGTCACTTTCATTGGCGTAGATGACGCCTTTTTTTTTTGTTCAAACAGGGGAATTTCTTTTAGAATCATTTTTTTTTCTTCGGTGCCTAAGCCCCCACCCCTTTTCCACCATCTATACACACACACCTTCAAAATAAGAGATTTGTGTATTTTTTAAAAAAAGATTTAAGGATATAGCAGGATGGAGGGGGGGGGGCATGAGTGAGGAATGTGGTCAGCCAACGGCTTCTGTTTTATAATTATATCATTAGATATATAGACTTGATGTACTTAAGGGTTGAGGTCTTACACAAGATTATAACCATTCATGGGAAAATAAGGAGATAAATCCATTCCAACCCTGGGGCAAGTTTAGTTAGCACCCCTACCCTTCCCCACCTAACTTTATGAAACTTTGTTGAGCCCAGTAATACTGTTTTGGTATCGAAACTCAAATATTGTAATGAAGATATTTTAAAGATACATTTCGATATTTTCTGGAGAATCCTTCGTGATATTGATTCAGACATTAAAGCAGATTCCTAGATTTTTTTCTTCTATGATACTTCTGTATGTTAGAGTTTGATGATATTTAGAAAATACTGATTATGATTTACATATTTGGGCTCAGAAACTGACTGGATAATCTGAATCTGTATGACAGAATGGAATGCCACAAAAAATACATTGGATGTAAGTGTATAAACAACTAACTAAATGCTTAACATAAAACTGCTAAATATTAAAATAACTGCAAGAGTTCTGTCACAAACATACCTGCTGCTTATACGCTGGGGTGGTATAGTTTGGGTACCACTGGGCCCGGTTGTCTCTCCTGATCTGGTACATTGACCAACGGTCCATTCTGTCCAGCACACTATATTCACACGGTTATATAGTTGACTCGGAAATTCTGTAAGGCATTCTGTCTAATGTGAGCCGTTGTCTGATATAATCACTATTATTTTTTTATGCTCTGAATAATATTTCCAAGTTCTTAGACTGTCAAATTATTAAGTTGCTACTTTTTTATTATTAAATTAAAGGGGTTAATTTTAATAAAATCATAAAACATCGTTTTTCCCCCCACGGGTTAAATTTGAAGAATAAATTTTTTAAAAAGCTAACAAATAAGCCGAACTTGTGTAAAATAGTGGAGAGTTATCTCGCATGGTTCTCAATAATGCTTTTTCTTATGTCTGTCTCTAGAATAAAAGAATGTTAGTTATAGAGAACTACAACACTTATCAAAAGAGAAAATAAATAAACAATATATTGTGATGTTATCATGTTGAGCAATATTCTGAAGTCAATAATCATTCATGTCTGTTCTTTTTAAAGTAGGTGATCACCTGTTGACTGGGTGCACTGATAAACAGTCCGTATAAATAAAAACAATGTTTCCATGTTGAACACAAATTGTCGGCTGCACACAAACGGAGAACTGAACAGATTAACTAAAACTGTAGATTCACTCCAGGTAGAAGATTCACACTTTAGATGTTATAGTGAACTAATATAGCTCATTGTCTAGTATTGTTTTATTATTATTATTTTTTGTAATAGCTTTTAAATATTAACTTTTATTTTATTCATTAAAATTGATTACATTAAAATATTATATATAACCCAGAGAACAGCATCAACAACAAATGTTCCAAATATACTACCAATAGTACAAGTCACCCTGCTGACTAAATGTCTCTACGATGTGTAACTCACCGCAGGCTAAAGTCTCTGTATTTATCTTATTGAATTAAACTATGTGCAAGCCTCTATTGTCTTTGGTTTCATTTCTGTTCACATGACTTATTTATATTTTTATTTCTTTTTATTCTTTGTGTCGATTGCCTCTCCTCCAGTTCTCTGCATGAACTCATTTAAACCACGTGCCGCCAATAGGTCAAGCGAAGGTTCAAATGAATAATTTCTTTCACTTTTGAAACTAAAATTTAAACTGTCCGAATTCGTCAATAAAGAAAAGAACGGTTATCCAGGATCACAAAAAAAAAGGATGAAGTTATCTCCCCTTCAATCCATACAGAGGAACTACTAGCCTGTTGCCTTCAGAGCCAAAAGAAGCTTATATGGTATCATGAACATATGCAAACTTATAGAACATCGAATACTTTTGATACCTAGTGAATACCACCATAAGAGTTCGTTAATTCATAGAGCACTTCACAATCTGAATAAATTAATCCACTCTGCAACAACAAATCACACTTGATCCAGTTGAAGTTATTTGAAGAACCACATGGCGTGTTCCGAGTGGATGTATCGACTTTGACACAAGAATGCTCAACAAAATATTTCCAGCAGGAAAACGGAAACGGTTCGCTCACACACAGGGTCACACCCCCCTCCCTCACCCTTAGGAAAAAAAAATACCACCTTGCTGCTAAGTGGATCTTGCAGCGGCTTATAGGTACATTGGTGCCAGGTAGGTAGAAACAGGTGACTATGCGATTCACAAATACTACGGCTCTCATTCTAAAAAAAAATTTTTTTTTTTTTTTTTATTAATTTCGTTGATTTTTTATTGACTGAACTTAGAAAATACGCCATTTAGTACCTTTTTATTAGAAGTTTCACCAAATAAAAAAAAAATTCAAATAGAAAAAATAAAGTTTCCCTTTCAGACCTTGTGATCTATGTGACAAATAATGCAAAGGTCATCTATTTCTGTAGCCCACGGTTAACGAGAGTGTCGCGTGGCCAGCACATTGACCAACCGCATTTACTTTTTCCCAACTAATGTCAGGTACCATTAGATCCGCGTGAACTCACAGGCGCTCTAGAGATCACCAAATTAAAAAATTACAGTTTTCATACAAAGATTAGAACCCGGGATCTCTCGGCTCAGAAGCCAAGCACTTTGACACTCAGCCACCGCGCCTCCTAGAGCTCCAAATACTGACAAATATATTTTATTTAATTCTGAAGATGCTTATTTATTATTATTATTTATTATAGTATTTTTTAGACCGAAATTAAAAAAAGGCTTTTTATTATTGGGATAAGGATTAGATAAAAAAAACATTTGACAGCGATTATTTTAATTAGCAAGTGGGATATGTTGTTGAATGACCTAATCCCAAGAGGGGTTGAGTTCTAATTGATCTAGGTGCTCTGAGAAATTAAAGGCAGCACGGATACCCTCTTTCTCCACCACCTCTAGCCCCATTTCCACATAAGAGATTGGACCAAAGCGCACTGACCTCTTGTGATCCATGTGATCATATGTTGTATACGGCCGGCGTTTAACGAGGGCATCACGTGGCCAGCACAACCACCAACTGCCTTTCTTTCCCAACGTATGTCATGTGCCCATCGGTGTTGGTTGAACAAAGAGGTGTTGGTTGGACAAAGAGGTGTCCCAAAATTCCCGAAGTTCAAATCCCAGTCTTCACCAGGATTCGAACTGGAAACCCCATCGGTACGGAAGCCAAGCGCCTAACCACTAAGCCACCACACTAAATTGAAAATACTATTAATAACAAAGCGAGATTTGTATGTTATATCTTTTAACAGAATTTGGCTTTCTTTTTGTTTTTATTATATTTCGAAATATAAAAAATATTTAATAAAAATGTAATATCCGCCTACTTCTTATTAAATATTCACCTACACTGAATTGACCTTTGACAATTAACATAATTATTATGAAGCTTTATTAGTGGGGGAGGGAAGAGAGAATTGAGAAATCCCCCAGGCCTCCACTTGTGAGGGGGCAAATTAGTGGGTTTTTTTTTTACATTGAATATTAAATATTACGCAACTATAACTATATCTGATCGAGTATTGCGCGCAATTAATCGATAAAATACTTCTCTTTAATTAGTACTTACTAGCCTAGATCTACTCCAATTAAAAACAACACTGCAGCATTACACATGAACACATATACGTAATCCACGTGAAAAAGAAGAAAACACACACACACACACCCTTAGATCTAGCAAGAGAATAAAAAAAACAAGTGTGTAATTACATATTTCAAACAAGGCTCAAGCTGTTTATATAAACCAATAAAGACGGAGTCTGGCGGCCTAATAAATAAAGTGTCTACAGCATTTACATAAACAAGGCGGTGATAAACCGGGCCCACGAGGCACACAAGAGGCTTTATAATTAACTCCGTAAACTCCACAAACACGTTCACGCGAAACCGCTAAAAAAAAAAAGAAAGAAAGAAACATCTCAGGAATCTAAGAGTTAAATTTAACAAGATGACTAAAAAAATTGAAATTGGGCTGAGGGATGGGGGGGGGGGGGAGGGGGGCGTAATAAAAACGTGTATATATACACACACACACACACACAGGCGCAAGCGCGTGCGTCAAGTTGATGTTTGTTAAACAATAGTTTGAACGCGCGGTTCTTGTTTATCCACCGAGGCGAACTCCGAGATCAAAATAAGCTTATGAGGTTGGGTAATTTTTCTTTTAAGAGGAATTTTGGGGAAAGGGGGGGGGGATAAAACTAAGGAGGTGGTGGCGCACATACTAAATAACGCCCCCCCCCCCCACCCAGCACACAGAAACACACATTCTCCCAATTCTAGAGTCCGAGTCGTCGGGTGGAAATCGGTAGTAAGTAGAAACAAAAATAAATGTGTGACGTCGCGTGCGCTTTGTATGCGTGTGTGTGTCTGTGTGTGTGGTGTTAAGGTGAGTTGCAACCAAGATTAAGCACGCCCATATCTCTGTAACCGTGAGTAGAGTGGGTTTTTCTCTCCTCGTTACCAACGTAATAGCATACCATATTAAATACAGATACTAAGTTTGGATATATTTAGAAGCTATTCATATTTTAATTCCGTCACTAAATTTAAATTAAAATTATGCACGGAAAATGGAAACAGACGGAGCTAGAATGTTAGCTGTTTCGTTGCTATTAGCCTTATGAACAATACTTTTGGAATTTGAGATACAGGAAAAGTTCAGGATGTTTTGTTTATTTATGATGTAACATTTTCTATGTAATATCGGTACTTCTCATATATTCGAAATAAACCGCATGTGAAAGAATATTTCAATGTGAATTTCAGACAATATACATCAACATGACCGACTGAGACTGGCAATGAACAAGATAACTGGCTAAGAGCCTTGTCTATGCAGCAGTCAACGTAATTGATTGTCAATTATTACTTAGCTGTAACTGAAATTCGAAATTACAATTGCCATCGTGATACTAAAATCTTGGTAATTAATGTGTCTGTATGCCTTACCCATTGCGTATACGTCATCCCCCCCCCTTTACCCCCAACGCTCTAACGTCGACCCCCAGCCCCAATCCTATTTCCTGGACTCGGAATAAAAATTTATCTCAATTTATTTTTACTTTGTTTTATTTCTTCCGAGTTAAAAAAAAATATTCGAGATGAGGGAGGTGAAGCCAAGAGCAGATAACTACGCGATGAAGTGATCTGAACAGGAGTTCTCGTACTTTTCAAAGTCAAAGCATATAAATACTCCTTCTCCCCCCCCCCCCCCTAAAAAAAAAAAAAAGATCACATATAGGTAATTTTGTGTGTGTGTGTGTGTGTGGGGGGGGGTGATGAGTGAAAAACAGGAGGAAGTGGGGGGCGTGAAAAGGTTCGAAATGGACAGAACTATCAGAGACAGAGTGACGGAAGGGGAGGGGGAGGGTGAAGGTGAGTCTGTTGCTGCCAAGCTAGACCAAAACAGGGACAATTCTAGATAAGTGTCAATGTCAAAAGACAGTCAATGTCAGTCGTGTGTGTATCACTCTGAAGTTCCTGTCCAAGTCAGATACCTGAGTCAAGTAAGTAGACATCTTCTTTTACAAGTCTGATACCTGAGTCAAGTAAGTAGACATTTTCTTTTAGAGTAAAAATTAACCTTAACGAAACAAATCAGAAATCAAAATTCGATTAAAAAAAAACACAAAAACAAAACGGGGGAGGGGGGGGGCAATAGCCAAAATGACTGTAGTTTAGCCACAATTCAATAAGTTGAATTCTTCTTGTTTAAAATATGTGTATAATATGCACTATACGATTTGTGGCTATTTTGATTTGACATTGGTTAACTTCTTTATTAACTATTTCTGTACTTTAAAATAGTTTACATGTAGGTGCATACTACAGCAGACCAACAAGTTACGTTGCAAATCTGACAGACTCTTTGACGCAAAAGGTACTCGATGAACTGTCTTGGTGAAAATGCAAGAATTCCACAATTTAGAAAGACATTGCCATTGACTAGTTCCTTCAAAAGAAATAGTTTCACGTCATTGAACCGACGTTGAAAATGAAATGTCTTCATTTTGAAAGTATGTGAAGTTATACCATTTTCCAAAAATCACTCGCAGTCAATCGATGAAATAGACCAGAACTGAATTTTTTTCCAGCAATAAATTCATGGGTTTATACATAGGATAGCGAAAGATAAACCGCAACCTAGCGGGAGATTACTGTAGTCGTAAAGTAGGCGTGACCGAAAATCATGTTAGATGGAGTTGAGCCTTTGCCGAGGGCAGGAGATGCCAAAAGTTGTTATTAATGAGTGTGATTCGTTGGCACATTCAGCCATCGTTAGCAGTAGCGTGAATGTTGAAGAAAAAAAAAGGGGGGGGAGGTGGCGGGCGGATCCAGCATCGTTTGTTGTAGATTAGAAGAGGCGTTGGTTTTGAGAAGACAGGAGAGGGTAGTTGCCCCTAGCAATATGAAAGATTTCAATGCCTCCTTCCAGTTCCAGGCCCAGATTATAACATTATACGTGTCCGCGTGGTGGCCGAGTGGAAATACGCTTGGCGTAAGAACCGAGGGGTCTCGGATTCGAATCCTAGATCTTATGAGTATCTGACATTAGTTGTTTTTTTGGGGAAAATGGGGGAAAAAGCAGTTGGTCGTTGTGCTGATCACATGACACCCTCGTTAACCGTGGGCCATAGATACGCTTTACATCATCTGCCGTATAGGTCGCAAGGTCTGGGAGTGGTATTTACTTACTGTAATGCTAAAGCCATAAGTATATTTTTAGTCTATTTATAAAAGAACGGACTATTATAGTCAGGCGTTAGCTATTTGTGAGTTGGTATAATACGTTCGCTATTAGTATTCAATTTAGATTTCTTTTCTCGATTCTATTTAAAAACATAGTGTGTCCATATTTACTGATACAGTTTTTTTTTCTTGTACCAACAGCCACCGCGGCACAGCAAAAGCAGAAAATATAAAATCGCATTTCGTGTGTATTTCACGTCTGCTGATTTGCACGTGACCTCGTAGAACGAGACTTTGAGCCAGTTGCAATAACACGAGTTATACGAAAAGCAATATGTGCTAGGGGAATATATAATTAAAACATTGAAACCTCCCCTTTTTTTTTCAGAGCGAGGTGGGGCGATCTGATGCTTCAAGATATTTTTTTTTCTTCTTTTCGGGGGGAACTGAAATTTCTTTTTTTTTTTAGTTTTTATCTGTGGGTAAAGCTAAAACTAGATCACGAAATCGTCTTTCTGGCAAGTTCTTGAACTTTAAAGATTTGGGTGAACCTTTATTCCAAATATGACAAGTTAATATAGAGAAAGAAAGAAAGAAAGAGGATGGGTGGATAGTTGAAGGGAGAGACAGACAGGCTGACATACAAGCAAACAGAAATACAGAAACACACAGACAGACATCACAGACAGACATCACAGACAGACATCACAGACAAACAGACCGACAGACAGTCAGACAGATGGATAGATAGATAGATTGATAGATAGATAGACCGTAAGAAAAAGAAACAAAAAAAGGCGGGAATTTTAAAATTGACTAAAATACTCTTAAGACAATGAAAAAATTGGAAGAAGAATCTAGAGATAAAGAAGAGAAAAAAAAATTAGAAAAAGAAAAAAAAAAAAGGAAAAGAATGATCGTCTGCTACGAAGCGGCACCAGATCACACATGTGTACGTTTGATAACATCCTATTCCCCGCTATTATTTCCCTAAGGTCCAACATTAACTAGCTCCAGCCTCCCCCCTGAGATGGGACAAGGCAGAAAACAGGTGTCGAGATTACACGCGCCCGCGTTTACAGGGTCCATCAATCGATTCCGATACTTAGATCTACCCTGTAAACCCCTGTTGAAACATCGAATCAGGAAGGCGATTTTCTTTTGATTTTGAATATCGTATTCGAATACTAGTGCTTTGTAGTTTGAAGATTATACGAATCTCAAAGGCGTTTCTTACTGCCTGTGTATCGTTCTTTTTTTTTGATGTGTCGAATACTGCTCGCAAAGCTGTGTGTGCGTGTGTGTGTGCTTGACACAGTGTGTTGAAAGTACGAAACAGACAAACAAAAAGTACAGGTCTGTTTAAAAGAGACCAGTGAAATTAAAAAATATATATATTTAAAACCAAAGCTTATCTAAGGGGAACTCCTCGTTTATAGACGTATCAATATTGTAAGATGCATTTCGTTTTTTTGCTGTCAAACAAAATTAATTACTAACCACTATTCAACAAAGAAATTGGTATATTTGTTTTATTCTTGTTTTGTCAAGAAGTGCAAAGTTTCCACTTGATCCGAGAATGTGAAGTGGGGAAAATGATTTTTAGCCTTTACTTAGGCCCTTGAACAAGACTGTAATCTGGGCCATCATCAGAAAAAGGAGGGTGCAAACAAGACTGTAGTCCGGGGCCCCATCTTGTGTACGTATTTGAAAACTTTTTTGGGGGCATTTGACGAGGAAGGCAGAGGGTCCCACCTATACCTAATTTCTGGGGCCCAAATATTTCTGGCGTGCGTTGAATCTCGGCCGTCTAACAAAAAATCTTCACTGGGACTCAAACTAGTCATTTCTCGTTTCGGAACCCAAGCGCTTCACCACTCAGCCACCACTTTAGAACGGGGGGATAGATGAGAACTATTTCTATCAAAACATGGACTTCTTCTGTCTGGTGCTGCACTCGAGACTCAAAGGCTAGACTCTCTGAAATGCTTTGCTCTTAACGCCTGCTCCTAAAGTGTGGTATCGATACCTTGTCTGTCATTTATGGCGGGAAGATAAAGTTTTGCAGAAGGAAGCGATGATATGGAAGACTTGATATTTTTATTTAAAAAATATTTTTAAAATCACTCTCGTGTTTAAGACACGTCATATATTACCAATGTATTATCTGGGTGTAATCTCAACGAGTCACTCAGCTGATATAAATCATTCTTCTATGATTGTATTTATCATTTTAGATTAGAAAAAAAATATCTTCGTAAAGGATGAAAGAAAGAAGAGCGACAGATGGAGGTATGAAAAAGGATTAAATAAAAGGTGAAAGATCAAAAATGGGAGAGCTAGTGTTTGGGAAAAGGGGGGGGGGGAAGAAAGTGAGGTGAGAGAAGTATAGTGAGGGGGGGGGGGGAGAGGACAAGAGAGTGAGGAGTGTAAGAGGCTTAGACAAAGCTGAAAGAAGAGAAAAGAACTAGAAAGAATGGACGGGAGATGACGGGACAAACGAGAAGAAAACAAGGAGTCCGCAACCTTTTTTAAATCTTAAACAAATAAGATTAAAGCAAGTCTATTCTTACGAAACACTACTGCAAATGACACACATATTATCTCTTATGCTGGCGATTGGGGAAGGGAGTATCTAGGAGGTGTATATGCTCATCAGTTCACACAGCTCGAGTTAAAACCTCTACATGAAAAACATTTCACCAGTAAGCGACTTCAAACCCCAAACGGTGAGGTAGGCAAACGGCCTCTGCTTCACAATCACACACCCCAAACATTATCATTTTGATTGAATTTCTTCAAAGAAGGAACAAATAACGTCCCCTGTGGTACCACATTCTGTGCGGTGGTTTTCTTGATTTTTATATCCGGCTCATTAGTGGTCAGCTTACGTGTTCAGAAAAAAATATATAGTTTGGAGCCTGTCAGAAGCTATGCGGGACGATGATGGAGCGAGATAGGCCACGCTTTACAGGTGGATGCTAGGACGCACCTGGACATCATCCCAATGAGATTGTCGCAAAAAGGCACGCAAGTGTCTGCCTCAACATCCCCGCACAGTTCCACATCCCTATGAGGAGGAGGGGGAGAGAGGTCAGCTTGGTCGTGATAGATGTGTTTTCAAATATAAATATAGAAACTAGAACTATTTCCGTTCCCGAATAGCGCGATGCTATATAAATAGTAATTTTGAAATATGCAATTGCACTTTAGAGAGGAACTATGTAAGCAAATGAATCCAGGACCAAAAAAAAAATAACACATACAGAGAGAGGGAGAGAGAGGGGAGAGAGGGGGAGAGAGAGACAGAGAGAGAGGGAGAGAGAGCGAGAGAGAGGGAGAGAGAGAGGGAGAGAGAGCGAGAGAGAGGGAGAGAGAGAGGGAGTTGGAGGGAGAGATAGAGAGGGGGAGAGAGAGACAGAGAGAGAGGGAGAGAGAGCGAGAGAGAGGGAGAGAGAGAGGGAGTTGGAGGGAGAGATAGAGAGGGGGAGAGAGAGAGGGAGAGAGAGGGAGGGGAGAGAGAGGGAGGGGAGAGAGGGAGGGGATAGAAAGAGAGGGAGAGAGGGAGAAGAAGGGAGGGGGAGAAATAGAAGGAGAAACAGATGCGATTAGAGAGAAGTTATGAGAAACATGAGAAGGGAGAGAAATCATGGCGTAAAAGAAACGTTGTATCAAGAGAATTACAAATACCAATATTAAGACAATGTCTGCCTGAGAGAGAAAGAGAGAGAGAAAAAGAGAGAGAGAGAACGAGGAAGAAAGAGAGGCTTTACAAAACAGAGAAATAAAAAAATAAAAATTAAATTAAAGCTTTTATGTAGCGCTACTTTCATGCTTACAGCATGCTCAGAGCGCTATGGTCCAATCTCATTTGTGGATCAGTGGTGCCTTCAGCACTCAGTAAACACAACTCTTCTCGAGTCGAGGGTCAAACCTCGAGCCCCCTTCATAGATATCCAAGCCTCTCGACCACGCTTTCCACGAGAGAAGACAAAGACGAGAGGAAAGAAAAATAAGAATTATTTGAAAAGAAGATAAAAGAAACAAATGGACTGAAAGAATTAGATGAAGAAAAGGTGGATACAAAGAAAATATATGAAGTATTTTTTTATTTGTACAGAAAAGAAATTAGGACTCAAAACAACGAAATAAAATGCTTTTTTTAAAACTAGAAACAGTAGTTTCCAGTTGACTGTGTTGTCATAGTTACAGTAAACATATCCCAGCAAACCATAAAGTGTGAAGATGTTCGTTATACACAAACAAACATACACAAACATGCCAAGCCAACAAACTAGTTCTCGGATCTGCAACACCAGACGATGACTTGACGAGGGATATGTTTAAAAACAAAACAAAAAACAAAATAGATAACCTTCCGGGACCTGATGCAGCACGGGTAATAAGAAGTCAGCTTCCTGTTATGAGCACAGCAGGGCGTGATATGGATAACACACTACATTCTACAGGAGTAGTTTGGGGGTCGATACGAAGTATAACAACGTATGAGAATCATGGACATTACAAAGTATAGTCATTCCCGATATAATCTCAATCAAAAATTAATTTCCATTTCCGAATTCTTCTTCTTTTTTGTTGATCTATATTTGTTGAGGTTATGCATAATTTTTACAAATACATCATTGCTTATTGTATTCCAATGCAAATTTGTTATATTTAATTTAGATTAATGATTCTGCTGTATGCAATAGTGTACATTCCAAGTATATAAATCTGTCTCTGTTTACATTCACAAGTATATGAAATTAGCATATATTTTATGCATACATTTTAATATCAGTTGTAATAAAACAAGTATTAAAGGACAAAACGACACCTTATAGTTTAAGAAAACAACACTAAATAAAATATAAATAATATTATATAATATTGTAACATATATTTAAGCATACACTTTTTTTTTATAAATTTTATTATCAGTTATCTATATTATGAGTTACCCCCCTTGACGACGTCAATGGCACTGAGGTTATCTCCCGAATGATAAACTATTTTTTTTTTTCCTTTGGCAACAGTTTAAGCCTTAAGTCTTGGTAGAGATTCTACACAGTACAGGTACATTTTTATTTATTTTTATTTCCTTTTTTAAAAATATTTGTTATTTCGAAACGGGCCAATAATTTAATTTAGTGATGGAGGGGAAATTAAGTCTCTCTGGTAATCTCCCTTCTAATGCAAAGATATAAATTTCATTTAGCAAACTGCATTAAATGCCTATGCATTTCGTCCAAACTGGATTTTAAAATTCGAAAGAAATATGGATAAAAATATCAATCTTCTAATTATCAAGACTAACATTTCTATTTTATATTTTAATTTTTTTTTTTTGTACTATACCAAAAATTGGCAATGTACGTGCTACAGAAAGAGAGAGAGAGAGAGAGAGAGAGAAAGACTTACATTATTCTTTCACTGCTAATAGTTTACAGCAGTTTAGTTGTAAGTAAAGTAAAGTTTCTCCTTTCAGACTTCGTAGTCTATAGCGCAGATGATGTAAAGGTCATTTGTTTCAGCGGCCCACGGTTAATGAGGGTGTCATGTGGTCAGCACAACGATCAACCGCCTTTACTTTTCCCCAACTAAAGGCAGGTAGGTACCCATTAGAGCTGGGTGGAGGCGCACAAAGAGCTCAAAATTAAAAATCCCGGTCTTCACCAAGATTCGAACCCGAGACCTCGGTTCGGAAGCCATGCGCTTTACCGATCAGCCACCGCGCATAGATGTACTATTATATTATCATTAACAAGAATATGCTTCATATACCAAAACTTGAACTCCCCACTACCCTCCAACAAACAAACCACGTTTTTCTTCTGTACAATTAATGTAAACACACAAATTTTACTAATTATGATTCTATTAGGCCCTGCTGGTTTATCTCTCCCGAGTTCCGATGACTCAAAAAGCCCAGCTTGTGACATAGAAATATTCTTATTGATTAAAAAAAAAATATCAGCATTAGGACCATGGCTTAAGTCAACAGAACGTCAGTTGTAAATCAACAAAAAGGGACTCTTATTGCTAGCGTGATGCATCAATGATGCGCCTGGTCATCCGCTTACATAGTTGCGCCACTATGAGTAAAAAAAAATATATTTTGGTTATAGATATCTAGTAACGCACCTACGCAGGCGTAATAAAAACAGCTACGGCCGTCAGATCAGATAAAAATAGATTTAGACGCCTTGAGACCGGCTCGTGAGATTAGATAGTAACTCTATAAACCTTTATCACGTAAGGTCTAGGGTAAAGAGAAGTTCGCGAAGAGAGAGGATTTGGAGGGAGGGGGGTGAACAGGAAAGATAGGGAGCAGGAAAGGGCGCCTGGCGAGATCGTTCGGAAATCTCTGACGTAAAGATAAGGACAGGTACATGAGATAAAGTTTTATAGAACAGGGGAGGAGGGCTGGGCTAGAGGGCCAAGGATGGAGTTACGTCAGCGATTCTCACACCGATTGGATGTACCCCCTTTCCAACACCCCGACACGTCTTAAAAAGTCCACTATACACAGATTTCCGCGTTACTTTTGTTTCCTTCATTACATTAGTACAATGTGTGTGTGTCTCCAAGGTAACGAGGAAAGGGGAGCGTTTGTTGTTTTTGTTTTGGTGGTGTAGGATGATGAAACGAGGAGCTGGTCTGTCATAATGGATGCTAACGTAGGTCACTTGGATGATTGTTTAGAGGAGATTTTTTGAATGAGAGACGCGAGACAGAAAGGACGTATTTTTTTATTTATTTATTTATTTTTGTAGTGAGTTATACCCCTTGTTTCATTTATCATTTCACTTGCTTCCGCTTATATCTCATTTCAAGTTGAATCTATATATATATTGTTATAACTCTGCCATGCACACCGCCATCGAAGTAGTGCAATAGGTGCGCACAGTTAGAGACTAGACAGAGAAGGAATGTTGACACTGAGGCAGCTAACGAAGTCCCGCCCATGTCTAGAGCTGATGAAGAAGCTATGCTCAAAGCAGTTTTTGTGATGTCCCGATGGGTCGCCATCAGGTCAATTTATTACGATTATAATACATTCTATTCACATTTAATTAAAATAAAGTCGGTTCAAGTTTTAAAGTCGGTTCAAGTTTTAAAGTCGGTTCAAGTTTCAAGCTTATTTTAAAAAGAATGAAATTCGCCTACATAGGTTTAGTTGTACTAGATGTTTGGAGAGACAAACCAACGACCGAGCAAAACTAAATACTGACTTCCTTAACAAAATCTCGGTTTTACTCATTAACCACGAGAGTGTACCCCCGTAGCCACGGGTTGAGATGCGCTGAACTCAAAGTAGCCAAAGACAGATTCTGTTGGAGCTTGAGATGATAAATTATATATTTAGGAGTATTTAGAGCTGTGAGACGAAGTGTGTCATAATTTTCAAATTCAATCGGGTCTGTGTACGGCTAAAACTAGCAAGTGATAGAAAGTTCCAAAATGTATTCACAATAATAGAAAGACATCAGGCATTGAGTTCTAGCCTACTGGTAGTAACAAGATTTCAGTGAAAGTTTTGACAAGGACTTATAAAAGGAAGTTATTTTAAAGGCTGAGAAAGTCTTCCTTACATTGCCCAGACGTAAAAGCTCTTTCTAACATTTCCCAAAACTCCGTCAAGACCAAGTCTTTCTTATTCATTTAATCTAGACCCACCCAAATCTATATTTCATTACTGTTGTAGACGGTTGTTGACTTGTAGTACCAAACTGCTGGTAGACAACTAAAACGCTGTAGGAGTATTATATTTTAACTTGTAAAACTTGAAATAACTTTAGTAACTTCTTTGTGAATAAAGATTTTATAAAGATTTTTGCAATATAGAAAAATTCAACTTGAGATGAAATACAATAAATAGAATAGACTTAAGTCTTAATAAAATGGTTTTTGAACAAAATCAAACGCACTACAAAAAAAAAAAAACACGTCTTTTCACTCTGGCAATCTGACGTTGTCTGTAATACCAAAGACCACTGACTGACAATGCCGCTTCTCTTGCATCATTCACACTGTATAGTTAACCTCGTCCCATCGACACCATAGAAACACACACAAACAAACACACACTCATAACACTCACTCCGCGTCTGTACGACGTGGCAACGAGCTATTGGTCTTAACTGCCCACAGGTTGTGACGTTGCAGGTCAGTGTTGAGGCCTGCTATGACGAATGGTCTCGATGGAATGACGTACTTCTGAATATCTCTGATTTAGACTCAGTGTGTGGGTGTGTTGTCACAATGAAGTTTTAAACATTTATGGACTGCATTCGTTATTCCTGTTCAATGTTTCAAATGTTGTACTTTTGTTTTCCTGCTGTTAGTCGAGATCATTTTTTTAATATCAGCTAAGTGAAAAGAACGCAAATACTTATAAATTTGGTGTGTGTGTGTGTGTTTGAAAGTGACAACATGTATGTGTGTATGTGTGTGCGTGAAAGTGACAACGTGTATGTGTGTGCGTGAAAGTGACAACGTGTATGTGTGTGCGTGAAAGTGACAACATGTATATGTGTATGTGTGTGCGTGAAAGTGACAACGTGTATGTGTGTGCGTGAAAATGACAACGTGTATGTGTGTGCGTGAAAGTGACAACGTGTATGTGTGTGCGTGAAAGTGACAACGTGTGTGTGTGTGTGCGTGAAAGTGACAACGTGTATGTGTGTGCGTGAAAGTGACAACGTGTATGTGTGTATGTGTGTGCGTGAAAGTGACAACGTGTATGTGTGTATGTGTGTGCGTGAAAGTGACAATGTGTATGTGTGTGTATGTGATTAATGACAACGTGCGGTGAATAATAATAATGTGTGTATGTGTGCATAAATCAAAGAGTGTGTGTGTGTACGAGACTGGCACTGTGTTTATGTGCGTTCTAGTATGTGCACTAAAATAAATTTCAAGGAGTTAAAACAAATGCAAACGTAGAGGTTTATGATTGTATGGATGGCAAGGGAAGTAACTCTGGAAGCACGAAGAGATTTGAAGTATTGTCATAGTGTCACGTTTTGCAAGGGAGACTAAAACAGTGGTCTAACGGGCTCTACCACATAGTCACGTCTTCACATCTACACATTGCTGACATGGGCTGGTATCCATAAGATAGTTGAATTAAAGTTTGCCACATCTAGACACAGAATGAATCGTATTCTCTTACAGCACGCCGCACGTGTCCAGATGTGAGACCTAAATAAAGGCGGTATACCATAGAGCCCATGATCTCACTATTGAAATCAGTGCAAGAAGGTGTGTGTCTGCGTGTTGGGTTCACCGGATGTACTTACATTAGTGCACAACTGATTGGTCAGTGTCTGGACCTTCTCCTGGGCAATGAGCAGGTCTCTCTTTAATTTCCTCACCTACATTAGAACAGATTTGAAAGTAAAGAAGTGGACAGTGGTAAACCTTGGCGTAATGAAAATCCGTTAATAACTATTTTAAAAAATATCTTCTTTTAATTAGGTTGACTTGGGCCTACTTTGTGATGGCCAGAGAATAAAAATCAGCATTTATCGAATGCTTAGCTCTGTATTTTGAAAGTATGTGAAAACTTTAGCTGTTTTTCATAACGAAATTCTTATTGTATTCATAGACTGGACACGTAGCTAACCAAAGTGGAGGAAGACTGCCACATGGGTTCAACAACTTCATGCAACTAGATCCATAACTTCATTCTTAAAACCACAAGTCCTTAAAACAACAAAATGCAAATCGAAAACTTTTCCTAATTTAACTATAATCTTTGTAACACAACTCGATCTAACTTTATTTAACTATAAACCACAGGTCTCTAAAACAACTAAATATAGATCTGAATCTTTGGAAACAGATCGATCCAGCTTCATTCTTAAGACCAGAAGTCTATAAAACAAATGCCTGTATTCCTTGATGTATTCTTGACAGATTCTTGATTCGATTGATTCCATTTTTCCTTTCAAACTTAGACTAAATTGTTAGTAATCTGAAGGTTTTTGCCATTTTTAGATGAGTAGTTGAAACTTTGAAAGAGACTTGTCTACTTTAATTTGTTCAACACTTTATAACATGACTACACTTTGTCATAACCCAACGGCACGACCCTAGCTTGTTTGGAGGGGGGCGCAAAAGAAATATTTCTCCTTGGGTAGGGTGAGAGAGGGCGCCACTGGTTAAAGTTAGAGAAACACTGATCTAGACACTGGTGTACTTAATTATGGAAAATAAAATAAGTTGGACATACCTCATGGGCGTGTTTTTCTTCAGCCTAAAGAAAAAGAAAAAACAAAACAAAACATTACTTTCAAGGTTATTTTAAAATATATATATAAGGCCGAACTTCATTTTCAAGAGCCAACATTAAATTGTTTGAGACTCATTATTATCATTGTAATAATAAGCTCATGGTATATATATATATATATATATATATATATATATATATATATATATATATATATATATATATATATATATATATATAATCAACTTAATACATTTATAAAGGTACAATCAAACCATCAAAATAAATACATAATTAATTAAAAATAAAATTACAAAATAACCAATTCTATATTGACGGTTTGAGCTCCATTGCCGCCCTACAGAACTATAATTGACTGAGTTGGTGTCCTTTTTACCAATGTTGCTACATTAGACTCACCCACGTAGTTGAACATTGTTGTGTAAATCAAGAGGATGGGCCGAGAGTTTGCCCTAACAGAGGTGAGACAAATGTGGTGGATAGAAATGGTTAAGAAGAACATGTGCCGATGTTTTTGTCCTGATATGGGAAGAAGATGAATTAGTATAGCCTTTCTTGTAATTTGGACCATGTTAAACCCAGTAACAACTTCCAAGAGAAAATCTCTAACTAATGTTGTTGATCCCATTAACAACTTCAAGGACATAATCTCTAACTAATGTTATTCCCAGTAACAACTTCCAAGAGATAATCTCTAATGTTGTTAATCCCAGTAACAACTTCAAGGAGATAATCTCTAACTATGTTTTTATTCTCTGTAACCACTTCAAATAGATAACTCTTCAACATTGTTATGTAGACAAAAGGATCTATAAAATTGCCTGTATGCATATAAGGAAACAATAAAGAAGAGTTTGTAGAGAACTATAATCTATACTATAAAGTAGAATGTGAGGTGTATGTATGTTACTTATAGACATCAAAACCGCTAGACCAATCTTGATAAAACTTGGCAGGAATGTTTCTTGGGTACCAACTTAGACCGTAGTGTATGTATTGTAGCCCTAAAACAAACTTAAGACCCTCAAAAAAAATAAAGTTGTCCGACTCTATTACAGCTATAGTATTTTATGGATCTAGGCCATGTCTACAATGTTGACATGAGAAAAAATCGAAAGGTTTTAGACCTAGATCTAATTTTAAGAAATACACTTTGCGCAGATAGTTTTTTACTTTGACACATGAAAATATAAAAAAAAGATCCATTGATTTCATTATATAATAAAATTAACCTTCAATTTTGTGTTTCAAAAGCATTTTTTACATTAATTAGTTTCTTATATATGTAACTACAGATTTCCTGATGAACATTCTTTCATTAGACAATACCGTAATGAATCACGTACTAAATATTAATTCGTTTAATTGTTTACTTTATAATCCCATCCCTAGATCTAAAACTCTAATTCAACTCTAAGATGATAAAACTTCTCTTCGCACAGATAGTTTTATACTTTAACACATGAACATACTAATTATAGTCCATTCATTTCATATTTTGATCAAATAAATATTCAAATTTGGTTTTCTAAAGCATTATTTTTAAGAGACTACATACAATAGATATGAATGTATCGACTTCGGGTAAACCCATTTTCGCAAAACTAATTTTATTTTCGTAGCGAAAGAGAAATAACGTGAAAGGATCATTAGCTAAGTTTAACATACATTTAAATCCAATCCGCTACATTAGAAAACACAAACTTAGACCCGCAGGCCGCGGGTAATGCCTGGCTAGTGTATTATATTTTAAATGGTCACAGCCTTAGTTTAGACAAAGTAGGCCTATAACTAGAAATGGAAGGAAATAAAAGAGTATTGACTTGATTAACTCTTTCTCTCCGTAATTATTTACCACATTCTGGTGGAATCAACGTTGGTATCGTCAGTTAGGAGAGAAAGAGTTAAAGAATGACGGCGTTTTAGTACTGACATATAGGCATGGGGTTTAGAGTTTATCGCGTGTGTTAACTCAAGAATTATATTGTAGCTGTCTTCCGAGTCCGAGGATAAGTGAGGAATGCGGAATTTCCGTAGCTGCGCAGCCCCAGTTGTGACCTACATATTTTGCCACATCCAGAGCAAGCATAACCATTGTCCGCAGGTGGTCGATTTAAATTTTCTTTTCGCAGTCTGCGTCTGTCCTCGGCAGCGGATTTTCTTTTGGTCTCAAATGTGTATCCCGCGGCCTTTATGAGTGACCTCCAGCTGTCTCGTTATGAGGCCGCATGCACACCAGGTGCTCTCTTCTATGTCAGACAGTTAGGTAATCACCTTACAAGTTCACGCTTAGGGCTTGCATATAACCAGAGCAGACACGATATGTGTGATGTCTCTTGTCACTACGCCCCCTTTCCCTTCTCGGGACTTATCGTAGACACAGGCTAGTTATTTAGAACTGGCAGGATCGACGTTTTGTCCGTCTAAACAGCATAAAGTTTTGTCCGCCTACTCAAAATGACGCTTTGTCCGCCTAAAGAATAAGTTTTTTGTTGGGTTTTTTTTTTTGCCACCTAAACAGCGAATATAAAATGTCTGCAAACATCATCTAAATTCAAATTATCTAAATGTGGGAGCTGTTGAGGTTACTACCCCCCCCCCCCACACACACACAGTATTTCTATTGGTTACTTACTGAAGAATACAAGGACGATGAGCTGGACACCAGGGACAAGTTGGACCCGTGCACTGTGGTGGAAGAGAACAAATAAAATGACGTCAGGATAAAGTTTAATCAAATCTATGAAGGGTACCACTGAACATGCAAAGCACACTGAACATAAAGGCACGCCATTTCCCTATTTAGAGACTCCATGCAAAATAAAGGCGTCTATATAACAGCATATAAAAATAATTGTATATAATCATAAGTCTTTTTTTTTTATACTCAATCTTACATCACAGGCCTTTGTAATATGAAAGTAGCGGTAACACATTTAATTTTAATAAGTAATCCTGAAACCGCATGCCAATTACTTTGGGGTACTTCGCTCGTCATTATTTGAAAACAATAACATCCTGCTTGGATTAATGGGAATTTATTACAGAGATATAGGGTATATGACAATGAAGGTATAGTTATGCACAAATAGATAGGTTAACACTACTGGAACTACTAAATAACTAAAGTGTAATTGATCTTTAATATATAATAATCGAAACTGTCGTGGCTTTGGTAAGACACTTAGTAAGGGGAGGTAAATGAAATAATATTATACAAAAACGCAACTTATGTTACTTAATCACGTGATCATTTTTTAAATTGGATTTCGTATTTAATTTTCTTCCAGAATTTGTTTTTTTTACATTTCATATCAATAAAATAGAAATAAATATAGTTTATGTATATTTAGATTCATTGTTATTTACTGTGTGAGCTTAGTTCCGAAATGATCATATTGTTATTAACTGTAACATAAATAAGTCAGAACCGGCCTTAGATAATTGGAGTTCCTCAAGAAAATGTAATTGGTGGCCCCAAATGAAATAAATACATAATGAACAGTGTAACCTAGTGTAGTCCAACTATAACAATAGTAAAGTCTCGCTAAGTCTTCACTAAAAAATGTATAAGTCCTAAGCGAGGCCCCCAACAATCGGAAGTCCTAGGGGGCTACTTAGTTTGCCTATGCCTAAGGCCGGCCCTTCGTAAGTAGAAACTAATGTTATACACCTGTCCAGAACTCTATAAATGTAATCCTATTTATAATATTTATAGGCTACACCGTCAAAATATAGCTGCTTGTCACTATGATTCATAATTAACAACAACTACACATTGAATTAGATTTATGTGAACTAAAATTGTAAAGTACAACAGTGTAACATATAAAAGTTCTATTATTTGTTGTCTATTTACTAAACTTAAAATTATATATCAAGAAGTTACAACAAGCAAGCATACTCATGCAGTTAGCACACATAAGTACAATGCTTTCAAACAAGTGTGTCTTGGAGTGTTTAAACTAACAAAAGTGTGTCTTGGGGTGTTTAAACTAACAAAGGTGTGTCTTGGAGTGTTTAAACTAACAAAAGTGTGTCTTGGGGGTGTTTAAACTAACAAAGGTGTGTCTTGGAGTGTTTAAACTAACTAAGGTGTGTCTTGGAGTGTTTAAACTAACAAAGGTGTGTCTTGGAGTGTTTAAACTAACAAAGGTGTGTGTATGTTTGTTTCAACTAAGAGAGTTATGTCTTGGAGTGTTTCAACAAAGTTGTGTCTTGGAGTGTTTCAACTAAAAAAGTTCCCTGTCTTAAGTGCTAATCATTTAAACAGTGGCCCCATACCCCAAACATTTTTGTGATATTCAGGGCTAGGGTATTGTGAACACATTTCCAGAACCTTGTATTTTAAAGAAAATTATTAAACTAATACATAAATAGGTGATATCTTATTGAAAGTTATAAAACGAGCTGTGTATAAGAAACTTTGTTTGAATGATTTGAAGTATAAAATTCAGATCTAAATAAAGGGCTTTGATCTATTTCATAGACACACACATTGATAAACCATTTCACTAATTAACTTTAATAATGTAATGAAATGTGTTTCTCTTTAAAGACACTTGACCCTGGCAGTGCCAGAGAATTAATACTCGTTTGTTTCTAACATAATAATAAAAATAGTAATAAATTTTATTACATTGTAAAAAATGTAGAGGGGCACGGTGGGCGAGTAGTGAAGCAAATGGCTTCCAAACTAAAGGGTCATGAGTTCAAATCCTGATGAAGACTGGGATTTGATTCTAGGACACCCCTGAGTCTAAACAACTCTAATAGATACCTGACTTATGTTCGTGAAATTAAACGCATTGGGCCATTGTGGTGACCACATGACACACTAAATAACAGTCAGCCATAGAAATGGAAAAGCTATACATCCTTAGCCCCCCCCCCTCCCCCATAGATCACAAAGTCTGAAAGTGTTGGCTTTTCTTTTCTTACATTGTAAAAACAAGTTTTAGAAATTTTATATTATTAAGAAATCAATTTGAAAGATTTGTGATATTAATTAAAGTGTGCTCTTCAGACAAAACATTCCTGTTAATATCATGCTAGCCAGGAAAACCAGTGGCTTGGCAGAATTTAAGTCATTGGTTAATATGCATGACTAAATGCATGACGCTTAGGACGTAATCATCTTCTTTTTTGAAGTAACGTCTGTATTATATAAGATAAAATAAGACATTCAGACATATGTACCAAGAAAATAACGGAAAGTGAAAAGATAAAGAGGCTGTTTGTTGACAAGGTAATAGAGGGATCACGTAGGGGTGACAAAGAGATGACAGAAATGTGAAGTACAAGTTGTGGACAGGCCTGCCAGGTTAACTTACCAGAGGACAGAAAGGAACTGTCACTAAAGAATGAGTAGCCCAAGGCAGAGGCAGAGGCTCTACGAACACCTGAGTGACAAAAACATGCAAACAGCCATTAAATAAACAAAAAATAGCAACAACAATCATATCTTGATGCACAATCACAATCATAGCCATTACACAATCAAATCAATGCAAACAAAAATTACAAGATAAAAAATCTCAAACTAAAAATAACATTTAATTAAGCACATTTAATTCCATGCTTCCTTAGTATCATGGTGCATTCCTTCCACTGGCTAAACTAGGACAAATGGGAAAGCAGTATTTGTGTTATGTCAGCCTTCAATCATGAATGTTAAAGATTTAGTTGATTTGTTTTCTGCCAAATACCACCAATGCAAGGATTTAGAAATTTCATAAAAACAAAATAATGAAAAAAATGCACCTTTTAAACATAATTTTTAAAAAAAATGTAAATGACATTTGACATTGGCATTCAATGAGATGACATGACAAGAACTGACTGCTGGTACGTGTGGCAGTGGATGGTATGTAAGGGGAAGGGGTGGACATCATGTATTTCATGATTCCTGGTTGTGATGTGTCTGTCGAAGAATGCTCATTGATTCTTTTGGGAAAGGACGGGGTGGGGGGTTCCAATCAGCAAAAGTAAATACCTCCTTGAAGCAAGATACGTATGTGTAAAAAAGAAAATGCTAAACTTTATTAACTTTAAAATTATTTTTTTTCTTTTTTTTTTTCAGATTTTTTAAAACTATAATTTTTAGTTTGGAGAATTATAAAACAAGCATTATGCTAATTTTGTTTTTTAAATAATGAAGAAACTGGTTAAGAATTTTCTTTAATTAAAAAGTAAATCTATATAAAGATGTTAACAATATATATTAGTATTAAATGGTGATTTTTATAAATATTTAAATATATATCTTTTGTGTTTGTACCTGCGTTGAAGCTTGTATGGAGTATTCTTCAGCACAATATTATATTCTAATTTGTAATTTGACAATGTTATCTTTGATGTGCACATATAGATTTTTCTGTATTATTGCATACATTGTATACACTGTATCTTATAAATCGACATAAGAAATATATAGTATTGCCTACACTAAAATACATATATTTATTGTAAATTAGGGAAAATAACTATTCACAGAATGTGACAATTCATAACTTTCAGGATTGCCTCCCTTAGCTAAAGCTTTATAAACTAGGGATACATAAGGTAAGGGTTGAAAAAAACAGCATTCAGTATTTTCTTCAATTGTGTTATGAAACCTTTTTTTTTTGGGGGGGGGGGGGGGGGAGATACTTTAGGTAATAAACAATGGATTGGCGGTGGACTGAACGTGACCTACGACTACTGGTAAGAACTGCATGCAAGAAAAAATTTCAATACCTAGGGGTCTAAATCTAAATCTTTACTCATTTTTTTGCTCCTGAAAAAAGATACTTTCCGTTTCAA
Source organism: Biomphalaria glabrata (assembly GCF_947242115.1). Lineage (NCBI taxonomy): Eukaryota > Metazoa > Mollusca > Gastropoda > Planorbidae > Biomphalaria > Biomphalaria glabrata. Next base: position 42,818,395 of record NC_074716.1, on the reverse strand, counting down.
AACAGGGGAGATTACTCTTATTATTTTAGAATATGGTAAAAAGAATGCTAGTCTGCCCTTGTTGTTCTTCAAAGACCTTAAGAAAACTTTCCCAGAGTAATTTCTTCTCCATGTATTATGTTGCGCTGTCTAAATGTAACATTTTAAACTAGTTTTAACTTCATTTACTAGTGATTCCTCTTTGACACTTTTGAACATCTGAAAAAAGACTAATTCACATTTTCTATATAGTTTTGTTATCAATTAAATCCAATACTATTACATTAAAATGTAAATGTAAACTCTACCACTAAGTAAAATGATATTATGCTTTGTATTATTACTTTCGTGAACTAGGAAGTTCCCTCCCTTATTCAACAATCAATCTAATTGCCACAGCTTATTGTTTCATTAACTGATATTTTTATGTGCAGTGCTTTAGAATAGTGAACTGTCTCACCACCCCCTACATCGAAAGTCATGGGACATTGAGATGAGATGAGAATGAAGCTTTAAATCATTATGATGACATCCCAGTAGGTGTAATGATCCTTTAGGATGGACTAACTATTAATAATTGCACTAATTGTAATACATACGTCAGTATATAATTGTGTCGGGGTGATCATATAAGTATATAGTATTGAGTCACTTTATCTCAAGAGTGCTTAGATGTTACTTAAGGGTACGAATAGATGACATCTCTATTAGTGAAATTTTGGAAAAATGTTAATGAGATGAATTATCCACACAAACATATAGTAATTAAAGAAAGAGCTATCGAACCGATTGAAAATTAAAAAGGGGAGACCAGCAAGCATTAAAACCAACAAGGTAAATCATCAAGCAGTTAAAACAAGGGCACACGAAGAAAGTGATCAAACTGAAGAGATGCCAAAGATGGAAAGGGGAAGTAAGTGCTTCCGGTCACACTTACAGCTATCACCTTCGTCTCGACTGGCCCGCTTGCCCAGTCCACCGCCCTGGGAGAAGGGCAGGCTACTCTGAGTGTTGGAGCGAACCATGTTGGGGCCACACACGGGGCCGATGGAGCCCGGGCTGTACGTCATGGGGTAGGTAAAGCGGTAGGACTGGCTGAGGGTGGGCGAGGCTGGGACAGTGTGGCACTGGGGGCTGGCCAACTGCGTGAAGGAGCCGGTCCTAGGGAGGAGGTCCTCGCTGAAAGAGGAATGCTTAGTGCTGCAGTAGGCACTGTCGGACTTGATGCTGTTGGATCGGTGGAGGCAGTGAGACGAGGAAGAAGAGGAAGAAGACAGGGGCGGCCCCGCGGTGTCCGCGTGGTGGGCCAGCATTCTAGCATTGGTCAGGGCACGGGCTTGCTGGATTTGCGCCTGGACGTGAGGGCTGGCCAGGGACTCGAATGTTTCAGAGTCCGACATGGCGTGAGAGTGGAAAGGGTGGGGGACGTGGGGAGGCAGGGGCGGGGGCAGACCAACACCTGACATTGTCGATTTCAACCACATACTTGCAGGGCCCACAGAGGGGCTTCCGAGGCTTGAGTTTCTGGGACTGGAGGCGAACTCTAGAGGAACGTAGTTGGATCCAGGTATCCGAGAGTGAAGCTCCTGTAAATTCACATAGTGGCTAGTGTGAAGCTCGCGCCCGTAGGTGGCATGCGGATTGGAGATTATTGTTCCTCCCACCATCAGCTGACCAGGGCTGGACTGGTCCCCGTTGGGGGATTTGCTTAAACTATTTTTGCTGCCAAAAAGGCGACGACGTCCGAGGGAATTGGACTGAAAGTCGCGATCTGTTTGAGTACATCCGGTAGATTTGCTCGGGGATATACCACCATTTTTCTTCTTACGGTCAAGCGTGGAGGAGCTGAACCCTTCCATCATGGCTACGTCGGGGTTCATGGGCTTCCCCGAGGCACTGGCCGGTCTGGGCAGCATGAGATCCTGCATGGAGAGCTGCCCCGTGTCAACGCCATGTTTCGCCAAGCGGCATCCCACAGTGGTTGAGCCTTGACCCTTGGTCGCTGATCCCTTGCTGCTTCCGTTAGAAGAATTGCTGGCGTTGCTGAGAGGACGCCTATACCCAAACTGGGTACCAGCACCATTGCTGCTAGGGACGTTATTTGAACTGCCGCCGCCTCGGCCCGCCTGAAGGCGCCTCATACTAGCCTCCATTAGGTGCGACTGGTCTGTGTTTGTCTCAGTGTCTTTCTTTACACCCGGGCCAGGGGAGTACGGCCGGTGCGGGGACTCGTAGTCACCCTCGGAGTGATAAGCGTAGTCCGGGTTGCTGCCGCTGGACATCTTCCTGAGGGAGCTGTATCCGCCATCGCTTCTGGACGACGGCCAGCCATAGCCGTAGCCGTAGTCGCTGGGGTCGCTACTCAGAAGCTTGTTAGGATCATTGCTAAGGTACTTCCCTGGCTGAGTCAAAGAGTAGGCGCGACCCCAGGGGCCAGGCGGCTCTCCATTGTAATCTGTACCCATGAAAGCGCTGGTGCCCAAATTGGGCACCCTCTTGCCCACCAGTCCTGACTGAGAGAACGGCAGCCCACACGGGCCTCCGCCGCCATTGTTAAATCCACTGAGTATGTCTTTAGGGGCCCGTTTGAGGCTGTTGTAAGGGTTGTCAGAGAGGTGGCCCTGGGATGAGCCCGTCAGGTTCTCGTCAGTGCTAATCTCAGCAATGGTGTCACTTATCTCTCCGCTGCTAATGGAACTGCTGTCGTCAAAACTGAAAATAAACAAGAAAAAAAAAGCTGTTTAGAATTATTGTAAACACAATGTGCTGTCTCGGTAACTACAATATATATTGAACTAAACATAGTCACGTACATTATAAAGGCTATATCCAGGGCCGGCCTTAGGCCATTGCAACCTATGCGGCAGCAATGGGCCCTGCACTTTCATAGGCCCCGCGCTAATTCTAGGTGTAAATTATTAAATTAAACCATTATAACTTATATTTAATAACAAGGTTTCCGCGGTCTCCTGATTTTCCAGGACCTGGAAATCTCTTGAATTTGCAAAATATACGAAAAAGTCCTGGAAATCTGATATTAATAAAATGTCCTGATAACTCATAAAATCTCCTGAAAAATAGATAAAGTTGTCATTTTGGGGTGTCAATCCTACGTGTGAAAAAAAAAAAAAGGCATTGTCAGCTTTCATTTAATAAAAATGTATTGCAAAGATGAATGTATTTTCTCATATAAAATCTTAATTTCAACACTTTGCTTTTCCCTACCCAGACTGGGCCCCGCGCAATCAGTTTCGCATATGGCCCCGCAATTGTTAGGGCCGGCCCCATCTATATCTATACTCTCTGGGTCTATAATTGATTAATTATATTGTTAAGACTCCATTCATCTCTGATCTCTGTAACACTGTAACCTTCCCGTTTGTATTCAGCATAAAGTATCTAAAATAGAAAGTTAAACATTGTGTCCTGACCAAGTTGTAGACAGACAAATGATAAATAAAAGGACATAGCACTACAGATAGATATATATATATTGTAATATATATTAGTGGTACACTAGGATTAGAGTACTTGTAAGTTCTCTTAGGCGATGGCTAGTTACAATAATGGACAGACATTACTACCTTTTTATCTGTTAACATTTATACATCGATCTATATATTGGTTTAAAACAAGTGACATTGTCTAATGTCCATAAACTGGTTCACTTAGTAAAAATGTGTGCATGCACTACGAACCAGAAATCTACAGGAATGAAATAAAGTGAAGGCCCGCCACCTGGTGTTAGAATTATGTGCCAGATAGTTTAGAAGAGTGAAGAAGCAATCCAAACCCAGTAACGCGTGTTACTGCCAAGGAGTTGTCATTAAATATTTTCTTGTCTCCCTTTCGTATTTCAAAGTTATCGAGTGATGAACTAGCTCTTTAAAATTGATGTCAAAAATTGCATAAAATCTCTTTAAGTTGTTACAGAAATAAAATATGTGTAGTATAAAAAGCGAAGAAAAAAAACAGAGAGAGGGGGGAGAGAGAGAAAGAGACTAAGAAAGACAGAGTTAAAGAGAGAGAGAGAGAAACAGAGAAGGAAACACGTAGAGAAAGAGCGCCAGAAAGAGAAAAAGAAAGAGAAAGAGAGAAAGAATATAAGCAACGATAAAGAGAGAGAAGAAAAAGAATGAAAGAGAGAGAGAGAGAGAGTGCGAGAGGTATATTAGTGAGAGCCATCACTAATTTTTTACTATATTTATTAACTTCTGTTTCATCTAGAAGCTTTGTTTTTTTTTTATATCCAATAACTTAGTTTATCGTCGATTATATAAATGTGAACTGTGTGTCCTCTTTCTGAAAGGAGATAAGTGATAGGGTGAAAGCAAAGAAAAGAAAAGAAGATCTAGGTCATTCTTGGAACGTTTATTTTAATGGATACAAGTATCGACACTGGAGACTGTCAGTAAACAGGGCCGGATTTAGACTTGATAAGGCCCTTAGCCATTAGATAAATTGAGCCCTTTGTAAAGTAACCATTTTCCTTTGTTATTTCTTCAGAATGATTGCAAATATCCCCAAGCAAGCTTTAGCGTATGTTGCCCTAGAGGTAAATCCAGCGCAGATGAGGGGGAGGAAGTAAGTCTCGATAATAGAGTTGGTGATGTCACGTGACCCTCACCTTCTTGTTCGAGGAACGGACATCCAATTATGAAGCACTCGCACAAACACTCGCACAAACACATACACAAACAGCCTTGATTTCGCCCACCTTCACACGCACACGCACTCAGAGATACGCTTTTAAGGTACTTTTTTTTTAAAGCTATAATAAACCTACAAACAAAAATAATAATAAAATAAAAAATAAAATTAAGATTTTAATATCAGTTTGTTCTGGAGTAGAAAAAGCTGAAGTCTTTGTAACTGGTAAAGGGGGGGGGGGGGGATGGCTCAGTGGTTAGTTGTTCAGAAGTCGATCCACAGTATTTGTGTGGAGATAATGAGATACTGCAGAATGTTGATTGAAGCGTGACAAACGTTACGGTCAGTGGCCTTGAACGATGTCCCTGAGATTACCCATCTAAAGTCAGTATTAAGAAGCTGAGCGGGAGGGAGAGACACGGTTTTGTCGCCACAAATAGTTAGGACCCGTACATTTGCTCAACCTATTGTCCCTTAGGTTTTCTGGACTTGTCTTGTAATGTTTACAAATGTCTTATGTTATTTATGGCTTATTTATGGGTTTAAAGAAGCCCTTCTTGCTATTCCAAGAAAGTCTACTCTAGTATAATACATCTGACGGACTCATTAGACAAGTTTTTTTTTTATTTTGTGGTATTGAACTAAGACAATCCTAACGTTAAGACGCTTTGACTTTTTCAACTAAACTATCACACAGCACACTCACACGAACACACACACAAATTTCTGCCACTGTTAGTCGTCTTCAAATCACACACACACACACACACACACACTCAGTGACGTCTGGTAGTTCATGTTATTTTACTTACTTAACAACAAAGCCCAGGAAGGACGTCGGTTGTGACACAACACATACAATTAATTTAACAGGCAATGTCTTCGGTTCTGAGAATTAAGAATGAGTGCAGTATTTCACATGGCCACGCAAACCCTGTGGCGACCTACATATTTTGCCACATCTAATGCAGGCAAAGCCTTTGTCTGCTGGAGGTCGACTGAAGTTCTCTTTTAGTCGTCTGCGCGTGTCTTCGAAGGGCTCTTCTATGAGTAATTGCTTTAGTAAGCCAATAAACTATTTCTGTTTACAAGCAAGCTATATTTATACACATAGACTGCTAATCAACGCATAGACTATGTAATCACTAGTTCAGACCTACTTTTAAAAAAAAATATGTGTTTGTATTGAATGTAGTCAATATAATGATTTTTTCACATTTAAAGTAATCGCACGAACTGTCTGTTTGGAAAGTAGGCTTAGCTTATTGCCAATTGTCTAAAATATTACAGCATGCGTCTCAAAATAGGTTTTGACAACTATGTTTATTCGACTCCAAGCCTGGAGAAATAGTGTTTTAAATAAAAAAAAAACACCACTAAAATGTACCAGGTTCTTGTGGAAGCGAAACGTGACGAGCATCTTCGAGTATCAAAATCTTTGGGAATGGAATTGTTGAATTGTCCCTTTCTTCAGTTTGTATCCTAAATAGTTCAGGTCTGCTTTGTCTCCCTTTTCACTTTCTCTCCAGAATGTGGTCTCCCCCTCCCCTCTCTCTTATTTACACCTCTTGCTATTGTTTTACTTGTACTCACTGACACACGCCCCAGCAGTGAGTAGAAGTCTGTTAGTTCTAAATGGCACTCGGCTAGTTGGCCTCGTTCGGTGAATGCCATTAACAGATGATTCCAGGTCATGAATGCCGGTTCGGTTAGCTCCGGGAGAGTTAAAAAAAGAGGGTTTAAAGTTTTCAGGTCTTTCGTTCCCTCTTTTCCTTTTTGGCTCTATCTTCACAACCCTTCACACCTTCGTCCTGCCCCACCTTCCGTCACTCTCCCCCCTGCTCCCCAGCCACATACCTAGTAGTGTAGGTACATATTACTGTATTATTTTAACCAACCCCTTCTCACCATTCCATTGGTCTTACTGTTGGGGAGGCGGGAGGGGGGGGGAGTCGAAAAGTCACGTGGTCCAATCACTAGGTGTCGGGATTTCCTCTCAAAGTTTACACCACCGGTATTAGGTTATTTTTTTGTAGGCTGTACAATTATAAATATTGCTAGTTGTAAAACAACAACAACAACAAATAACACTATCATCATATTATCCATATTGATCTGTTTCCTTTAGTGTCACAGACTAAGTTTCAAAGTTCACATTTCTTTAGTCATAGAAAATATTTTTGTATCCAATGCATTAAAAATAAGAATTCAATTTTTTTTTAGGACATGGGAAGAAAACAAAGTTTATATTTTTTAAAAACAAACATTTTATTTCTGTATCATGTGTATTAAATTGTTTAAGTCCATCCTCGTTTTTGGTTCTACATTTACTTCGTGCGAGTGGTAGCCAGGGCCGGTCCTACAGGTTGCGGAGCCCCATGCGAAAAGGATTGCGCGGGGCCTAATTTGGGTTGTGATAAGGATAATAAGTGAAAATTAAGATTTTGTATTAGAAAATAAATTCCTATTTGCATTTTATTTATACATTACTAAGTACAAAAATCACTGTCAATTTAACTTTATGAACCATCTACAGTAGAGATTAGTTTTCTAATGAAAAGCCGATAAACATTCAGATCTGCCATTTAGATTTACTATCGACTCGCTATATTTGTATGCAAGTGACTATTGAAATAAATTAAGTATTTGAAGTTCTTGCTTTGGTTAAAATTCGGCTTATTGTTACATTTTTATTAAATGAAAGCTGAAAATGCCTTTTTTTTTAATCGCGAGTAGGACTGGCGTTTTCCATATTGAATGACACATTGAAAGGACAATTTTGTCTGTTTTTAAGATTTGCATCAGTTTTCAGAAGATTTTAATAATCTCAGGACATTTTCATAACTTTTTCTTATATTTTATAATTTCAGGAGATATCCAGGAACGCTTTTAATAATAAGTTAAAATGGTTTAATTTAATAATTTACACCTAGAATTCGCATCGCGCGAGGCCTAGGAAAGTGCGGGGCCCACTGCGGCCGCATAGGTTGCAGTGGCCTAAGACCGGCCCTGGTGGTAGCAATAGTTAAATATCATAGTTATTTACTATTGATTTTATTTATAGCAAACGAATAATCTCATTGGACTAGGGCAGCATCACTAGATCACTAAACTTAGAGACACTCCACAACAGGTATTCTTACTTACAGTAGTACATAATGATTAACTCTTTCTTTCCTAACTGACGATACCAACGTTGATTCCACTAGAATGTGGTAAATAATTACGGAGAGAAAGAGTTAAAACACTACCTCACGACTTACAAATACGAGGATCAACCTAATAAAAATGCTCAAAGATAAATTTCTAATTCCATATGCTAGGAAAAGTTTGCACACGTTCTTTCCTACTGCCATTAGGGCATAATCCCAGGAAAACCGATAGATAAATAGTGTCTCTAATTATAGCCTGGACGACAACTTAACATATGAAGAGTCGTAGGAACTAGTTTCTCATTGTGAATCAACTTCAGTCACTTATAAGATAAGATAAGGGTACCAAAATACAAGATCCACAAATGAGATTGGACCAAAAGCGCTAAGAGCATGATATTTGCATGAAAGTAGCGCTATATAAAAGCTATAATAATAAAAAAAGAAAAATCGAACGTAGATATTAGCACACATAAAATAAATTTCATTAGTATTTTAACTAACGAAAGAAAAAAATTCACATTGTTTAGATTTCACACGTCAAAAGATCCTACTAAAGAAACTTGTTTTGTTTTCCTATGGAAGAGAATCATGCTTACATTACTGGCGTACACTAACAGCGTGATCACCATTGGAAAACACATGATTGAAACAACAAAAAAGGGAAGGTAATCAAAGGAAAGTAAAAGGGAGAATGTGGACGAAAAAAGAGGTGGAGGGGATGTTGAGTAAAAAAAAAAAATAAATGCGGCATGCTAATTCTCTCTCCTTTTGCTAAATGGTTTTATCGATGTGTGGATGTGTTAAATAAAACTCAAGACACGATAGAAAGAGAGAGAGAAAGAGAGAGAGAGAGAGAGAGAGAGAGAGGGGGGGGGAGTGAGAGAGATGGTGAAATTTAACCTGGGGAATCGGAGGGAATGAGACATGAACGAAAGATGGACATCGAAAATACAAAGTTCTGGAAATGGAACTGGGGAATCGAAGAGAAGGAAGGAACGAGAGATGGACAGAGAGAAAGAGAGAAGGCTATGGCGTGTTTCTTGCATACAACAGAAACTAAGTGTTGGACAGATCAACAAGAAAGATGGCAATTTTTGAATTTTAATTTTTTACACGTTTAAAGTGTACAGAAAGAAATAATGCACTGGGATTCCAAGATAACATCGCACACAAGGACACACACACACACATCCAGACTTTCTATTTGTCTTCCTTCTATCAATCCATTAGATCTCAACTTTATTATTATTATTATTATACTCGGAATGACCCCTTCATTGTTTAAGCGGAAAGAGAGATGATACTACACTACGTTTAAAACTGTAGAAATGAAATATAAACACTTGAGATTTGTTTATTTCATGTGACCTGTAGTCAAATGGCTCTTATTGCACACATGCAATGGTTTCATGCAAGCCAAGACAACTAACAATGGCGTGCCGACGTCACACAAATGTGGAACGCCAAGTAACGATCACATTGACATGCCTCTGTCCTGGTGCCACACAATCCAGAACTGAAGTCAAAGTCAACTGAACTTCTTCCTCGTTCTCATTTTCAGATGGCTTGACCAATATAGGAGATGAACTGAGCAGTGGTATCCAAATCAAGGAGTTCTCCATATAGTTTGGGGGAGGCTACCACCTTCTACCAAGCGCGTCCCTAGGTGGCGGATAGGGGGAGGAACACCAAATAAACAGCCGCGGACCAACTGGTTTGCAGTCATGGAGGATGAGGTGGAGTTTCCAATGGTTAGAATATTTACTAAAAAACATCTCAGAAATCCAGGGAAATGATTGCAAAAAGCGAGTATAGGGTGCTCTAACTTTAAACCCGGGTAGATGAAACTTGTTAGATAGGGATAGCAGTTCATCTAGGAGAGAAAACTCCGAAAATAAAATCTGCTGCCTTGCAGATGATCTTGGATGATCAAAGGCTATGGGAGCACACCCAAAAAGAAAAGCAGGCTGAAGTCGGAGTCAATGGGCCTCCTGGCGCATAATACATTGTGGAGTTCCACTGAATTAACTGAGCTTAACTCTTTGGGGATCTCTTAAAGGAGCAAACTCCTTTAAAAGAACACTGAAAATGGCGGGAGATTGTTTGAATCCAATCATTATACTGAAACTTCACCACACTTATTATTATAATGGGGAAAAAAACTTTTACAAGATTATTAGGATTAGAAATATCTTTAACAGGTGTATTTGAGGACCACAGTTTTATCTGCGACAAATGTGTCAAACTATATAAAGTCACAGATAAATATTTATTGTAATATAAAGAATGGCTTTATTCCTTAATCTTTAGAAATGAAATCAAAATACGAATTGCCTGACATATTATTCTACTCCTAGATACTTGCTCCTAGATAGTTTCTCACCATTAATTTAGAGTCCTTGGTCTTGTACGTTTTTACTATGTGCAGATCTATATTTAAATGTCATTGAACTTCCAAGTCCTGCAAGAATATAACTATACCCCTCCAAACCATTGTTACAGAACTCATTTTCATTCAATTTTTAAAAAACCAAGATAATTGTATACAACTAGTTGTTAATAAATGACTGACATGGAAAAAGTAAATATATACAAAATAAAACAGTGCAGACAGAAAGTTTTCCACTCACAAAGAAAAACCCTTTTTAATTGTCGAAGTGAGAGTTATTATTATTGCAACAATTAGAGACATCGACGCATTGAACATAAAACTTACATTAACAGGTCGAGTTTATTGATTTGAAAGTACAACTTAGTCCACCATATAAAGCGGAAAAAAAAATTGAAACAAAAAAATTAAGCGTACAAGAAAATATTAATTAGTGTCATTTAAAATGAAAAAGACTAAAGAAAACATTTTTTATTTGTAGACACAACAAGCTAGTGGCTCAAGTGTAGACATTTTTTTTGGGGGGGTGAGGAAGGGTTGATGGGCTAATTATAGAACGTATGCATGCCATTGTGGTTGTCATAAAAGATGGTGGTAAAATAGTTCTCATATATTTAAAGATGAAGTTGACTAAGACCGAAAATAGATTGTTTTTACCTGGCGCTACTGGATCAAATATAGATCAAGGTTTTGCTGAAACCAGACTTAATGCAGTTCGGCACCTGATCTAACATTGCCAATGTCAGAATAACCTAGCTCATTTCATCAGTATGTCCTACTTTTATTGGAGTCCTGACACCTTATCGCTATTCATAAACACAATTAAAGAAAACAATACAGAACTAGAAGCAAAGCTAAAGTTTGGATGAGACCTTTTCTTACAGAAGGCTTGAACACTGACCTGTGACATCGCAACATGCAGATAGTGGAGACCAGACCTATAATGTAGCAACAAGCTATTGATCTAAACTGCCCACAGGTTGAGACGTCAGAGGTCAGTGTTCAGGCCTTCTATGACGAATTGGTCTCTGTTTTTGGGTCGCTGCGCATGCGTAGACTACAATCAACATAGCAAAAATTTAAAGACAGCCGATAGTTGTCAACCGATAATAATAATAAGGCAGGTCTTCGAGTCCGAAGATTAATGAGGAATGCAGAATTTCCCGTGGCTACGCAGCCCTCATCTGTGACCTACATATTTTGACACACCCAGGGCAAGCATAGCCATTGTCCTCCGGTGGTCGATTAAGATTTTCTTTTCGCAGTCTGCGTCTGTCCTCGGCAGCGTATTTTCTCTTGCTCTTAATTACAAACAAATATTACTTAGGCCTCTTTATTTTACCGACTTTTATCAATTGAGTCAGGCTCACAGAAAAAGAACAAGCTTTGTTTTCAACAATGATTTTGTTTCAGCTAAATTCTTCAAAACTGTCACTAAAAAGTATTAAGAATAGACTTTTTATAAAGATAGTACCCAAAAATTTTCTGTCCTGTTTTGTTATAATTTTTTAAAGTACAAAACGAAAAATAAAAAAAGATTTACTTTTGAATGATCTACAACAGTGGTTCCCAACCTTTCTCTAACGGAACACTTCGCACATTTTGAGAATTAAGCGGAACACTTTACTTATTTTTTTTAGACAGATTACTTCACGTGGTGACTTTCTAGTTACTTATTATAGTAATACGTGGAACACCTATTCAGGCCTCGCGGAACACTAGGGTTCCGCGGAACACAGTTTAGGAAACACTGATCTACACTATCTAAGCTGAAATTACAACATACAGATTTTGTGAACATTGACAAACTATTTCAATAGCAATTCCTAAGTAGGGTGTACACGATGGCCACTAACTTTACGTCGTATTCCATCCTCGTTCAAAGTGACACTCTGATTATGCTGATCTACAATATCAATGCCGGCTTCCTGATGGGCGTCATTTCCATGTTCGGCCTCCTCTCCAACATCATCAACATCTACGTGTTCGTCCAGCAAGGATTTCGTGACAAGTTCAACATCAGCCTCTTCGCCCTGGCCGTCTCGGACATCGGGACGCTCCTGTCATCGCTGATCTATAGCGTGTGCAGCAGCCCGTTGCTCGGCAGCGCCAGCCTTCCCGTGGACCTCTTCGAAGTGCAAAACTGGATCGGCGGTTTCCCGCGGGGCACCTTCAGCCGGATCACCAACTGCGTGACCACCTACATCACCTTCGAGCGCTGCATCTGTGTGGTTTTCCCGATCAAGGTCAAGGGGCTCATCACAGCTAGGGTCACGGTCGTTACCCTCGTTTTCATTTACCTCGTCATGGCCTCGACTATCATCCCGCCTTACTTAGGGCTCGTTGTGACCTGGAGATTCGACTCATTCTCCAATCGAACCATTCTGAGCATGCCTTTTGAAACGAACGATGGCTACGCGTATATTATAGCTATAGCGAACGTACACTCTTTCATCCAGCTTGTTACTTACGCTCTAATCATTGCTTGCACGATAGTTCTGGCGGAAGAGCTCCGGAAACAGTCGAAGTGGCGCCTTAAGGCAGCGCAGTCAAACGACATCTCTTCCAAAGTGGCCAGGAAGAAAGTGAACAAAACGATACGGATGATTGCATCCATGGCCGTTATTTACATCGTCTGCTACAGCACGTCAGTGTTTCAACTGGTCTTCTGCGCTGTTGTACCAGATTACCCATGGACCATGTACGACATGTACTGGATAGTTTTTTCGTTCGCTATCTTGATGGAGAGTGTGAACTCGTCGGTGGGGATATTTCTATATTACACCATGAGCGCGAAATTCAGAATAACTTTCATTCGCACATTTCTCGCGTGCTCTCAAAGCATGAAATCCGCTATATCGAACTAAACTGAATCTCTCATATACAAGTTTTCAAAGCTGTGTGTACAAGACAAAGTTAAGTATAGAATTGTATTTCTGTTTATAGCTATCAAAATGTCAGGCTCTCGAGTTTTAAATTCTATAGTAAATGTTTTCATTCGGGATCTTATTTTAACAATCTTCCGTGTTTCTTGAAGAGATATATAAAAAGAGAGTTCCATACCCCAGCCACCAGGAGTTCCTCTCTCTAACCTGACCATATATGTCATATAGTAGGTCTTGAGCTTCCGAATGTCTCTGAATGCAAGGTGGTATTGAGAGCGCTAATGGAATTAAACATCTAGATGATTTACAAGGGAGTATTTTAATATTATTTCTACGATCACTACAGAATTAGAATCGAGATTGAAACTCTTGACATTTTTCCTAACAAAACATGAAACAACTTTTAAAAAATTACCAATTAGTTAGGCAAGTAGTGGTGATCAATTTATTTTTGTTTATATAAAAGGTTTAAATCTTGCCGTATTGAGAGATATGACAATGATTTTGCGATTCTTTTTTATATATATATATTTTTTTAAATATTTTATTTTTTCACTCCATTTAATACAATGACATGTAAATGAAAAAAAAAATCATAAAACTCTTCACATGTTTTCCTGATGTATTTTTGTGCTTATGGTGTACACACTATTTGCATTGCATTTGAGGAAAACCCTTAAAAGATGATCTTCAAGGAATCATTTCAGCTTTGTTCAAAGCTAAATACTTCTGGCACCATGTAATTGAATTAAGATTTATGTAATATCGATGAAAACAAGCAAAAGGAAAATAAATAAAAACCCTATAAAATACTGAGATTTTACACAAGGCTAGAGGACTGTGACAAGGAACTAATCTTGATTTTTTTTTTTTTAATTCTATTTCAAAATACAGTAAATTTAATTAGTTGACATCAGGTCATGACCAATTACACAAATTGTGTAGATCTAATTACTTAGCTACTAATCTGAATAACACTTAATGTTGAACACATATTGGAGTCTGGTGTCGCACCAATCTCTCTTAGAAACTAAGAATACTTAATAAATATCAAACAGAGATGTGGTGGGGAGAATGGAGAATCAAGTATGAGTGAGACAGTGAGCTAGGGCTTTGGTTAATATAGATATTAGCTAAAATATATAATAATGTTACGTACAGAAGATAATCATTCTTCAAAAGCACTGGGAATTTTCTAAAGACATAGATAAAGCAATGAGACTTGAAAGAGAGAGAAAGAGGCGGCGGGGGGTGGAGGCAGGAGGTGGGTAAGCTGAGTACAATGTGTGTGGCAAGCCAATGCTCGCTCCCTTTCCTAAATGTGTTTGAGTGCTATGCGGGTGTGTTGGTGTGCTAGAGGAGATGGTGTGACAGAAACTGGAGAAGCGAAGAGCAAGAGGGGTGGACGAAAGATGGACAGCGAGAGAGGCAAGGACGTCAAAATGCAATATTTCCATGTTGTTTCAATATACTGGGGAAAACTCGTTCCACGCACGCACTTGGTGATACGAGATGACAATCACACACACATACACACGCACACAGCATGACAATGGCCAGACTTAGTGAAGCCCAATTTCCTTCAGTTAACCCTTTGTATTCGTAAAGTTAAAAAACTTAACGTTGAAAGGGACAGAGTGACAGCACGGGCAGTGGAATGACTACCTCTAGTGTCACTCGATCAAACGTGCCAGTGGTTGGCAAGAATAGGTGTCATTACTTTTTTTTTTAACACTGTTATCCCAGAAAACGCTGAAATCGTGTCATGGAGCTATATATAACACACAGGAACCCAAGGAAGATAAAAATGTTATTACATTGTAGCCTTAGCTTTCCGCAGGACGTGGGGGAAATCGACGAGTAGGCATTGAACCCGGGACCATCAAGACGAAAGTCCAGAGCGCAAACCGCATGACCATGCAGCCGTTCACCGAGTCTTTGTAATTAATGTAGCGGCAGTCAAGACAACAACTAGATATTGCATTGTTGTGCTAAGTTTGATGCTAATACTAAAAAATGGTAAATTAAATTTACATAATGTGACATCTACTAAAAAAATATGAAAATAAGATAGTTGCCACCTTACAAAATTGTTGAGCAAACGAGAGATGGACAGGGACATAAAGGGAGAGAACTGTGCGTGCTTCATGTATTTCTTTAAAAGCTCTGAAAATGAACACTCCAAAGTAGATTTCAACTCGTCTGCTAATAGAAAACGTTTAAAAGTGAACTTTCTGCCGTGCCAATGTTTTCTACTCGTGTTAAGATGCTGTAACCTACTCCAGATAAGACGGCTACTAGACATCAAGTTTGAATAATGCAAGAAGGCGGATACAAGATTGGGCCCAATGGGCGGAAACAGACCGATCAATATGAGCGTGGGCCAGGAAGGAGATCCCGAAAATATTTGGTACTATCAACCTTATTCTTTTCTTCAAAACATAAAACATTGTTAGGTACCCATTTTTTTTTTTTTTTTTTTTTGTTTCAGATTAACCCATCTTTAAAGAATCTATTTCCAACAAATAAAGAGCATCAAACTGGTATTTAAAAATATTTTATATGAGTGGGTAATGATTTATTCCATCAGCTTACAACCATATATATCTTTATTTGTTAGTAGATAACAGTTAAATATCTGAAAATATAATTTGAACATAATATGTATTATCATGGAGTTTAAATTTTTTTTATGGGTAAACAAATGGTGAATAATGTTTTTATTGCTAAAACTAATGATGAATAAGTCACACAAGCAACATTCACCAATAGCAGCACTAATGTACCAATAATATTAAAAGATGGATGTTTTTTTTTTCGTTTTTTTTTTAATTTTTTTTTTTTTTTACTTGGAAATAATAATGGACATAATGAGAAACTGCGTATGCGAATAATTTTTACTCACAAATTAAGTTACAAGAAAACTTACGAAAATTTTGCATAAGTTGAGATAAACCCGAATTTATCATAATTCTTGTTCTTAAAAATGTTGAACTTCATACAATAAACGTATATAGTTGAGATAAAAATAGAAGTGCAGACTTTCGACAAGACCATGTACACTAGTATACAGCTCTCGTACCTACAAACATATTGTAAGTGTATTTCAAACCTTTTTTGCTAATGTCCATGTTCCAAATTCACTCTAATCATTATAAAATAATGTAATTACAGTAGCCGCTAAGACCAAATTTTATTGCCATCTGTACGTTTGTATACGGAACATAAAGTAGCCAATAGCCAAGATAGTAGGCCCACATCACAAGATCCACATGGCTCGCATGGACCGTTCTGCGGGGAACAGTTCCAGGAAAAAGAAGAGGAGGCAGACAGAAGAAGAGATGCGACGATGGCACAGGCCTGTTCATGAAGGAGACCATACTCCTGGCAAAAGACAGGGAGAAATGGAGAGAGATGGTCAGCAGATCATGCGTGGTGCCCCTACGATCCGAAATTCTTAATACTAAGATTGTATATACATATTGTTTAATTACACATTTAATGCATCTTATACAAATAAAGTTATAAAACAATCACAATGTGGATCGAAGAATTGGAATGCGCTTTAAACACTTTGGTTAATGATAATTAAAAAACATATTTCTATCTAGTGTTAAAATTGTTACGTTTTGTATGTATAAATTGTATTGTTCACTGTGATAGGCTTACAGTTCAACACAGATTTCTTAAACAACAAGATACACAATAAAAACCCAACTCTTGGTGACAATTTTAATGAGCAGGACAAAGAAAACGTTGGTGAGGAAGAAGATACATGGAAGTAGCGTCATGATGAAGGCGTCTCTAGAAAATTTTTTAAGAAAAAATTGTAATGCGATGTCTCAAATTTGGATGTTACACGCCTCTGGTGTGCGCCCAGACAACTAAACTGCTGCACTGTGGGAGAAGTTTCAAGTCTTGATGTCTTGAAAATTGGAAGGTGACAGAACAAAGTAACGCATCTTCTTCGGAAACACGATAAAATGTCTGTCTTGATGTCTCAGAATTGGAAGGCACAAAGAATTCCAACGCTTTCTGTTGAAGACAAAACAAAATTGTCTGCAGTCTCGATGTCTCTAAAATTGAAAAGCGCCCGGTCAACTAACGCTCTCTGTTGGATACTAGATACAATTTTTAAAGTCTCGATGTCTCTAAAATTGAAAAGAGCACAGTCAACTAACGCTCTCTGTTGGATACTAGATACAATTTTTAAAGTCTCGATGTCTCTAAAATTGAAAAGCGCCCGGTCAACTAACGCTCTCTGTTGGATACTAGATACAATTTTTAAAGTCTTGATGTCTCTAAAATTGAAAAGAGCACAGTCAACTAACGCTCTCTGTTGGATACTAGATACAATTTTTAAAGTCTAGATGTCTCTAAAATTGAAAAGAGCACAGTCAACTAACGCTCTCTGTTGGATACCAGATACAAATTGTAAAGTCTTGATGTCTCTAAAACTGGAATCCAAAGAAATGAACAATCACTACTGAAGATACGTAGAGAAGTCTCAATTCCTGGTATCACATGATCCATAGCATAGAGTCAAGAACTCTCAGACTAAACCCTTTGGTGAGCAAAATTGTCCAGCCGAATCTACAACAGAAAATGGCAGGTAGTAAGTAGAATATATTAATTAGGCTTAGTTGTCTTTTTAATAAGTTAAAGATAATTTTAAACTCATTCCCAGACGTTTTCATAGGCGGCGGTTGTGCCAAACTCTGATGGTCACAGTGGGTACCTCTTTTGTCACATATAATTCTTCACTTATCCGTAATCTTCGTAGTCGGCAAAGAAATCAAACAGCTCCACGAATCAAATTCAAATATTGATGTAGATATATTTTTTAAATCTTTTATTTGAAGTATCAATTCTCATTTAGTGCTTTTTCACTAAGAAACTGGTTCCTTCATTTTAACTCTATACATATTAGATTTCACAGAACATACAAGTATCAAAGACACGATTGAAATCATCCCAAATCATCGTCATAATGATAATGACCATTGTTACAGAAATGAATTCCATTTAAACCAAAACAATTTCCTGCTAAAGTGGCTAGTAATCGTGGTACAAAAAGAGTTCAATCGTTTCCAAACACAGAAACACGTGTCAATATAGTTTTTAAATGAATACTTAAAGAGTCTCCCAGTACCGATGAGTCGAAGATTGGTGTCATTATGCTCCAATCAGGGACTGCGCAATCTTTACATTTACCACATTTTTAATACGCCTCTAAAAGTATTGAATTGTAAGTATCAGTTCATCTTACCAGAGAATTGAAACATTTTTTTTTTAATCTTAAAATAAAAGTGTCTAATAAATAATATTGCTTTGTTTGTCTTTTAAATTGTACAAAACTTTAACAGGCGATCAGTTGAATGGAAAATTGAAGTAGAGATTGTAGATGAGAGTAAAAAAAAAAGAGGGGAGGGGTAATTAAAAACCCGACACTCTTCTTGAGCGTGCATTTGTGGATATGTTGACAAAACATAGAAACTCTACGAAATACAATACTTGTCATATATATGATGATATTTACATTACTATTGAGCGTGAAGGTGATTGTTTTATCTTATATAATTTAACGAGATGCAACCAAGGTTTCCAAGTCAGACACATGAAGTTCGAAGAGCTGATATAACAAAAATTCTCTTCAGAATAACTGGTTATAGTCTTATTAAAAAAAACACTATTGTACTATAAGAGAAACTTGATTTCTTTATAGTAGTGGAATAGTATATGTAACATAAAAGAAAAAAGGAAATCCTCTCCTGAACTAAATTCAAAACAAAGAAAAGATTAGGCCACGAGGCCTTCGCCATTTTCAAACAAACTGTAAAGCAAACGACAAAGTCAGCGAACAGTCAACCGTTAATACCCACTGCGTAAATACGAAACAGTTTCCCTCTAAAGTTTTTGATGATAAACTGAACAATGTCAAGGACACTAAATTGAAAAGTTGCCAACTCAACAAAAACTACAAGCGGAAGTGTTTAGAAACTTTGATTCAGCAGTGCTACAAAGTATATTTATTAAATATATATATATATATATATATACATCTTCTCAAGACTTCCTGTGTTCTGTACACCGAAAACAGATTGCTATTTATGGAAACGCCTCCTTGTTAAAAAATCTACAATTAATGAAAATTTGTTGATGATGTTTACATTTTGCGTAGTTCTATTTTTAGAAATGTATACAGCAATGAATGAGGTTATGTGTAACTATAATAGTGTACACCATATTTACATAACTTTTTGTGAATATTTCTATTGTTATATTTTATTATGATTCTTAAATAATGAAAGGAATTTTTTTATCTTTAGTTGTTTGTCGTTTTAAATCAACCGACTGATCTTCAGTACAGCCATTGTTTACATTTAAATTGAAAATAGAATTTATCAAAGTTTAACGATCATTTTTATATACAATGAAACCAATGGAAATATAAAACGAAAAACTGTATCCTGCTAATTATAACTTTGAAGAAACATAGTTTAAAATTAATAACTTAAGAAAATAACAAAGTTAATTTGAACATTAATCTTAATGACAGATTTCTATAGAAGTATCCATATATTTTGGTGAAAGGGTACCATGACAAGTAACCTTACGTCAGTATATCTGACCAGTGGTCAGAACGATATGGTGTTGTTTCAGATTTGCAACATCAACAACGTGTATCTATTGGCCATCGTTTCCCTGTTCGGTCTTCTGTTCAACGCTATCAACATCTGCGTGTTCGTGAAGCAAGGATTTCGTAACAAGGTCAACATCAGCCTCTTCGCCCTGGCCGTCTCGGACATCGGGACGCTCCTGTCATCATTGATCTACAGTGTAAGCATTAACCCGCTGCTGATCAGTGCCGGTCTACCTGTGTCCCTCTACGAGCTGCAAGGTGTCGTAGCGGCTTTCCCGCGGGCTACCTTCAGCCGGATCACCAACTGCGTGACCACCTACATCACGTTCGAGCGCTGCATGTGCGTCGTATTCCCGATAAAGGTCAAGGGGATCATCACCGCTCGGGTCACGGCCGTCACCCTCGTTTTCATCTACCTCGCCGTGGCCTCGACCTTGATCCCGCTTTACCTCGGGTTGGTTGTACGCTGGAGATTTGATCCTTTTTACAATCGGACCATTTTGGGTATGACGTTTGAATTCAACAAAGGCCCCGCAGATATCAACGCGGTTTTGAACTTACACTCTTCCATCCAGCTCGCTTCTTTCATTCTTATCTCCCTGTTCACAAGTGTTCTGGCGGGAGAGCTCCGGAAGCAATCAAAGTGGCGCCAACAGGCAGCTCAAACTAATAACATCTCTTCCAGGGTGGCTAGGAAGAGAGTGAGCAAAACGATACACATGATTGCAGTCATGGCCGCCATCTACATAGTCTGCTACAGCCTGACCGTGTTCCACCTCATCTACAACGCAGTGGAGCCGGCCTACCGCTCGACCTTGTTCGCCATATATAGTTCAGTTTTGTCGTTTGCTATCTTGATGGAGAGCGTGAACTCATCTATAGGAATTTTCCTGTATTACACCATGAGCGCCAAATACAGAATTACTTTCCTTCGTATGTTTCTTCCTTACTCTCAATCCACGAAATCGGCTGTTTCCTACTCAGCCACATCCGAAATAGATTAGTCTTCAATGTTTTCAACGCAAGTTGCGGCCATGTATATACACAGATATTTTGTATACTCCGCCCCAGAATGGCTGCACAAAATGTTTTAGTAGGAATTAACAATCCATAATGTAGCACAGGTTCAAACATCATTTCCGAAATGAGTCATAAACTACATAAGCAAACTAAGAGCAAAAATTAAATTCCTTTCACTTATGCTATCTCTTAAGAGACAAGGTGGCTGAGTGGTAAAGCGCTTGACTTACGAACAGGAGGTCTCGGGTTCGAATCCTGGTGTTTTAAATTTTGAGATCTTTGGACGACTCTGAGTCCACCAAGCTCTAATGGGTACCTGACATTAGATGTGGAAAACTAAAGGCTGGAGGTCGCTGTGCTGGCTGGCCTCATGGCACCCTCGTTATACCATTTGAACCCATAGATCGCAAGGTCTGAAAGGACAACTTTCCATTTTTTTTTACGCCGTCTCAGACAGATCTTGAAAGTCAAATGCTAATGCCAGCAAAAGGTGTGCAACTCTGAGATACTCGCTCGAACGGGTCTGCCCATCGTCTTAACCATCCTCAGACGACGTCGCCTGCGCTGTCAGCCATTTGGTCGCATAAACGTTACCCCAAAGGCATTCTCTATGGGCAATGTCCAATTAGAACAATGAAAAACTGGTCTCTAGCCTCCGATATGCAGATGCAATCCAACGGTGAAGTACAATGTTCACTCCTTGGAAGACAGAGCCTTAGACAGCACCAAGTTGATAGAGAAAGTGACAAGACAAAGCTTTGGACAATGAAACAAAACCATGAGACAAGCTCCGCAAGTAAGGAAAGTCTACCTAAAAAAATGACAGACTCTCTACCAGCAAGGCGACTGCTACCTTTACCTGACTTGCACGAGGACCTTGAGGTCTCTCCAGAACAAGGCGCTCTACAGTCAAATAGAACAAGATCTGGGAGATGACTCATGCGTCGTTCTATGACTGAAGGAGGCCTACAAATGTAGCACATACATTAACAATGTCGACTATTGATTTCTAGAGTCGACTTTACACAAATAACTTAATGTGTTTGGACTGACAATCAGTTTCAATGATGTATCTACTTAAAGAGATAAGGGAGCTCTTGTTAATCGTGCTGCAGACTTACTGCTTTTGTATAACACTTTGGTAACCTGTAAACTCATTCTCCATGCTCTTCTCTTGTTTATACTTTTAGGTCTCCAAGGTTTAACTTTACAATAACTAATGTAACACTCATTGTACCTATTGTAACAATTGGACACTCGTTTGTAACTTTTGTAACAATATAACTATTAATAGTAACTACTGTGGCAATTAAACTACATATTGTAACTAATATAGCTATTTCATTAAACTTTATACCAACTAAAACTCGATTTGTATTCTGGCATTAACTGCTTCTTCGTGATATAAATAATTCTACAATGGAAGTTGAATATTTTTTTCGCATCGTTCGAGCCATCATGAATGCCATCCAGCACGAGGTTTGGGCTACGACGTTATAATCTTCATATTTAAAGGAACGACCCCCCCCCCCCCAAAAAAAAAAAAAAAAAAAAATTACATGTAAAGTGTAAGGAATAACCTTCTTTAACCACAGACACTAAAGCTTTAAAAAAAAACATCTGTTGACAGGATCTTCCATTTCATTATATTTTTTCAATCACAACTAATAAGCTTGATGCTGATAAGAAAAGTGCTTGCCCATAATGAGTGATTTCGCGTTCGAATCCTGGTTAAGACTAAGATTGTGAACTTCGGGAAGTTTAGGAAGCCCCTAAATCCACTCAACGTTGTGGATATTTGGGGGGGGGGGGGTTTCGCCACAATTAGGTCATGTGATCCTATCGTTGTGGAAGTAAAGGCGGTTGAGCGTTGTGCTCGCCACATGAGATCCTTGTTAACTGTCAGCCAGAGAAACAGACGAGCTTTACATCATCAGCCTCGTAGATCGAAAGGTCTGAAACGGGTCATCTCTTACCTTAATAAGACTCGAAGTTATTAAAAATAGTCTACCATGAAATACGAACTTGCAGACTTGTACACTTAATGGTACCGTTTCAAAAGAACACAAATCTCAGAATGTCCAATCACTGAAACGCTCCTGATGTTTGCTCAAGCACCTTAATTTCGTATGTCTTCCTCGTCTCTATTCTTCAAACCACACGAAATGTACACACGAAATGTACACACTAAATGTACACATATTTAAGCGCTAATGAAAACATACCTTTCGGTCCCATATAGTACTTTCAGGCGCGATAACCTGACCTCGATAACCCACAGGTGTAATTCACAACTCACGAGCAAGTAGCTCGCGCACCGTGGTGTTAGTAAACGTCTTCCCATAATACCACACAGGCCGGATACTGTGAGTCAGGAGTAGTAGAATAGTGTCTGGAACTTAGTCATAAAACCACGGCTGTGGGACTAGGAAAGTGACTAGCTCTGACAAAAGTACGCTACCCTTTGACCCTAGAAGTTACGGGGTCAAATATTTTTAAACGGACGTTAAGTCTAGTGGTTACTTCTTGTAATGATTTTAATCATCTATATTTCAAAGAGACAAGTAGATAGTATGTAAGGACATTTGTAAAACCTCGCTAACTACCAAAATATTACATTTATATTTATTGTCCACATTTCTCTTCATGTACAATCCATAGTTTTTGTAAAGTCTAGATAAGGTTGAGAGAAGAAATGCTCCGAACACTCACGCACACTCACAGTTAACATCCAAGCGATCACAGAGACTCCAATACTAAAAAATAAGGCAAGAAAAAAAAGTTCTTTATAATGCCTCAAGTCTAACAATAGATCGTCTGCAACATCTTACCGCGACACCTTCAAAGGGAAAGCTAATGGAGAGAGTAAAATAAATAAAACCGTGAGTTGTTTTTTTTTTCCTAGTTATTTATCTATTTGTTCACAGCAGTGTTTCCCAAACTGTGCTCCAAGGAACCCTTGTGTTCCGCGAGGCCTGAATATGTTTTACACGCACTACTGGAATAATTAATTAGTAGGCCACCACGTGAATTCGTCTCTCTCGTAAAATAAATAAATAAACAAAGTGTTCCGCTAACTACTCGAAGTGTTCCGTTAAGTAAAAATGTTGGGAAACACTGGTTTCCACCAATCGCCCCGCCTTTCTCTAAACTACTGTTGCGATTCCCCTCCACCCATCTTATTTTTCTCCGCTCCTCCCACGCACGCACTGCTTTTTTAAATGTTCCCGTAGAGTGTAAACGAAATTATTTCATTATTAGAGAGCTCTATTTTAGATTCATTTGACAAACCAAACGCAAAGAAATCTGGCTATGCGTCACCGGTAACCGAATTCTTTTAACAAACAAATCGTGTCTTGTTTCTGAAGAAAATGACAGGACCTATGTGAAATTGAAGGTCAGACTGAATTAATGTAAAGCTGGCGTTGCAACAATCCACACGAAACAAGGCTGTTACGAATTAATGTCGCATCTAATGACCCCAAGTGGATCCTGCGTGCGGGGAGGGGGGAGAGAGTCGAGTGACCAATCGATCTGACGTCCATACAGAGTAGATTTGGAAATTCTCGAAATGTGTGTTCAGCCCCCAGATGGGTGTGTACGCGCGCACGTGGTGGTGGGGGACTGGTGTTGCTGGACATAGATAGATAGATAATGTGGTTAGGAAATCGGTGACTCATCCCTGACCGGCAGCGACATTTTGGCTACAGCGAATGTCCTTGACCCTCCTAAAGTTTCCAATGCTTAGCAGAATGGCACTCCATCATCGATCAACTTGAGAGATGAGTCTAGATCACTTGAAGTTGGCATTGTTATCTACATCGACACGCTCCTATCTAGGTTAGTGCATAATAAAGTCAACCGAAGTAAGTCTAACTTCTCTAATATAGATCTTTCGTCTAAAACTAACTGTAAAGGGAAAATATACTAGTCTTGGTAGGAAAGAGTTAAAGAGATTATCGAATTTTTTTTATCCATGATTAAGTTGTGGAATCTTTAAGATAACAATAACAAGGCGGCCCCTGCGGCACAGTAGTACGACATTCAAAAGCCAGAGCTGTATTGAGCAACAACCTTTTCATGAGCAGATTTTGGGGGTCAGAGGTGAGTTCTTGTGTCCATCTATTTTGTAATGTTTTTGGAGCTCCATTAGGCTATCTCCTGGTCATTCCAAGCAGCTGGTGTGGGTTTGTAGTTACATGTTTATATTACACATACCCGTATCACGTTGTGTTTTGAAGCTTGAACATGTAAATTGTGTTCATTATTTTGTTACATTAACTGATTGCTTGGAGTTCCGTGAATGAAAAACTTTTATTTTCTTGTTCGACAACAGCAGTTACACCTCATGTGATCACGGAAATGTGAAATACGCATGCGCGGGGACTATCCCCCTCTCTCTCTCCTCGCCCTTTATGTAAAGAAAATAATTTTCATAAAACTAGCTTCGATTGCAATTATCACAATAACAATACCATTATTTGTTATATTAACAGCAGTATTATACTCAATAATAATGTACTAAAATACTTTCAAAACATTGTATGAGTAAAATTACAAACAATGTTCTTTGCAGAAATGTATTAATTAAGTAATGCGAAAAAAAAAATGTTAATGCCAATCTTCAATTGCCGCCCCTTTCTTTATTGTAATCAATCTTTATTATAAGGTTTGAATTTCGTGTTAAACAAATTTCGCGCGCAGATTCAGACGACAGAGAGCAGACGTATTCATTGCTGTGATAAAAGTGCGAGATCATGGCATTTTAAAAGACAATGTCCAGGACGGCATTGTTAACAAAAAAAAAAAAAAAAAGGAAGGTGTGACCTAAAGCTTGGCATATTTTGGTCTCGTCAGCGTCACAAATTTTAAACATTCTTTAGCACATGTAAAAACATTTCCTGACAGTGTTCAGTTATTTTTAAGACTCGTTTGTACACTATGGCCAGATTACAAGATCTTCGGGGCTCGCAAAGACATTCCTAAAGGGAACAGTACCAGGAAAAAGAAGAAGAGGCAGGCAAAGAAAGCGATGGGAGGACTACATAAAAGAATGGACGGGCTTGCCATTGAAAGAGGTTCTAACTAAGGCAAAAGACAGAGAGGAATGGAGAAAGACGGTCAACGAGTCTGGCATGGTGCCCCAAAGGTCCAATAGACTAAGAGATAGGTAAAGGTAAGTTGTATACTATATGGGATAGGTAAAGGTAAGTTGTATACTATGTGTACAGAACTCAGATATACCATATACCTCTACATATAACATGCGCGTCGAGTTCCTCATTACCCGAAAAATAGCCCTCTCATGCCCTTTCCTTTCCATCTTTCGAAAATGTTTTTGCATTGCGAACTGAGAATGTAAAGGACATTTATTGAGCCACATTTAACATGCACGAATCAATGGAGTGTCCGTTTAAAAGTGAACTACTTTTGAAAGTATTAGAAGTAATTATACAGTTGAGTTTAATGTAAGAATATTGAAATTAAATACGATATCGCTTGAAAAGAAGGCGCCATTTAAGCTGTTATCTCAAATAAAATGATCAATCTTTATATTGACTCACAGATTCATCAAGATAGCCTTGATAGAAGAGCAACAGTACTGCTCTCATTCAAACAGGATAGAGCACAGTACCATCCTAGTCTTAATTATCAAAAGCCAATAGATTGAACAAAGAAGTTTATCAATGCATTGGCATGTCCCAGTAACCTGCAGACAGCTCTGTCACTGCCTATCTCAATATATTGACATGTCATCAAATGTTAAAAGTATTTGCACTGTGCACCAGCTGTCTCTAGATAACTCTTTGATTTCCACGTCATTAAAATAAGCCTGCATTGATTTCAACCAGTAATTGATAAATTACAACCAACTAGCGGCTAATTAATATTAGATACTAGTGATTGCTGAAGTCCTGCTTGCATGACGTCTCAATGTTAATGTTTTAATTACATACAGCCAACTTTGTACTACCTAATTTAATTATTATTTTCGATTTAAAAAGAAGACTATAAACTATAAAGACCGAGACGGAAAAAAATTATGAAAGTGCGTTGAGGACAACAGCAGTCTTACATTTCTACGCTTGTTTTGTTTTTTTCTTGAAGTTTAATATTACAGAGAATGAAAACAAAAAGAAAAACAACTTTTAAGTTTAGAGTTTGACAAATTCTAAACGAAGAGCTGACAAATAAATTTTAACAAATTAAGAGAGGGTTGATGAAAACAAAAATTAACAAATAAACAAATAGCCGTTCTAGACAAATATAAAAATTAAACACAGAAAAGTCGGCATATAAGCAAAGAAATGTCAACGTGTCAAGGAACTGATGAAATGAAACATGTAATTATTGATAGATAAACAAAGAACAGTTCTGAAATGGAGAGATCACTCTGTAAAGTAGTAAACAAAGAACAGAATAAAAACGTGACATAAAAAAAGAGCTTGATTACGTTCCCTGCTTCAAAGTATCGAAGAGCTGTTTGATAAAAAAATAAAGGAAAATAACTGTTGACCAAGGAATTGTTGTCAAGGTGACAAAAGTACTGATGAAAGCAACAAGTAACTATTAATAAATAAAAAAGTACTGTTGATAATCAGTTAAGAACTGTTGACGAATAAACAAAGAACCGTTGACTAATTTAAAAAAAAAAAGCTTTTGACAATAAAAAGAAATGGATGACCACGACGATGACGCCAGCGATGACGTCAGGCGACTGTTTGTGACGCTGAACATTGTTTACCTCAACACAATTTTCGCCCTGTTTGGAATTTTCGCAAACGTCATCAACATGCGGGTCTTCGTCAAGCAGGGATTCTCCGAAAACATCAACATCAGCCTCTTCGTCTTGGCCGTGGCCGACCTGGGCGAGCTGCTCACCGTGATGGTCTTCAGCGTGTGCAACAATCCGGCTTTCGCAGGCGCAGGCCTGCCTCTCAGCCCGGGCGACTTTATCAACGTGGTGGCCGCGTTTCCGCGTGGGGTGCTGAGCCACATTAAAAGCTGCGTCACGGCGTTTATCACCTTCGAGCGCTGCATGTGCGTGGTCCTGCCCTTGAAGGTCAAGGCCATCATCACGACACGGGTGACGGTCTTATTCCTTTGCGTTATAATCGTGGGCATGGCCGTGACCTTAATACCGTTTTACCAAAGCGTCCGGATAGACTGGCAATATGACATAACCTTAAACAGGACAATTTTAAGTGCGATTTTTTCGGAAGGCGGAGGATCAGCAGATATGAACGCGATACTGTCGACATACACGGGAGTCCAGGTCGGAACCTTCCTTGCCGTCTCCCTCTTTAGCTTTATTTTAGCCTTCAAGCTCTGGCTGCAGTCGAAATTTCGAAGCCAGCAAGCACACAGCAGCGAAAACGCCAAGCGCCAAAACAGCAAAAAGTCGGCGACGACGATCGCGCTGGTGATCACAATGGCTGCCACTTACGTCACGTGCTACAGCCCGGGGATCCTGATCCTCTTGGTGGGGTTTGTGGAGCCCAGGTTCTCAGTCTTCGGCTCACTGGTCAACTACTTTATGGTGTGTGTCTCCTATACCATTCTGTTTGAAAGCATTAACTCCTCAGTGACTATATTTCTGTACTTCGCTATGAGTACAAACTATCGGAAAACATTGTTCACTCTGTTTTGTTAGTTTTTTTTTAAATATGATTTTCAGTTTTAAATAAATAAATTACACACATGAAATTGTTCAACCTGATAGTATTGTGTATCGTTAGAACACTTTTTTGTATTGTAACATAAGTAATGTTAATAAAATGTATACATGTATATATGTGTATATGCCAAAACAATAAGCCATGAGGCAGATGGTGCAAAGTGTATTTCTATTATCATCAAAACTGGTTTAGCTAATTTGTTTACAAGTCGCTAGAGCATAGAAGACGTTGCTTTCAGTGTTTAGTTTTCAGTGGATATATCTAGCAACTAACTATATCATTCTATTAACAACTACTGTAGAACATTCAGTAACAAGAACATTGGTGAGATATATACAAGGGAAGACAAATCTAGTCAGTTAATTAGTGTGGTATTTTAAACTCTGTTATTATTGTCATGAAATAATACAAAGCGTTCAATTTAATCTTTACAGTTTTCAAGGTTACCATTGTGTGTTGCGTCTGTTGAAGCTTTGTTTTGATTCCTTCATAACGAAATGACACTTAAGAGATCAGGTCTGTGCCCTTTCAAGTCCTGGTGATCTACATTCCAGCTAAGCATTGCATTAACAACGAGGATTGCATCCCCTCCCCCTTCCAATAGAAAGGTCCTATACAATACACTTCAGCTGAACATAGAAAGGTAATTTTTAATGCTTGTAGGACTTGCAAGAGCATTTTACATTAACAACAACAACAACAAAATATTTATAAGCGTTAGAAAAAAAAAGCGTTATTTTATTTTAATTTTCTCACCAAATTTTAGTAGCTAATAAAAAGATTTAAAACAGAAAAATATGTAGCCCAAATGTCCTGTTTACCTTGTAGAATGACATGTCAACATGACAAATGTCATCAGAAACCTGTCACAGAGAGTATTTGAAAGGCTGTCAGATTTGTACTGTCATTCTAAATCCATGCACGCCCTGGCTTCTCTCATTAATGGCGATGTTGTATCATAGCCTAGGCCACAGTAATAATGTCACAGTAATAATGTCCCTGCCATGGACAGTGAATGTATTATATCCTCAGGAAAACACAGATATTAAATCACGTTTACAAGACTTTTATATGTATATATATAATCGATACAATGAACTTTTGAACAACGAACCACACTGTGGGTTATGTCCAGTGATATGTCCAGTGATATGTCCGGTATGCTCCAGGCTGTAGAAACACATCTACACAAACATAAAGATAGAGAGAAAGAGAGTGAAATAGAGATAGAGCGGGGATCAGAAAATGACAGGGAGAGAGAGAGGGGGAGAGAGAAAGAGAAAGAGAGAGAAAGACAGAGAGAGAGAGAGAGGGAGCTAGTGGCCTCGTTGTGGGTGTACGTCTGTAGCCTTCACATTGAACAATCAGCCTCATCTCGCCCCACGCTCCAGTTTCTTTTTTTCCTTTCACGAAGATCCTTTATACCACACTGTAATAATAATTAAAATTTGAATCTCCATTGCCAGAGTCGGACTTGAACTCTGACCCTTTTCAGTTGTCTTACCCCGACCTAACACAGATTGAGCATACATTAAACAGTCACGGACAGCCCCTCCCCTCCCCTAAAAATAAATTTTGTTTAGCTTCTAAAAAAGAAATGAGGACAGCCGTGGAAGGGGGGGGGGGTCAACTTCGCGTAATATTGTCATGGGAGTTAAGAGTGAGAGTGATCAGCATAAAGTGAGTCAGAGCGCTGAGTAAACACGGGTCTCCCTAGCCAGCCTTTCCCCCATGTTCGTTCAATGTTTTGGTGCGAGGTCGCAGAAGCATAAGTTCTATGCACGTGACTTGTGCCCAGAGTATTGTGTTGGACATGAGGGGAGGGTGAGGGCCAACATGATAATGAGAGGCTGCTAGCTCTCTGGGAATTAGTGGAGCTGTGCATTATTCAATTTCATAATGACCAGAGACTAAACGTGAACACAAATCTATAAAATTGTCTTTTATTTATCCGTTCATACTGTACCAATCAAATAGGGTCCAGCTGCATATTGTGCAATGTCTGCGTTGCACGCAGGCGGCCAAATCATTATTCCAAGGTTACTTTTTTTTTTAAATTGAGTAAAATAAAAAAAAATTACTTAAATATTTTAACTCTTTCACTCCTAATAGGGGATACAATTGTCGATTTGACTCATTAGATTAAATTAATGTTTGATTAACTTTACTTTGTGTTGTATAAAAAGAGCATGCATTCCCTTTAACCCTACACCGAATAAAACATTTTCTGATAACAAACGAAAACGTTATTGAAGCAAAAATGAAGAATTCCGTCGGAACGTGGAAAATAATACGGAGAGAAAGAGTTAAACAAATTCGAATTAATCCATTATCCTTTGAAAATATAAACGATATTCATACATAAGCAGTTATTTTGGAAACTTTAGAACAAAAAAATAGAGCAGCGTGCGAGGGATTCCCACAGTTTTTCCATAAGCGCCTAATCATTTCTGGCCTTGAATTTTCGCGGGTTGTTAGTAATATTTCTTTTCAGTCGAATACCCCGCCCTGTAAGTATAGATATAGATCTAGTACCGGTATTTAAAAATTCAATGTTCACTTTTATTTTTAATGGCTGTTGGATTAGCGTAGAATATTTTTTCGGTGATTATAGAGTTTAGGTCTAAATTAAGTTATTGTTCTAATTTAAAATATATTTTAGCTAAAGTTCTTTTTCGTAGTAAAACTTAATCAAATCAGTTAAAAAACGGAATCTACTTTTTAAATAGTTAATATTAGGTCTACTTAATAGGTAATTAAATGTAACGGTATTTTTAGTATTTTATTTTTAAAACTCGTGTAAGTATTCCGAATTGGATTATTATTAGTAATTATTACTATTATGTTTTGAATTATTGATAATCTATATCTTTACTAGGGCGTTTCTCAAACATTTGGTTCCCCTTAGAGAGGAGCGAGTTCCTCTCATGTGGACGGGAGGGGGGGGGGCGCGACGTCCCGACAAAAAAAGGTTGTTATGGAGTGTGTGTGTCTCCTGGGCAGCGGTGAGAAGAGGTTAAGCTATTGATCGGCAGTGACGATGATCAAATTAGAGTAACAGTGCAAATGTGAGACGATAGACGGTTTTAAGACATGAAAGAGTAGGACGTCTTTTTTTTTTAAATTTTCAGTTTATTCAATTACTGCTAAATCTCATCTCAAGTTAAATCTCAAGCTCAAGTTAAATCTCATCTCAAGTTAAATCTCATCTCAAGTTAAATCTCATCTCAGTTGAATCTCAAGCTCAAGTTAAATCTCATCTCAAGTTAAATCTCATCTCAAGTTAAATCTCAAGCTCAAGTTAAATCTCAAGCTCAAGTTAAATCTCATCTCAAGTTAAATCTCATCTCAAGTTAAATCTCAAGCTCAAGGTTATTTCAAGTTTATTTATTACAAAATATTAAACGCCTACATCGGTTCAGTTGTACTAGCTTATTGGAGCTGTAACAAGCCAACAACTGACCAACAACTGACCAACAACAAGGAAGGGGGGCGGTGAACAAAATATTTTTTTTCCTAGTAGTTATTAATCGATGTCTGAATATCTTCTAAAATGCCATTATTACCGATGTTATTAAACAATTCAACTATCTTAAGTAAGAGACGTCCTTTCATCTTCTAATAAGACCTTGTCAAATGGAGTCTGTTTTTGTGCGAGAGGCGAATGCAAACAAATAGGTCAAAACTATTTTTACAAAACATTTCAAACCGTCTCCGCTAATGTGATTACTAAATCAAAGGTCACTGTTGGAACAGTGTCCAGCTCAGTTTTAGTGGATTTTTTTAAACTCTAGATAAAAAGGGGGAGGGCGGCATATTTTTAAATTTTGCACATAGGCGGCCACAATCCTCGCGGCGGCCCTGCCCACAAAGCCTTTCATGTTTAAATCATAGCCTCCCCCCTCCCCCCCAACTGAACTTTTTTTTTTTAACCAAAATAATTCCGATTTCTGTCCAAAAAAAATTAGCATAGTCGTCTTGAAAAGTTATTAAAGGTCAAAATGAGAATTTAAACTAATTGATGTTTTTATACAACGCAAATGAAACACTTTGAATTGTCTATAGATATAATAAGTTCTATTTCGTGAATTCAGAACAACAGATGTACGTCTTGGTAAAGTGTACTATTGCTACTTAATGGGTAGCTAGCTAGGCTACCAGTGTGTAAAACTGCTGGATTCGATTTTAGATACAGTCAACGATCATAATATAAGCTAGACATATCGAATAAATACTATCAATGTAGAAACGTGTCCATGAGAGATGCCACTAAGGGAGGTAATCCCATAATTTTCTTATAATAAAACGATTACATTTGAATTCTCTCCCTTACTATATGTTATCTCTTTCACAATAGAAAATATATTTTGAAGAGTTAAAGCAAATTAGTATGAACAGCTTTTCAAAATTAAATTTTCAGGCTACGGGCAAACACGGTTAGATCTAGAATTCATACTCCACTCAGATAATATCGATGTTTTTGTTACGTTTATGTGAGTAACTTATCTTTTAAAATTCAGATTTGCTTCTAAAAAGAAGATGAGTTTATGTGCCCAAGTCATAATTGTTGGGTTTTTTATTGAAGTTACCCAAACTGACAGCACTTCCCACAATGTGTAATTTATTATTTTCAAGCACGATCGCAAAAAGCCTAAGGGCCGTATTCGGCCCGTGCACCGCCTATCCCTCTAAAACTCAGTCCCTGTTGTATAATTAAGTCACAGTCTATTTTGCGGGATGATGTGGCCCTCTGCTCGTGTCAAAATGAATATGCCCCCCCCCCCCCACCATCAGAACGAAAATGGGTAGGCACAAGTTAAATGTCCGTATCGACCTGTAAAACCGGATATTTCCATCAATAAAGAAAACTAATTTAATGATAAATCATACAAGGCAAAAAAAACAAAGACATAATAATCACTAAAGTCATAAGGATAGCAGATTCTATTAAATGTTAAGTTTTTTAATGAAGATAAATGTCTAGTTCAGTTAAAATGTAAAAGTAGGCAATGAAAAGTAAAACGTCAGTAAATAATGCACTGAAAAGTACAATTCCAGAACATTAAATAAAACGCCAGTAAAGATTGCAATGAAAAGGTTAGACCAAATCAATTGCAGTGTGCCTCAAAAGTGAAATAAAATCCTGTTTAATTCCTGTGTTTAATACAAATTTTACCTGAGCAAAAAAAAAAAAAAAAACACTAAAATCGTAGCAACAAAGTCTCGTGACCTACTGTAGATAATAGATAATAATCAAACTTAAAGCCAAAAAGAAAAAAATTGAGAAACACAGTAATAATTTTTATCAAAGGCAATAGTAAGAAAATCTTCCAATTTTATCAAATATAAGTTCTCCATTTCTTTTTTTTTAAAGTTAGACATTAACATTACTGTAATTAAATGCCTATATGAAATATTTATATAAATTAGATTACCCGTACAAGATTATCAGCAATTAAACTTTTTATTTAAAAAAGACGGTAACTACCAAAGTTGGCTAAAGCTAAATATGTACGCTGTAGTCTTTGAAATTTAATTTAGCTACATATAAGAAATATATTCACTAGTTATACAATAGGTGTAAATTATTATGCCTGAACACGTTTATTTAACGTTTAATAGAATAGTCTGAATAGGGTTAGAAAACAATTAAATTGTATACTTTTTACATTTTTTTGTGTGTTAATTGTTAGTAATTTGAGCTAAAAGCTGAGTGCATTTGTTTTAAGTGCGCTAATGCTAAAAGAAGAATACTTCTAAGAATCCACCACAAATATGTCATTGAAATCGAAATAAAGAGCAAATAACCCAATACATGTGAAACTCCAGCATGGAATTACATGAGTTATTCTTCTTCACCCAGAATCTAGTATACCGGTACCAGTTAGAAAAAAAAAAGAAATATGAACAAAATCCTACCGAACCGTTCTTCGCCTGAAAAGTCTGAAAATAATTTATATGGTATCATGCATTTCGTATTCATATTCTAGAAGTCGTAAAAAAGATAAATAAAAATAATTATAAATAATAAGAAATATGAATTCTCTATAAACTTTAATGATGACATCATTAATTAAAAGTTTTTAAAAAAATTTCAAGAGATAAAATCACGGATGGACAACATCCATTTTGGCTACATTGCAATCATCGGGGTTATAAAATATTTATTTGAAAGGAACATTCGATTGTTGTTAAATTGTTTTTTAAATCGGTAGAAACAAAAGAAAGAAAACTTGTGCAACAACAACAAAAAAAATGGTTACAGTAACAATGTGACCTGATCAAATTGATTACTGTCTAATTTGGATACTATAAAAGAATCAACAAAATTGATTTCTTTTTTTATACATATCAACAATATGATTTACAGGAGTTCGTTAGAGGGGTGGGGGGGGGGGGGATTATCATGACAAATGAAACAACACCAAGGAAACTCAATTGAAGTTCAATTTTGACATATAAATAAAATAAAAATTGAGCCGAATACACTGAGATTATAACATAACTTTTTAAAAACAAAGCTTATCCAGACTTACTTTTCTCTATACAGCGGATCCACCAAAAAAATTTTATCCCCCCAGTCGATACAACAGCAGAATATATATATATATGATTATTTTAGACTAATTCCATAACCGCTGAATCTGTAAGTACAAATTCCCCATATTTTCTTTGTTTTGTGCCTCCTCATGATATTAATAATAACTGTATTACTAACCATAGTAGTAGGAAAGTTCAGCAGATGTTTCATTGGAGAACGTTTTCCGAAGGAAAGCCATCAACATACATCTGAAGAGGGGGGGGGGGAATGGATAGTTCAGTTCTTAGTCAAATGCATGTCTACAGCGAGGAAGTATTGGACCTTGGTTCAAGATTAGCATGCCTCACCAACAGTGCCGTTTATAAATGAAGTCCTTCCTCCACCCGCTTTGACTGGAAGTGAAGACTGATTAATGCAGAAGTAAAGTACAACGTGTAAACCTTTGTAAATCGAATCCTTTCCCCAGAAGATATTCCTGCTGGATTATGTAGGCGGACGCCGGATCACCAACTGACCAACACTCCACAGTTTTAAAACCTGGTGAATGCCCCTGTGGGTATCTTTACATTTTCATACGGTTGCTACGCCGCCATCAACAGTTTCTACTACAGCCGGCATATTGGTTTGTTTTTTTTTCACTTAATGATATGCCTGAAAAAGAGCCCTATTCCCCACCCACAGCAACCACTTTAGTTATACTGAACTACCCCTCAGCAAAGGAGGTGTGGTGGCTGAATGATAAAGCGTTTGCCTTCTGAACCAGGGGTCCACCATTCGAATCCTGGTGAAGACTGGCATTTTTAATTTCAGGATCTTTGGGTGCCTCTGAGATCACCCAACTCTTATAGGCACCTGACATTAGTTGGGGAAAAGTAAAGTTTGGTCGTTGTGCTGGCCACATGACACCCTCGTTAACAGTATGCCACACTAAACAGATGACCTTTATATCGTCGGCCCCATAGATCACAACACCTAAATGGGGAAATTGTTACCCCTCAGATCAAAGGCTGCAAACACAAAAAAATGTAGAATGTTTAGGGAAGAGGGGGAGGCTGCCTCACCTGTCATCGTCCATGATGCCGCTACTCTTCTGCATGCACTCCCTGACCGCCTGCATGCCCTCGCGGAACCTCTGCTGCAGCCGGCGGGCGTAGAGGGAGGCGCCGCCCTCGCTCAGATAGCCGCTGGTCCACTCGTCGCCGCTGCTGCAGCCGTTGTTCCGGTTGTTCTTGAGGATGTCCCCGTCCGACATGTAGCCGGAGACATAGTCGTAGGTGTCCGACTCAGAGGCGTAGTCAGCATCGCTGTAACAAGTAGACACATTATTATTTGTTGTTTTCCGCCTGATTATAAATGCGATTCTATGCTTAATAGATTTCTGGTAAAATTATTACAAGGCCTAAAATGATTATAAACTAGTGCCTTCTATTAAAATGATATCAAACTTATGGGTTTACTGGTAAATCTCAACGCAATAGTCTTTTAGTATAAATAAAAAGTCTTAACTTAAGGGTCTTCTAGAAGTTGGCCTTCTGGTAAAATGATTATTAAATGAGCTTCTAGTAAGATGGCTCATAACTGAAAGGGATGGGGGGCTGTAAAAAACAGTAGTGTCTGTACATATCCGAGTTTTTGTGACTATTCAAAGAACATAGTGATATACATATTTGTTTTCATATTTGTTACGTATTTCTAGTACTGCATATGTCATAGTATAGTGATTCCTACATACCTTGAGAAGTCACGGACCTTCGAGGGAGTTCTCTAGGAAGTCCGCTTTTGAGTCTACAGAACTAATGTTACGGCGTAACTTACCTGGAGGCGGACGTTGGACCGTTGGTGGACCCCGTCCTCTTAATCTGCCCAGAGTAGAACTTGGTCTGACCTGGCTCCACCAAGGGGCGCGGCATCCCCAGGCCATGGGCGCTAGCCGTCCTGGTGGCGTACATCGCCGTTGTTGGGACTGAGATACCTGAACAGAGGGAAAGAAATGTAGTACTTGGGGGTTCGAACACTTCTAGTCATCCAGCCCACTGCTGGGTCTACTTAAAATATATTATTAATCAGACAAAGGCTAAAAGATTCTAGACGTAAACTCTATATTAGTCTCTCCACAAACATCTGACTTTTAAAATTATGCATATTGCAAAAACATTTCAAAATATTTTTTCTTTAAATATACTTTGCACATTTGTTGTAAAAGTGTCACATGCACTCCAAAGTTTTTACCATTTATCTTTATTATTACCTTTATTTTTTTTTTCCACTTTTTTTTAAAGTTATTGAAGAAGCAAGATATAAAAAAAAAATCCTTTAATTTATAAACAAGACAATGCTTATCTAAGGTTAAGAACTCCGCACTTACAACAATATTTTTCTCTAATTTAGAAGTTATTTCCCTTGTTCGATATCAAACAAGATAATTTAATTACCAACAATTAATTGACTGATAGGTTAATTTTTTTTAGTTGAATCATGTTTTGTTAGTTGCAATAAATAATTGTTTCAATGTTTCAACTTGATCTGAGAATGGGTGTGAGAGACATAACGTGTACATTACCTAAGAGGACAAAACCCAAAATAATTTAACGATATCTGTGAATGCTGAAGATTTAATCTCTCTTGTCAATATCAAATAAAATACTTAACAACCAGTATTTAATTGGCTATTTTTTTTATTAATTCATGTACTGTCTTAGCCAATAAATAATTGTGCTAAAGTTTCAACTTAATCCGAGAATGGGTGTACAAAATGTATACCAGACGGACAGACAGACAGACAGATAGAATAAGTTGATTTATGGTTTGTAAAAATACAAACTCGGAAGGACATTCCTATCGGTAAGCGGTAATTGCAGTTAGCTGGGTTGGAATTATATGAGGATCTTTTGGGGT
The DNA here is from genome assembly GCF_947242115.1 of Biomphalaria glabrata. Taxonomy (NCBI): domain Eukaryota; kingdom Metazoa; phylum Mollusca; class Gastropoda; family Planorbidae; genus Biomphalaria; species Biomphalaria glabrata. The sequence goes on along the minus strand of NC_074716.1, from coordinate 42,780,559 downwards.
CTATTGATTTTTTTTGTAACAGAGACTATATTTGACATTGCTTCCTTGAGAACGGGAACAAGTTTATTTGCACCATCAGCTCCATGAACAGACTTTTTTTCCCTTGTTTTAAAATGGTTTTTAAGTATGTGCACACAAAATGTATTCTTAATTTTAAAAGCAAATAAAGCATTCTGCTATAACAGTGGTTCTCAAACTGTGTTCCGCGGACCCCCGGGGGTCATGAGACGGAAGCAGAAATATTAAAATTGTATACTATTGAAATAACTTATCTGATCCTATAATTTTGATAATAATCAACTCGTCCCTCACTGCTGTTTTAGATGTCACGCATATACTATTCTTTGACGACCAAATTTATATACTATGCATTTATGTAGTTTTTCACTAAGGGGTCTGTGGCAAAGTTTTGACTATTTAAAGGGTTCTCTGGTCAAAAAGGTGTGAGGACCTCTGTGGTAGACAACCATATGTGACCATTGCACCTATGAACACATCTTTTATATGTTGGAGCCGTGGAGCTGACAGTGTGATTCAACTTTCGGTGGTATGGTAAGTCTGTTTCTAGAATAAATATATCTTACAAAATGACCCTCATTTTGCCTTTAAATGTATATTTGTTTTCAAATATTTATTTCTCTAGTAAAAGAGATGAAAGGTAAGGGACAGAATTCAAATATAATCATTTCATTCATATAATATTGGATTACCTCCCTTACTCTCTACAAATCTATCGAAATTTGAAACATTTCGAATGGTGCAGCTCTAAGAGTTTAGATGTATAATGTAATAGTGAAACTTGAGTGTCGTTAAATGAGTTTATTTCATCATTTATATTATTTATTCTTTGTTAACACGATGATGACATCATTGTCACCTTTTGGAAATTTTTGGAGTTATTGGCCCCCTTCAACTAGACTTTCATTCAGAATTGTGGGTGTGATATTTTTACAACGGCAGACAATATAGTATATGTATATATCCATTTGGATATACATAAGTATATTGTGTAAAGGTGAGTATGAAATTATCTGTCTACCTATCTATCTATCTATCTAACTAACTTTAATTTAGAAATAAGAATACTGTAAACATAATAAGTGAAACAAACAAACAAACAAAACAGACCTGAAATACACATCTCCCTAATTGATATTTAATATTAGATAGATATAAAAAAAAATGAATTTTTATTGGCTTATGTATTTATTTTACTTTTAGATTATAGAAAAATAGCCGTGAAACTAAAACTTTATAAGCTCTAAAAAAATCATTAAATCGCATTTTCAATCTCATTTCCAGTTTTTTAGATCTAAATTTGACAGACAGATAGACAGACAGAGCACATCAACACTAATAGCGGATTTTCCCCCTTTAGGGGTCAGCTAAAAAAGGAAAGAAAAAAAAAAACAACCTAGAAAAATCAGTTAGTTGCAAGGAAAGCGAATAGGATTGATTGTCAACGTAAAAACACTTTAACCCTATTTCTTATGATGTTCTTGCTACTGTCTCCAATGGTTATGTATTTTACTTACAAGGAAATATCAACAGGTCACATTAATAATATAAATTGGGTTGTTCTATGGGAGAATTAAACTAGCATCGATCCTGAAAAAAATTAATACCTCACAAAAAAATGAGAGCCATAACCCACTCCAAACATTGTATTTTTTCATATTATTTTTCTATTTGAATGAAACAGAGTCGCTTTACCGACGTCTTTTTTTATTATTATTATTATTATCTAGGCGAATATATAAGTATAACTATCATCTTTTATAAAACTGTATACCAGGTTTGTCTTCTTAAGCCTTTTTCTAAGTCTTGATTTTAGCTCCGTAATGTTTACAAGATTCAATGTCGTAAAACTGAACGAGATCCAGCAGGCCTACAATGAGGATCATAAATGATGACCATATATTCCGTGGAAGCATAAAGGGGACCAGTAGACCAAAGACTATCATATTAAAATGAGTAAGTATCTTAACTATTTTTTTTTCTTACCTGGAATATGGAAATTTCTGTTGTTAAATCCACCATATCCAGTATATCCACGGAAATATCCATAAGGCAAAGCTCTCATAATGGGAGGCATAGGTTTAATATCCATAGCTTCCCCGGAATCATCCACAAACAATGTCTTCTCGTCCTTATCGGGAGTCAGGAAAGTCGTTTCTTTAGCGGACAGAGTTTTTTCAGTGTCGGAGTTCAGCTTGTGAATTGTTTCCGTGCGGACCTCGGCGTCAAAAGTCGTCTCCATCTTTTCCCCCGGGCGCGGCTGAACGACAGCGACATTACTGGCGTTCTTGGTGATGTGCGAGCCCAACATCTTGACGCCAAGCTTCGGGGAGCTAGTGCTTGAAGTGGTCAGTGGCTTGTCCAGTGCAGCGCTGGAAGTATCCTTCATGCTTGGCTTGGCCATCCCTGACATGGGAGGCGGGTCAGACTCTGATTTAGCGCTGAGAAGGTTCTCCCTGCTGGAAGTGACCTTGTTCGGCTTTTCGAGGTCGTTGTCTGGGGTGGAACATTTGGGGCTTGAGTTTATCGTTGGGCTATCTTGAGATCTTTCTAGTTTATCGGCGGCAGATTTATTTAGTTTGTGGGACATGGAAGGAGACGAAGGGGCGGAAGTAAGCCTTGTGGATGAGATCGGAGAGCATTCAGCTAAGTTAATTCTGCTGCTGGAATCTGGTGTTAAAGATTGTTTAGGAGTGGCTGACCTGTGGAGCACGGACAAGTTCGTTTGCGTGTTACTGTCGGATTTGTTCGACTTTTGCACTGAGGTAGTGGGCGTGGATGTAGACATTGTTGGTTTTACTACATTGACCGACGGGTTGTGTCGGCTCAAATTGGGACTCATCATCGGGCTTTGGGGAAGAGTCTGTTTCATCGATCTTCCTGAGGATGAAGCATTTGCCGGATGCGTATCCATATTGACGGCAGGGATGGTGACTGGCACGTAATGGGATGCTTGGTTCATTCCTCTAGATTGGGACGGTATAAAGGCACTGGTCTGCTCAACAGATTGGTTTTGCTGCTGCTGTTGTTGTTGCTGCTGGAGGCGCTCTACGTTCTGGATGTTCACCCTTGGGTGGACGTTTTGTACCAGAGGACTAGTTGGAACACGAGTTGGTGTGGCATAGCCAGGATTGTGCGCGTAAGGTGGAGTGTATCCATGAGACAAACTGTAAGGGCTTTCAGAAATGGATGACCCCTGGCTCATGCCTGGATAATGCTGTTGGTATCCCTGATATTGCTGCTGCTGCTGTTGCTGCATGGCGTATGCAGCCTGTTGGGAATAATGCTGTTGCCTCATGTGATAGGCCTGCTGCTGTTGATACGCCTGCTGCTGCTGAGATTGCTGATATGCTTGTTGTTGAAGTTGCTGTTGTGGTATTTGCTGTTGTTGTTGCTGTTGAAGTTGTTGCATTTGGGAGGATGAAAGTGACGATGATTTGGAGCTGGAGCTAGAACCGAATGTCTTTGGCACATTTACTCCAGGTAAATCTTTGTAAAGAGTTTTGTTATATTCTTTGCTTGCAGCTGCAGCTCGAGCTTTGTCCTCTTTCGAGAGCTTTCCTGACGACTTACTGGGCTTAGGGATCCCAGAAGATGCCGGAATTGATGATAACGATGTAGATAGTGGAATCGCAACTGTGGCAGATGGTGATGAGCCTTTGGAGGATTTACTAGATGATGTTGATGACTGAGTTTTGGGAATACCCGTAAGACTCCCTAGTTTAGAAGCTTTCTTCGATGGCGTAGGACTGGCGGTCGCTAGCCTAGGATCAGGCTGAGGCTGACGAGACTCTGATCTTTCTGATTTTGATCCAGACTTCCTACTTTGACCAGGAGACACGTTCTTCTGTGACCCATTACTTGCCTGTGTCTGTTGAGGATAAGGACCACCTGTTGGAGGTCCTAACCCTACAGCACTAGGTATAGGAGGAGGAACTGTGTCTGGTGCCTCTTTTTTAGAACTGAAAGCTTTCACCAAGGACTTTTTTCCCGACTTGCTCGAGCTTTTAGAAGGCGTGCCTGGATTGCTGGCAGGTGAAGCACAGGCGGCACCAAGCAAGTTGGGTACGCCCTGATCCCCAGAGCTGGAACTCTGGCTACTGGTAAAAGACGAGGACTTTGAGGGATCACTGCTCGTTCTGGAGTCACTGTCACTTCTGGAGCTACTGCTGGTGGTGCTGGTGCTGGTGCTGCTGTTCTTGGACGTGCTCTTCACCACCCCTTTGTTTTTGTCTTTCTCCTTGTCCTTGTCTTTGTCCTTGAAGAATTTGAACTTGTCCAACATTGAATTTTTGTTGCTGGACGGCGGCTTGGAAGAGTTGTTACTCTTGGACGAGGAGGTCGATGTGGTGGAGCCCGCGCTGGTCCGGTTCGACTGCTTGTCCGCGAGGGTCTGGCTCCGAGATGTGGGGATGCCCCGGCCGATCGGCGTGGGGATGCCTGAGGGTTGGGCAGCAGGTGATGTGGCACGAACTGACCCGCCAGTGTTGGAATTACCAGACCGTAACGGGATCAAAGACGAAGACCCTGGAATCAAATAAGTTAAAGAATGAAGACATTTGAAATGTTTAACTTAGCTTTTGGTGTATTATTTAACTTAGCATATGATATGACGTTTTGTTAAACATTTTATACAATCATTTTATAACATTTCTTCAATGATAAACTTTAGTCAATATAAGGCGAAATTTGGTGTTTTCAAAATGGGCAAAGTTAAAAATAGAAATATGTAAGAAAATGTTCAAGTAAGACACCATTTTCACACACACACACATACGAAAACAATAGTAGAACTAAACTTTAATGCATTGTCTTACAAATGTAGAGTGTATGTATATTTTATTGAGGTTTTAAAATAAAAGCTAATAAAATGAAATATTGTCTCCAGGAGAGGTCAAAGTTAGAAAGGTTATAAATAATTTATTCTGTTCAATATGTCATACATCTTTCATATTTGTTCTTATTTTTAATCAATGTTCTCACAGTATATTTCTTATGAAAGTATATAAGTATATATGAAATGATATGTAAGAAAAGTTATCTTGACCCAAAAAAAATCACTTCGTAACAATAAACATTATAAAGAAGGGGAGGTAAAGATGGTTTTAAATATACAAGGGAGACAATCGCTACAATTTGATGCAGACTTTTTGTTATTGCAAATTGATGGTAAAAAGTTGCGTGTTTCTATTTTCTTCTGTATGTCAGAATCCACAGGTGATTCGCAGGTGACTCATGCCGACTTATTGATGTTACATGTGGGACTCGTAATATTTAATTTTTTTAGTTTTGAAAATCTCAGTTTTGTTTTTGGTCAGCATCACTTGAGGCTAAGTTATTGAATGTGGACTTCAGTGGATACATTACTTCAACTCAGGACAACTTGTCAGCTTTAGTACGCAGACGGGTTGTAACATGAGAACAAAGAACAGAATGGAAGAGTAAACAAAAATAAAACAAATAGAGGAGAAATAGGGATACAATTTAGTATGGAGTGAGAGAGAGACAAAGAGAGAGAGAGAGACAAAGAGAGAGAGAGAGAGAGAGACAAAGAGAGAGAGAGAGGGACAAAGAGAGAGAGAGAGAGACAAAGAGAGAGAGAGACAGAGAGAGAGAGAGACAAAGAGAGAGAGAGAGACAAAGAGAGAGAGAGAGACAAAGAGAGAGAGAGAGACAAAGAGAGAGAGACAAAGAGAGAGAGAGAGACAAAGAGAGAGAGAGACAGAGAGAGAGAGACAAAGAGAGAGAGAGAGAGACCAAGAGAGAGAGACAGAGACAAAGAGAGATAGTCAACGAGAGAGAGAGACAAAGAGAGAGAGACAGAGAGAGAGACAGAGAGAGAGACAAAGAGAGACAGAGAGAGAGACAAAGAGAGAGAGACAGAGAGACAAAGAGAGAGAGAGACAAAGAGAGATAGAGAGACAAAGAGAGAGAGACAGAGAGATAGAGACAAAGAGAGAGACAGAGAGAGAGAGACAAAGAGAGAGAGACGAAGAGAGAGAGACAAAGAGAGAGAGAGAGACAAAGAGAGAGAGAGACAAAGAGAGAGAGAGACAAAGAGAGAGAGACAGAGAGAGAGACAGAGAGAGAGACAAAGAGAGAGAGACAGAGAGAGAGAGAGACAAAGAGAGAGAGACAAAGAGAGAGAGAAAGAGAGAGAGACAGAGAGAGAGACAAAGAGAGAGAGACAGAGAGAGAGAGAGACAAAGAGAGAGAGACAAAGAGAGAGAGAGACGAAGAGAGAGAGACAAAGAGAGAGAGACAGAGAAAGGAAAGTAAGTGGGGAGATAATTGGGTGACAAAGGTAGGTGGGAACGAGGGCGTATAAAAAGAATTATGGAATAGAATAGAATAGAGAATAGAATAGAGAATAGAATATAGAATATAGAATATAGAATATAGAATATAGAATAGAGAATAGAGAATAGAGAATAGAATAGAATAGATCATCTGTACCATTACAATCGGAGACATCCAATTCCTCGCTAGAATCCATGTACGCTTAAGTTTAGTCCTATATCCACAATAGGTCTATTCCAACAGTTTCTTTTTGGTCGTAACATTCTGTTTAGGCCTACTGGACTCTAACGTTAGACAACTCTAGCTAGATCTAGATCACGTATCTCTCACGAAAGTTATTCTATACTCGATAAGATTTTTACTTAAACCTTTCAGTGATATGCAAGCACCTCACTTCGCTGCACAAGCTAGACATCACGATAAAATGTAGATATATTCATTAGGTAGATTGTAGATCTTTGACTAATTAGTTGTAAAAAAACAACAACATTGTATTCTAGAAAAAATGCAACATATATTTTGAACTTTGAAAAATTCTCGTTGATGTAAGTACGAGAATGGAACGAGTTGCCTGAATCAGCCAGAACAGCTTGTGATTTATATGAACTTACGTCTCTGATCAAGTCACATAAATAAGTACTCCACCATAGGTGGTCGAGTGGTTTAAGCGCTTGGCTTCCGAACCTGGAGTCCTGGGTTCGAATCTTGGTAAAGACTGGGATTTCGACTTTCGAGATTCTTAGGACGCCCCTGAGTTCAACCAATTCTAATGGGTACGTGACTTTAGGCGGCTGGTCGTTGTGCTGGCCACATGATAAACCTGATCGTTAACCGTTGGCCACAGAAACAGATAACCTTAACATCATCTGCCCTATAGATCGCAAGGTCTGAAAGGGGAAACTTTACTAGTCGTTTCACGGCTGAAGGAGGATAATGAAATCTCTGATTAACAAGCACGACTTGAATACTCGTTTCTGCGTTGATGTTTTTTTTTTTTTTTTTTTACAAATGTTGATTTCTATGTTCCATACGTTCCTTCAGAAATGAAGATGATAACATTCCAACCCAAACTACCCGCAAGACGGTTAGGGGATGGTGACAAACGCGCCTCGAACCCAGGACCACCAGGACGACATTCCAGAGCGCATAACACACTACCAGGCAGCCATGTTCGTAAGCACTGATTTCAACGTGTGGCTTTAACAAAATGATATGCTTTTGTTTTCATACATTACAAATCCTACATAAAAGAATAATGAAGTATCGCTCACAATTAATTAAAATCAATGTATATTTGTAAAAATCATAATAAAGATCTAAAATCGTAGGCCTACATTACAACAGTTGTAAATAAGTTTACAATTTTTAAAGTATATTTCTATAGGTCTGATACATAATATAGACACGAATGATTCAACTGTGCGGTATTATCAATATAGATCTTGATCTAATACACACAGGGTTAAAGTTTACAAAATTGAGTCGATAAAAAATATTAATACGATAACAGTGTACGAGCTTGTTAAGCCACAGTATGTCAGCTAAATAAAAAGATTACAAAATACTATTCTAAAATGAGTATTCCATGTTTTCTTGAGAGAAAAAAGAATAAAAAAAACTCTCCACTACTTGTCATAGAGTATCCGAAACAAATACGAAAAGAGACGAAAGAACGACAACTCGTATAGCAATAAATGAAGTTATATAGTATAACGGCAATGCTCAACACAGACATTCACAGCTGGCTCATTTGCATAGCACAGACAATGCCACACACACACACACACACACACCTTGGTCGTCGTGTGAGTAAGATGTGCTGATGTCAACTCATCCGTGACACACAAACTATAGTACAGTGTAATTACGATGAGGGCCGCGGCTGCAGACACCAGTGTCATTAGACTCGTATCTCTAAGTGACATGGCATGTTTAACCATAGGATTAAGTGACTGATAATTACATTTGTTCTGTAAGCTGTAGCCCATTACCTAACCCTGACCTCTCACCTGTTGTAAGTGATTAGAGCCTGTAAGCATTTTCTCCAATTGATTATAGTTTAATTTACATCATTCACATTAGTGTGACTTACTTCTTGCGGAATCTAAGTATTTACCCCATCAGTCTCCTATCAGATTTAGTATAACCAAAAGCTATATTAACATATCAATAATAATTGACACGTAATGCACGCGAAAAGGTCTCACGGTTTCAATAAATAAGTCATTTAAAGAAAAATGAACTCGACAAGAGTTGTTTTACCAAACATTATCTTCGAGTACATACGGTGTACTCGTTTAAGACAGAAAAGTCTAGAGTACTAAAAATAGATTTCCAGTTATATTTGAGCAGATATAAACAGGGAATGGCAACTATAGAGGTCGCTGTGTTATTTAGATATGTTTATTGTGTCTACATGATATTGTATTTTGTTTTGGTAAAGTATGTGTTCAATATGTTTGTGATACCAAGTTGAGGAATAAAAGCATTTTATTTTGTTAAAAGGATTTCTATTCCGCTTCTTCATTTAAATAAGTATAAGGTGGAGTTTGAATCATCAGACATAGTTCCAGAAGGATAATCATCCCATTGTTATATCAACCGAGGGGATAATAACAACTGACCTCACAGACACCTTCAAGGCCCTTAACATTCCTAGGAACATCCTCGTTGCCTGTCAGAGGGCGGTACTGCTGCAGACCTGCCACATCACCAGAAAATTCCTCAGTAGAAACTGTTAAAGGGACTACGATGAATTTTGTTTCTCTTTAGCGAAACTCGACCCTGGCAGCGCCAGAGAATGACTACTCGTTCATTTCTAACATAATAATAATAATAATGATAATAATAATAATAGTAATAATAATAATTTGACATTAATTTACCACGTATCGGCGTACTTCCGTATATTTTGTATTTGAAGATAGATATAGATGGCAAGACAATTGAAGAAGATTAAAATATTCGTTACAGGCTGAAGCTGTCGTATTCCGAAAAAAAAAGTTATGTTTTTAATAATTCCTTTTTTTAAATTTATGTCTCTATGCAAGAAAAAAAAGCAACATGTTTATCTTTCATTAATTATTGTTAAATAACAAAAAGTTTCTAAAAGAATTTGATTTTCAGTTAGGGAATATTACAGACCCTAGACTACATGTGATGTGTATTGCGCAATCATATTACACAAATGATGATAAACTGCGCGCTCTGTATGGCAGTAAGAAGCCATGAAGCATGACGGCTTTAAACTTTGACCAGCTACGTTCCTAACAGCCATGCTTTATATATATCAAAACACTCTGATAGAAACATGTATTTACAAACCAATTTTAGTTACAAAATCAAAATGATTGAATAGGCCAAAAAAAAAAACGTACTTGATTGAGCTCCTAGCGATGAATGAAAGAAATCTTTATATAAAAACTATTGAAGTTCAATGCCATTGAAAGTCTAGAGTCAGAGCATAACAAAGTCTAGAGTCTAAGGTTTCTGAATCTATTGACAAATTATGGAGAGATGATTTGAGGTAACAGGTTCTGACGTTATGCAAGAGAGCTTCATGAAATAAAGGAGGGGGGGGGGGGGGAGAGAAGAGTACCGAGTAGGCTGTCCTTCGGATGCACTGGGAGGAAAGTCAGAATTTTAAAATGAAGAAAAAAAGCAATGATGCTGTTGTTGTTGTTTGTATTGTTCTTGTCAATCGCTTCTGTTGATGCCTACTTGTAAAAAAAAAATATTTGCATATTGAAAACTCACTAGTCCGTGGCTAGCCAAGTGTTACTTACACATAAACATCATTAGGTCAGTTAGACAGTGTAGGTAGGAACATAGAGTAGCTCCGAACATATACACTGCTCTTGTTATCTTATTATATAATACAGACGTTACTTCAAAAAAGAAGATGATTACGTTCTACGAGTCATTCATCTACTCATGCATGTTAACCAATGACTTAAATTCTGCCAAGTCACTGGTTTTCCTGGCTAGCTCAGGCAACCCATTCCATGCCCTAATAGCACTAGTGAAGAAGGAGCATTTGTTCGAATTTGTCCTAGCATATGGGACGAGGAATGTGCCTTTATCTTGTTCATTAGTAATACCCATATATTTCATAAGTAACGATGTCCCTGTACCTGCAGATTTCATCCACTATAGCAGCATATTATATCAACTATACCTGCCCATTTCATCCACTATAGCAGCATAGTATATCAACTATACCTGCACATTTCATCCAGTATAGCAGCATATCATATCAACTATACCTGCAGATTTCATCCACTATAGCAGCATATTATATCAAATATACCTGCCCATTTCATCCACTATAGCAGCATAGTATATCAACTATACCTGCACATTTCATCCAGTATAGCAGCATATCATATCAACTATACCTGCACATTTCATCCAGTATAGCAGCATATCATATCAACTATACCTGCACATTTCATCCAGTATAGCAGCATAGTATATCAACTATACCTGCACATTTCATCCAGTATAGCAGCATATCATATCAACTATACCTGCACATTTCATCCAGTATAGCAGCATATCATATCAACTATACCTGCACATTTCATCCAGTATAGCAGCATAGTATATCAACTATACCTGCACATTTCATCCACTAAAGCAGCATATCATATCAACTATACCTGCACATTTCATCCACTATAGCAGCATATCATATCAACTATACCTGCAGATTTCATCCACTATAGCAGCATAGTATATCAACTATACCTGCACATTTCATCCACTATAGCAGCATATCATATCAACTATACCTGCACATTTCATCCACTATAGCAGCATATCATATCAACTATACCTGCACATTTCATCCACTATAGCAGCATATCATATCAACTATACCTGCACATTTCATCCACTATAGCAGCATATCATATCAACTATACCTGCAGATTTCGTAAGTTTCATGTTCAATACATTGAGTTTTGTTTTTCTTTTCACGAATGTAATCAAAAGGTTTCCTTTCACTGGTCTGCTATTTATTTGACTTTCTAAAGGGGCACACAACCAGCCCTAGCAAAGGTACAAATAAATGACTGCCTCGTGAAGACATTCAAATGAGAGGCAGACCTTTAACCCTAGACACTATTACGATGGAACAACCTCCAACCTTTCACGTCTCCCTCTCCCCCCCCCCTCTCCATCTCATTTAATTTTAATTTATTTTTCTGTCAATGTAAGTGTGTGTGTGTGTGTGTGAGAGAGAGAGAGAGAGAGAGAGAGAGAGAGAGAGAGAGAGAGAGATTGGGAAAAGGGGTTAGCGAACAAGATGGATTGAAAGAGAAACCCAAGCTCTTCCAAAAACCTATTATGCATACATTTATATATATATATATATATCGCCTTGACTTTCGGTGCCTGTTAAGAGTCCAGTGTACATAACTACATGAGACAATCTAACGAAATCCAGAGGGACAAGTGGGTCATAGGTAGGGGTGTCATCAACTTTGGTCAGACGGTCTGAATGCGAGGACATACAGGACACATTTTCTTTGACGCGTTATCTTATGTGTGTAGACGTCGCACTGACGTTTCAGGTCACCCTACGAGAGGTCATCTCGACTAGTGGACACACCAAAAACAACACGCTCGAGGTGGAATGAACCCGATACAGTCTCGTCATAGGTCACGTGATTTATAGCCGTCCAGCAGTTGCGTTTGCACTATGAATAGCTTATTGGTAAGGTACTGTCTTCTATCGCGTAAACAGTTTTAGAGAGGTGAGGATGTCACTGGGGCACCGATGTCGACTCTTTCAGACTTTAGCTACATGCAATATTTATCTTTATGAAATGACGACACAACAGAAAAACCCTGCAAATAAATATGAGATAAATCAATAATAATCGCCATTGTCTACTTATAGTGCAGCTTTGTAAAGCTTTGCTATCTATAATCAAGCTTCAAGTACGACTGCTTGGTCACGTGATATGCAACTCCGAGTGCTGTCTCCATGGTCCCTAATTCGAATCTAGCACGCTTCCATCCTGTGCCACCCTGCAGAAGGTTTGAACTAGGACTTTCTTTCTAAAAGAATGTTTCAAACCTATAAAACTCTACTAGACACAAATATCCGACTTCCTAAAATGTGAGGCTTTGTGACGTCATCGTATTTTGTTTCAGTTCAAACACTTTGTTTTGAGAACACTAAAGAGGGATGAGTGAAAAAATGGCAACGAGTCATTGGGTGTAAAAATACCCTTAGGTCAGGCCTGCTACAAAGAGTGGTCTGGCTGCAAAGTATGTTGACTTCCTGTTGACGTCACTATACCTTGTCTCACATACCATTGGAACTCTCCATCATCTGCCTTTTGGGAACAAATAAAATCGTTCACCGACAAATCGTTTACGACAATTCTTTCACCAACAAATCGTTTACGACCATTCGTTCACCGACAAATCGTTTACGACAATTAGTTCACCAACAAATCGTTTACGACAATTCTTTCACTAACAAATCGTTAACGACTATTCGTTCACCGACAAATCGTTTACGACAATTAGTTCACCAACAAATCGTTTACGATAATTCTATCACCAACAAATCGTTAACGAGAATTCGTTCACTAACAAATCATTAACGACAATTCGTTCACCAGACATTTGGTTCACACGACAAATGGATCGCCGACAACTCGTTCCCTGGATAGTAACATATTGTCAAATATTCTTGTCGTGTGTTGAATGTGCTGACATTTAAAGTATATAGTGAAGTTTTGAAAATGTTGGTGGATTCACAGAATGTTGTGTAATTTGTCATCGGCGTGTCTCACCAGATGTCTTTGAGACAGAACGTAGACTATTGCTTCACAAGATTGTCTTGTAAGACAGGAGGTAGACTATTGCTTCACCAGATGTCTTGTAAGACAGGAGGTAGACTATTGCTTCATCAGATGTCTTGTAAGACAGGAGGTAGACTATTGCTTCACCAGATGTCTTGTAAGACAGGACGTAGGCTATTGCTTCACCAGATGTCTTGTAAGACAGGACGTAGACTATTGCCTCACCAGATGTCTCGTAAGACAGGACGTAGACTATTGCTTCACCAGATGTCTTGTAAGACAGGACGTAGACTATTGCTTCACCAGATGTCTTGTAAGACAGGACGTAGACTATTGCTTCACCACATGTCTCGTAAGACAGGACGTAGGCTATTGCCTTACCAGATGTCTTGTAAGACGGGACGTAGGCTATTGCCTTACCAGATGTCTTGTAAGATAGGACTTAGGCTATTGCCTTACCAGATGTCTTGTAAGATAGGACTTAGGCTATTGCCTCACCAGGTGTCTTGTAAGATAGGACTTAGGCTATTACCTCACCAGATGTCTTGTAAGATAGGACTTAGGCTATTACCTCACCAGATGTCTTGTAAGATAGGACTTAGGCTATTGCCTTACCAGATGTCTTGTAAGATAGGACTTAGGATATTGCCTCACCAGATGTCTTGTAAGATAGGACGTAGGCTATTGCCTTACCAGGTGTCTTGTAAGATAGGACGTAGGCTATTGTCTCACCAGATGTCTTGTAAGATAGGACGTAGGCTATTGCATTACCAGGTGTCTTGTAAGATAGGACGTAGGCTATTGCCTCACCAGATGTCTTCTAAGATAGGACGTAGGCTATTGCCTCACCAGATGTCTTGTAAGATAGGACATAGGCTATTGCCTCACCAGATGTCTTGTAAGATAGGACGTAGGCTATTGCCTTACCAGATGTCTTGTAAGACGGGACGTAGGCTATTGCCTCACCAGATGTCTTGTAAGACAGGACGTATCTTATTTTCTCACCAGATGTCTTGTAAGATAGGACTTAGGCTATTGCCTTACCAGATGTCTTGTAAGATAGGACTTAGGCTATTGCCTTACCAGATGTCTTGTAAGATAGGACGTAGGCTATTGCCTTACCAGATGTCTTGTAAGACGGGACGTAGGCTATTGCCTCACCAGATGTCTTGTAAGACAGGACGTAGGCTATTGCTTCACCAGATGTCTTGTAAGATAGGACGTAGGCTATTGCCTCACCAGATGTCTTGTAAGATAGGACGTAGGCTATTGCCTCACCAGGTGTCTTGTAAGATAGGACTTAGACTATTACCTCACCAGATGTCTTGTAAGATAGGACGTAGGCTATTGCCTTACCAGATGTCTTGTAAGACGGGACGTAGGCTATTGCCTCACCAGATGTCTTGTAAGACAGGACGTAGGCTATTGCTTCACCAGATGTCTTGTAAGATAGGACGTAGGCTATTGCCTCACCAGATGTCTTGTAAGACGGAACGTAGGCTATTGCCTCACCAGATGTCTTGTAAGACAGGACGTAGGTTATTGTCTCACCAGATGTCTTGTAAGACAGGACGTAGGCTATTGCCTTACCAGATGTCTTATAAGATAGGACTTAGGCTATTACCTCACCAGATGTCTTGTAAGATAGGACGTAGGCTATTGCCTCACCAGATGTCTTGTAAGACAGGACGTAGGTTATTTTCTCACCAGATGTCTTGTAAGATAGGACTTAGGCTATTGCCTTACCAGATGTCTTGTAAGACGGGACGTAGGCTATTGCCTCACCAGATGTCTTGTAAGACAGGACGTATCTTATTTTCTCACCAGATGTCTTGTAAGATAGGACTTAGGCTATTGCCTTACCAGATGTCTTGTAAGACAGGACGTAGGCTATTGCCTTACCAGATGTCTTATAAGATAGGACGTAGGCTATTGCCTTACCAGATGTCTTGTAAGACGGGACGTAGGCTATTGCCTCACCAGATGTCTTGTAAGACAGGACGTAGGTTATTTTCTCACCAGATGTCTTGTAAGATAGGACTTAGGCTATTGCCTTACCAAATGTCTTGTAAGATAGGACTTAGGCTATTGCCTCACCAGATGTCTTGTAAGATAGGACTTAGGCTATTGCCTTACCAGATGTCTTGTAAGATAGGACGTAGGCTATTGCCTCACCAGATGTCTTGTAAGATAGGACTTAGGCTATTGCCTCACCAGATGTCTTGTAAGATAGGACTTAGGCTATTGCCTTACCAAATGTCTTGTAAGATAGGACGTAGGCTATTGCCTCACCAGATGTCTTGTAAGATAGGACTTAGGCTATTGCCTTACCAGATGTCTTGTAAGATAGGACGTAGGCTATTGCCTCACCAGATGTCTTGTAAGACGGGACGTAGGCTATTGCCTCACCAGATGTCTTGTAAGACAGGACGTAGGCTATTGCTTCACCAGATGTCTTGTAAGATAGGACGTAGGCTATTGCCTCACCAGATGTCTTGTAAGACGGGACGTAGGCTATTGCCTCACCAGATGTCTTGTAAGACGGGACGTAGGCTATTGCCTCACCAGATGTCTTGTAAGACAGGACGTAGGTTATTGTCTCACCAGATGTCTTGTAAGACAGGACGTAGGCTATTGCCTTACCAGATGTCTTGTAAGATAGGACTTAGGCTATTACCTCACCAGATGTCTTGTAAGATAGGACTTAGGCTATTGCCTTACCAGATGTCTTGTAAGATACGACGTAGGCTATTGCCTCACCAGATGTCTTGTAAGATAGGACTTAGGCTATTGCCTTACCAGATGTCTTCTAAGACGGGACGTAGGCTATTGTCTCACCAGATGTCTTGTAAGACAGGACGTAGGCTATTGCTTCACCAGATGTCTTGTAAGACAGGACGTAGGTTATTTTCTCACCAGATGTCTTGTAAGATAGGACTTAGGCTTTTGCCTTACCAGATGTCTTGTAAGATAGGACTTAGGCTATTGCCTTACCAGATGTCTTGTAAGATAGGACGTAGGCTATTGCCTTACCAGATGTCTTGTAAGACGGGACGTAGGCTATTGCCTCACCAGATGTCTTGTAAGACAGGACGTAGGCTATTGCTTTACCAGATGTCTTGTAAGATAGGACGTAGGCTATTGCCTCACCAGGTGTCTTGTAAGATAGGACTTAGACTATTACCTCACCAGATGTCTTGTAAGATAGGACGTAGGCTATTGCCTTACCAGATGTCTTGTAAGACGGGACGTAGGCTATTGCCTCACCAGATGTCTTGTAAGACAGGACGTAGGCTATTGCTTCACCAGATGTCTTGTAAGATAGGACGTAGGCTATTGCCTCACCAGATGTCTTGTAAGACGGAACGTAGGCTATTGCCTCACCAGATGTCTTGTAAGACAGGACGTAGGTTATTGTCTCACCAGATGTCTTGTAAGACAGGACGTAGGCTATTGCCTTACCAGATGTCTTGTAAGATAGGACTTAGGCTATTACCTCACCAGATGTCTTGTAAGATAGGACTTAAGCTATTGCCTTACCAGATGTCTTGTAAGATAGTACTTAGGCTATTGCCTTACCAGATGTCTTGTAAGATAGGACGTAGGGTATTGCCTCACCAGATGTCTTGTAAGATAGGACTTAGGCTATTGCCTTACCAGATGTCTTGTAAGACGGGACGTAGGCTATTGTCTCACCAGATGTCTTGTAAGACAGGACGTAGGCTATTGCTTCACCAGATGTCTTGTAAGATAGGACGTAGGCTATTGCCTCACCAGATGTCTTGTAAGATAGGACGTAGGCTATTGCCTTACCAGATGTCTTGTAAGATAGGACGTAGGCTATTGCCTCACCAGATGTCTTGTAAGACGGGACGTAGGCTATTGCCTCACCAGATGTCTTGTAAGACAGGAGGTAGACTATTGCTTCACCAGATGTCTTGTAAGACAGGACGTAGGCTATTGCTTCACCAGATGTCTTGTAAGACAGGACGTAGACTATTGCCTCACCAGATGTCTCGTAAGACAGGACGTAGACTATTGCTTCACCAGATGTCTTGTAAGACAGGACGTAGACTATTGCTTCACCAGATGTCTTGTAAGACAGGACGTAGACTATTGCTTCACCAGATGTCTCGTAAGACAGGACGTAGGCTATTGCCTCACCAGATGTCTTGTAAGATAGGACTTAGGCTATTACCTCACCAGATGTCTTGTAAGATAGGACTTAGGCTTTTGCCTTACCAGATGTCTTGTAAGATAGGACTTAGGCTATTGCCTCACCAGATGTCTTGTAAGATAGGACTTAGGCTATTGCCTCACCAGATGTCTTGTAAGATAGGACTTAGGCTATTGCCTCACCAGATGTCTTGTAAGATAGGACTTAGGCTATTACCTCACCTGATGTCTTGTAAGATAGGACTTAGGCTTTTGCCTTACCAGATGTCTTGTAAGATAGGACTTAGGCTATTACCTCATCAGATGTCTTGTAAGATAGGACTTAGGCTATTGCCTTACCAGATGTCTTGTAAGATAGGACTTAGGCTATTGCCTTACCAGGTGTCTTGTAAGATAGGACGTAGGCTATTGCCTCACCAGATGTGTTGTAAGATAGGACGTAGGCTATTGCCTCACCAGATGTCTTGTAAGATAGGACGTAGGCTATTGCCTTACCAGATGTCTTGTAAGACGGGACGTAGGCTATTGCCTCACCAGATGTCTTGTAAGACAGGACGTAGGTTTTTTTCTCACCAGATGTCTTGTAAGATAGGACTTAGGCTATTGCCTTACCAGATGTCTTGTAAGATAGGACTTAGGCTATTGCCTCACCAGATGTCTTGTAAGATAGGACTTAGGCTATTGCCTTACCAGATGTCTTGTAAGATAGGACGTAGGCTATTGCCTCACCAGATGTCTTGTAAGATAGGACTTAGGCTATTGCCTCACCAGATGTCTTGTAAGATAGGACTTAGGCTATTGCCTTACCAAATGTCTTGTAAGATAGGACGTAGGCTATTGCCTCACCAGATGTCTTGTAAGATAGGACTTAGGCTATTGCCTTACCAGATGTCTTGTAAGATAGGACGTAGGCTATTGCCTCACCAGATGTCTTGTAAGACGGGACGTAGGCTATTGCCTCACCAGATGTCTTGTAAGACAGGACGTAGGCTATTGCTTCACCAGATGTCTTGTAAGATAGGACGTAGGCTATTGCCTCACCAGATGTCTTGTAAGACGGGACGTAGGCTATTGCCTCACCAGATGTCTTGTAAGACGGGACGTAGGCTATTGCCTCACCAGATGTCTTGTAAGACGGGACGTAGGCTATTGCCTCACCAGATGTCTTGTAAGACGGGACGTAGGCTATTGCCTCACCAGATGTCTTGTAAGACAGGACGTAGGTTATTGTCTCACCAGATGTCTTGTAAGACAGGACGTAGGCTATTGCCTTACCAGATGTCTTGTAAGATAGGACTTAGGCTATTACCTCACCAGATGTCTTGTAAGATAGGACTTAGGCTATTGCCTTACCAGATGTCTTGTAAGATAGTACTTAGGCTATTGCCTTACCAGATGTCTTGTAAGATAGGACGTAGGCTATTGCCTCACCAGATGTCTTGTAAGATAGGACTTAGGCTATTGCCTTACCAGATGTCTTGTAAGACGGGACGTAGGCTATTGTCTCACCAGATGTCTTGTAAGATAGGACGTAGGCTATTGCCTTACCAGATGTCTTGTAAGACGGGACGTAGGCTATTGCCTCACCAGATGTCTTGTAAGACAGGACGTAGGTTATTGTCTCACCAGATGTCTTGTAAGACAGGACGTAGGCTATTGCCTCACCAGATGTCTTGTAAGATAGGACGTAGGTTTTTGCCTCACCAGATGTCTTGTAATACAGGACGTAGGTTATTGCCTCACCAGATGTCTTTTAAGACAGGAGACTATTGCCTCACCAGATGTCTTGTAAGACAGGAGACTATTGCCTCACCATATGTCTTGTAAGACAGGACGTAGGTTATTGCCTCACCAGATGTCTTGTAAGACAGGAGACTATTGCTTCACCAGATGTCTTGTAAGACAGGACGTAGGCTCTTGCTCTTCCTTAGTGCTGTTTTACGTGTTCCGTGGCTACAAACTATTACATCCTGGCAGATACCTCGTACAGGAAGGCGGGGAGACCAAACGACAGTCCAGAGCGCATACGACACGACCAGACAGCTATGCTATCTTATTTAAAACAAAAAAAAAACGCACAATTCTGACAGAAGACTTAAACTTTAACAATGACAGAATCTCTCATCCAGATCTTTATCTTTTCTTTCTTTCTTTCTTTTCGACGTTTAAAGTCTCTTCTATTAATCGACAGGGCCAGTGGATTAAAAAAATAAACATTCAAATTATTTCTGATGTAATTCCCTTACATCTGTATTAAGAATTTGTTATTGTATTTCTCTTGTATTGGAAATTCACTGTCTTTCTTATACCTTTGTGCTCAATTTCGAATAATTTTAAAAAAATGGGGGGGGGGGGGAATACATCAAAACCAAACATATAATAAAATACTAGACGAGAAAATAGTGTCACATGTTACATAAAAACTAGATGAAAATAAAAGGGGGAAAAAAACGTACGTACTGCTTAACCTCATCCTTGACCTTTTAACTCTCCAGGTAATCCGTGGGTATGAATATTAGAAAGTCTTCCAGTGTATTCAAACATAAAGTGTATCCCTCTGCTAAATCTCCATTGGCGCGTATCTGTGTTACATCACAGAGTCACCAAGTTCGCTACCTATTCACTATCTCGCGGTGAGTTTTATTTTATTCAATGCTAGAGGAGATGTAGACAAATCCACTCTGTATTTACCGCCATCAAGGGCTTCATTCTTACAAGCAAGCTACTGAAGTATGTTGTCTTGTTTTTGAAAGGTCCCTTGAGTTATGCACGCTAGTGTGTCATGTGTAGTCGACACACTAGAGCAAGACATGTATACTAAACACGCGGAAGCAATGCGAGATTATTCTCCCTTTAATTTTTTTTTAACCTCTAACCAAAACGTTTTTCACTAGTATTAATGACCACCATGCCTTCACTTGATAAGACGGTGCGTGCCTGCGTGTCAGTGCTGTGGGGAGCTGGATACTTTACAATAGGTGTGTGTGGCCCGCGTGGAGGTGGGAAGTGGGGGAACTAGGGAGCCTGTGATTGTTTTGTTTCTAAGGCACCCGGTCCTTGCTATCGGTAAAGTTATCTTACTAGAAAAGGGGAGGTAATGCCGTGGGTGCAGGCTTTCTTGAAAAACTCATTCTTATTTGTCAACGCTTGAGTTACCAACTGAAAGAAATGTGCGCGTTTGAAAACCAGAAAATACTGCGCAGTTTTTCAAAAATTATTAAAGAAAGAGAAAAAAGAATGCACCCGCCTTTATCGTAGCTGTAAGCTAGCGTTCGCCTTCCAAAATTTGTATTCATATAATTATTACCTAGTCGAAGTTCATTACCATTTACGTAAGTTGCATTAAACCGAAACACTTTATATAGGAGAGAATTGCGATATCGGCTAAGACCATTCTTCGTTCGTGGTCACATTGGCCAATCGAATGGATCAGGTAATGTTAGGGAACCCGTGCATTAAAATGGTCAGAATGCTCCGGTACGAAAGGCGCGTTCAGTAAGCGTTGTGGGATTTCGAAAGTTTGTTTCCGGAGACAACGGCATTGCATTAAGCCGCCACACCGACGACGGGCCTTCGGGCGCTGAGAATAACGGTCCCTGACAACCTCTCCAAATACACTCCTGGTATGCGCGGCAGTGCGACGAGGGCACAAGCTAGCCAAGAGCATGAGCTCTAGGTAGGCAGCAATGTCTTAACTGGTGAGACCCCCAGGTCAAACATGCAACCCAGTCCTCCCCCCTTTGGGAAATTATCAAAATCATGACTAGTACAAAATTATCATTGAAACGTGAGCCTTGGGCAAGACTCGACGAAGAGGCCCTGGCCATGCAACGTAGCTGTTGGGTCCATGGTCGAAAAGTGTGCTACCTATCGACGAAAGCATTAAGAATCCACTAAGCTTACCGGTAGTGACACACCAAGAACTCGATCAGGGCGTCTGGCGGGCGGTCAGCGTCCCCGGGGGGGGGGGGGCTCCCTGGCCCGACCGACCCAAGAGCACATGCTCAAATACAGACGAGGGAGTTGGGACCCTCCCCCCACCAAATATGACAGCACCACGGGACAAGGAAAAGGGAATTGGTGCAACCCAACAGCTAAAGGTATTACAACTGAACGCGAACAGCTAACTCCGGTGCAAGAGACCAGAGATTGAAAAGCTATGTGCTAAGTACGAGGTCGATGTGGTGATGATTCAGGAAGCTGGCACGTCCAAAAGCTGTGTCCCCTTGCTCTTGGGGTTTACGGCCTTCCGATGCTCCTACGAGAAATGTCTGGTGTTAGTCACATTTGTCAGGAATCCTCCACTTGCTCGTGTAGTGAAATCCACCCCAAAAGGATTTAGGAGGACCGACACGCTAACGATGGAGGTATACAAAAGGGGTTTGAAATTCACATGCGTGAACGTCTATAACCATCAAAGGACGGAACTTCTGCTTGACATAGAAGGCCACACCTACGTCAGAACCCTGGTGGCTGGAGATTCCAATGCCGAGACACAAGCTTGGGGTTGTTCAGCGAACGATCCTTCCGGGCGCAAATCGCTTGAACTGTGCGACGGGTCCAACATGATTCTACTTCAGCAGTGCGATTCCCCAACAACATTCGTACACATGGGTCACGGAGGGGAGTCCAAACCTGATCTGAGTCTTGTGTCCACTAAACAAATGTCAGGTACTCATTGATCCAATCAAATGGAAATTCAGTTTGACTACTGTACAATAACAATATAGTTTCTGTTTTAGTCCTAATGGAAAGGAAACGACCACTTCCTTCAGATCTGATGTAACAGTGGTTTAATGGGTGCAGGTTGTCCTTAAGAATCGTGAGTGTTTTTAAAAGGCATCTGTCATGAAAAAGCTCTTCAAGAGATGGTAGCTGTGTTCGAGTGATATACGATGTTTTTTTTAATTAGTCTATTACGTCTACGTCTTTGTGCCAGTGAAGTGCCATACCAGCAGGTGAGGGCAAAGTTAATTAGACTGCTGATAGTTGCTGTATAGAAAAGTTTAATTATTGTTTTGTCGATGTTAAATTTCCTTAGCTTTCTAAGATAGGAGAGTCGGTGGTGAATTTTGGTGTAAAGGTTTTGACAGGTTCACTCCATTTCAGTTTGTTGTTGGTTGTACCTAGATCGATACCCGGGGCTTGAGCAAAGATTTTTAAAAAATTATTTTAAGTTGTGTAATGGAGATTAGAGGTATGGTCTTTTTTTTAAAAAGTATTTTTAATGTTTTTTTTTTTGTTTCTTTCTCTTTTTTTTTTAAGCCTGCACTCTTCTTTTATCTTTAGACTCATACATTTTGTTTAAGTATTTTATTACTATCGTAAGATAAGATAGAATAAGATAAGATAAATGAAAAGTAATGATTTCCTTGATTATCACAAGGTCCATAGGACTCGCAAAGATCTTCCTCCAGGGAACAGTACCAGGAAAAAGAAGAAGAGACAGACAGAGAAAGCAAAATAGAAGAATGGGCGGGCCTGTCATTGAAAGAAATTTTATCCAAGGCAAAAGACAGAGAGAAATGAAGAAAGAGATCGTGTGTGGTGCCCCCAACAGACTAAGGGATAGGTGAAGCTTACACATTTACTACGTCTATAGCGAACGCAATACGTTACTCATAGTCTGTTTCCTGTGAGACTCTATCACCAAGACGAAACAGTGGTCGCTATTGTTTAACTGATAGTTGTCGTCAAGTCAAGCACACCCCCCCCCCTCCACAGACACACACACTCCTTTCACCGCAAACACAACCAAAACCTCTCCTGTAGACTTTGACCTGGTCTATCAATCTTCACCTCCCTTGTAGTCCGACAACTGTGTCTTAGAGAGGGAGAGAGACAAGCGACAAGGCGAGAGGGTTGACATCGCAATGTTAGCGAGATGTAGATCTAGACTACATGCAAGTCAGAGATTCTAGCACCTTATCTTATCTTATCCTATCTTATTTCTTTTAACGTGTTTCTGTGTGCTTTTAATCCTATTTATATCTGTACATCATGAAAGCTAGTAAGACTTTATGTCTTTTTCTCTAGCAGACAGCCATTCAGTATGTTACATCCTAACGAGTCTTTAATTACCGACATTTGGTCTGAACGTAATCCAATACACGCGCACAAACAGAATTAAAAAAAAAAAAATTCGTTAGTTCTTTAACTAACTTGACCCCCCCCCCGCCTCTCCCCTCCCAGAATTGCAGCACTATTCTCCCACCCCTCCTCACGCGTCCTTGTGAGACGTTCCTCTACGCACTAAGGTTAAGAGTACCGGTATTTAAAACGTTTTGATGGGGGCGCGACAGTCGACAAAAAAAAAGCGAGTTGTTGGGGGGGGGGGGGGGTTCAAGTAAAGAGAGGTTTGAAAGTCTGAAAAAAAAAAGAGTTATATTTTTTCTTAGGCCAGCTAAAAATAGCCTACATTTAGGTCAACTTATTACGCAATCAAATAAAGAGCAAGCACCAGCAGACGATGTAAATTCAATGTCTCCGTCTTTAGCAGTGCTGGATCTGGGCAACTCAACCTTTAGCTGAGGACCTCCACTTCTTTGAGTTATTTTGGGTCATTTTCATCAAATAAACAATAACCTAATGTCGATTACATCAAATAGCTCAGGACTTCATCAAGTCTAAAACCGGCCCGGGTCTTCAACGCATGAAAGTGTTGCCTTAACGTTTTGGAATGGGGGACACACATTTTCCTACACAGCAGTGCCGGATTTACCTATAGGCAACAAAGGGCATAGCAAAGGCGCCTCAATAAATATTTAGCATTAACAAATAATATCTGGACATAGAACAGGCCCCCTATCTCAAATAGTTTAGGGCTTTTTAAATTCTAAATCCGGCACTGCACACACAGCCCAGCATCACTCTAAAAAAAAACAATTCGAATCCAAAGGAAACGAGTCTATGTATTTTTATTATGACCCGTGGACAGAAGGCTCGGATAGCTCTGGACCAGATATGGCTAGCGGGCCATAGTTCGTACTTCACTAGCATCTGCATGTATAGACATACTCGAAATATTTTTATTTTTTTTATTACAAAAAGAAAACAAATCTAACTTGTTTTTTTTTAATAGCAGCAGCGTGGCTCATAGAAGGAGTAAACTTCTTAACTTTCATGCCAGAAGGAACTACCCCAGTAAGATACCGAGGGTGCCAGATGCCCAAGGCAACAAGGCCTGTCGGCGCCCTCTTCCTTCTCCCAATAGACTATGTAATAAATATTTACATAAGAACAGTCACCAGAAAGCATTACATGACTTGCATACAGTCACCAGAAAGCACTACAAGACCTGCATACAGTCACCAGAAAGCACTACAAGACCTGCATACAGTCACCAGAAAGCACTACAAGACCTGCATACAGTCACCAGAAAGCACTACAAGACCTGCATACAGTCATCAGAAAGCACTACAAGACCTGCATACAGTCACCAGAAAGCACTACAAGACCTGCATACAGTCACCAGAAAGCACTACAAAACCTGCATACAGTGCAAATTAAGGTTACCGAGCATAGCGAAAGAAATATACGATATCATACGGGGTTACGGTCCGGCGCAGGGGCTACTGCAATACCCACCTTCCCCTTGGTACGCCTGTGAACTACCTTAAACCACCTCTCCACATTACCTAGCATTACTTAACTCTACGTCCTAACCTAAAAGTCTTAAAATTATAAAATATTTATTTTTTTATTCGGGAAAATAAAATAAAATCAAATAATGTGGATAACAAATGTAAAGTTCAGAAAGACTCACCACCAGGTTCCAATGACGACACGCCATCACAGGAATCGAACTCAAAGCTGTCGCTGAGGGATATGTACTCCATGGGGATAAACTAACCGAAACAAAGTAGCTCAACTACATTGAAGTAAAGATGCAGAGGTCATGTCGAGCACATCCATGTCTTTATCATTCTGTTACACTTGATACACACTATAATGTAACACACTCGCGTGTCTTTATAACTGATCCACTCTGTCACTAAAACCACATGATACGCTTATTGATAATGAACACAATATACAGTCAAAAAACGCATAAAATGCATTAAATTCATGTCAGTGTTATTCCCAAGGGAACACATTGTACACTTTCAACAAGTGCGGTCATTCAGTGTGTAGATATTTAAAACGCGCATGTTCCCGATGTATAGACCTGGGACGATACTTGATGTCATTATAAACATCCTTATACATGTCTGTAGTACGCAGAGGCGTCTCCAATGCCTTACATTAGGTACAAGTAAGAAATGACAATGGTTAATTCAAAAATACAATTACCACCCACCCCCCTTTTTTTTATGAAGAGAAAACATCGTCAAGATTATGGCTAAAACACTTGTAGTAAAAGGATGTGAAAAAGTCTTATAGCATCCAGTAGGAAGAGGCGGAAGACGCGGAAGACTAGCTTTTACTAGCGTCGCCCTTATTGGGTGCCGCCCAACGTGTGGACCTACGTGCTGGACGTCTAAACGTTTTCATTTGATACGGACAATAAAACAAGAAAAGATAAGGAGTTGCCCTTTACGGTAGGGAAAAAAAACGAATAATATAAAGTAGACCAAAAGGGTCATTAGCACACTGCAAAACATAGATCCAGGACATGTCCTTGAGCAGAACAAAAAGTGAACCCCCGCCCCGGGAGAAAGTGCATAGTAACTCTCCCCACCCCCAAAAGAAAACAACAGTTAGACATTGAGATAAGCTAATAGTAAGATGGTGAGACTAGATCATATAGTGATTCCTTGGGAAAAGATAATAGTGAGACACCAAAAAGAGGGAATAGTGAGACACAGAAAAATAATGAGACATTGAGAAGAAAGAATAGTGAGACATTGAGAAGACAGAATAGTGAGACACTGAGAAGAAAGAATAGTGAGACATTGAGAAGAAAGAATAGCGAGACATTGAGAAGAAAGAATGGTGAGACATTGAGAAGAAAGAATAGTGAGACATTGAGAAGGAAAAATAGTGAGACATTGAGAAGAAAGAATAGTGAGACATTGAGAAGAAAGAATAGTGAGGCATTGAGAAGAAAGAATAGTGAGGCATTGAGAAGAAAGAATAGTGAGACATTGAGAAGAAAGAATAGTGAGGCATTGAGAAGAAAGAATAGTGAAACATTGAGAAGGAAGAATAGTGAGACATTGAGAAGAAAGAATAGTGAGACCTGAAATAAGTGAACAGTGGTAAACAGCCTCTGGAGTAGAACTCACAGGGGACGAGCAAAAAAAAAACTGGCCGACGGAAGCCAACATGGAGAAGATCAGTTGACCAAGAAGCAAAAATGGCAGGATGGACATGGACCCTGCTGAGGAGAATAGCCCAGGACAGAGTCTGATTTTGCGGATCTATGCTTCACTGGAAGTCAAAATGATTTAAGTCAAGTAAATCAAGTCAATATTCTTTTAGAACAAAAAAAAAAAAAAGATCGGAATTGCATCTATAAAGTTGATTAGAAATTATCCTAACTTTTGAACCGACAGTGATCACGTGGTCTCAGTCACGAAGTACAAAGTGCTGATCAGCCACTAGAGTACAATCCATACCGTAAGCCGTAGGACGAGCCTCAAGGGAAGGAAGTAATAGACAGTATGTACAGTATTTCAAATAAATAGTAGACACTTTAAAAACAAAAGTATATTTAACAATTACAAGGAAGTGCGCACGTCCGTTAGCTACTCACACATGTGTGTAAGATGTGCTGAACAAGGATGTGATCGCTGGTAACACGTGCATGTCAGCATGTTTGTTTGTTTGTTTCCGTCGTTTTGTTTGTTTGTTTGTCGGTTTGTTTGTTATAGACGTTGGTGTTGCACACAATTCGTTAATGAATATCGCCTTTACATTTTCTTTATGCAAAACAAGTCTCTCTCCATTGCACTTCATGCATTAAGACCCGAGCTTGGGGTCAAGGTGTTCATGATATGAACTGTAAGTGCCCTGGTAGATGCAAAGCTCAACTTTTTTGCTGATACCATTGCGAAAAAAATTATTCTAATCATACAATATATATATATATAACAATATGATGTCTGCGATCCTGCACTAACAGATAAAAAGGTGGCAAAAAGATTCAGATCTGAGGTGAGAGGTTTTAGTAAGTAGTCCCAGTTTAGACACTACCACACATTCTGCCAGGTTCCAATGTTACTCGTTTATTTTTTTAACCGACTTCAACAATACTTAGGCTAGGTCCCTCCGCGCAGTTAGGCTGGCGTATAGGCGAGACCAATACTTATAGAAGGCCTGAACACTGACCTATGACGTATCAGTCTGTGGGGTAGTATAGACCGACACCTCCTTGTCACGTTACAGTTCGTGACGTCAGACCTCTGACGAGGCAACGAGCTATTGGTCTAAGCTGCCCACGCGTTGTGACGTTGCAGGTCGGTGTTCGGGCCTTCTGAAACGATTGGCCTCGGTCTAGGGCGGCCGGCTCTGTTCTCAGAGATCGTTCATAGGCGACTTCCACAGCCTCTTTCTAATTAGTGCCAACGGATTGAGGGTTATCTAAGAAGGTGATGCGCGATGTTAGAACAGTTAGACTTGGACTTGTATGTGCTTTCCTCTATTCGGTTTCCATGTTATGCCTGACCTCGGTAAGCGTGTCTTAGGACATGTCCCGCGAACCTCTTTAGTAATCACTTCACTTGCGGGCCGTGCGGGAAAAAAGGGATGTCAACAATAATGGCCATAAAAAATAATATTCTGTTGACCTATTAATCATGTTTTTCATCCATGTTGTCAGAGTATTTTTCTTTGTTGATTCAAGGCAATGTTCACAAATCTAAGCAGAAAATTATACTTTCAAGAGGCCTACATCCATTTCTCGGGAAATAGCTAGTGACTTTGAAGAGCTGCTAATAGCTTGTGATGGGTTTTTGTTTCGTATCTTAAGGAACGGAAAGTGGATCTTTGAAATCAAAATATAGAGCAAAGAGCAGATTACTGTGATTCACTTAGATATGAATATGACATATGGTGTCGTACCTATCAATACTGCAAAATTAATTAATAAACCCTAATTGATTAACTTTTTGTTTGTTTGTTTTTTTTGTTTAATGATTCATGTGTTTTCATTGACAAAGATCAATTATACACAATTACAACTTAATTCGAAAATGGGAAAAAAAAGTGTACAATTTACCCAGACAGACGGAGTGAGTAAATATAAGCTTTGTAAGTCATCTAGAAGGTGCGGTGGCTGAGTGGTAATGCGCTTGGCTTCTGAACCAGTTGTCCTGGGTTCGAATCCTAGTGAAGACTGACATTTTTTTTTAATTTCGGGATCTATGGGCGCCTCTGAGTCTACCCAGCTTTAATGGGTATCTGACATTGGTTGGAGGAAATTAGGGCGGTTGGTCGTTATGCTGACCACATGACACCCTCGTTAACCGTGGGCCACAGAAATAGATCATCTGCCCTATAGATTGCACGGTTTTGAGGGGAAACTTTAAGAAGGTCATCTGCAACTAGCCTAAATTGCAAATGAACTCGGTAGAAAGAATGAGGTAGCTAAATAATCTAAGGTAGGCTGTAATGGAACTTTTCGCCAATTTCTTTTATAGAAATACAAAATAACGGTAAACTATTTGATGGGCCGTGCACACGACAGATGTAACGTCGGTCTCACTGTTTTACAGTTTCTATATACGTTTTAAAAGAGGTGTGTGAAATGCTGTCCACGTATTGCAGGAATGAAAGACAGGCCGCCTATCATCGTGAGAACACGAGGGTGGACTTGAAGAGAAACCCGCTAACAGACAGGCACATAATTGTTTTAATTGTCCATTGTCTTCTTTTTTTTTTTGAAAACACCGCCCCAACCGCCAGCACAACCCCCTTTAATCATGTTTATCTCAGGTCTTTCGACCCGCTGTCAGAAATAGAGGTCACGTGAGTGATATCTATTTCTCGTTGAAGTCTGGAGGGTAGATAGTGAGACTTTACAATGTGGAGAGCTCTTTAGTTGACTGATTTCCGTTACTTTCTGATGAGATGCAAATAATTTCTCTAAATATTTGTTATGAAACTTGTATTCTGTATCGGTTGTCGTTCTTATGTCTACATGTGCTTGTAACTCGTCCGTAAGAATGTGTTCACGAAATGTGTGTTGTGTAGTCATTCAGTGTATTAAAGCCATTCTAAGCGGACATGGTTTTTGACTCTGTTATGATCATAACAATATTAATCTCCATCTTTTTTCTTTACTTAACCATCACTTGCAACTCAAAATATACACAAATCATCCTAAAACAAGGTGTCAATACCTTACAATTCCTTACATCCCATCTGGGTTTTTCCCCCCATAACAACTTGATGGTAAGGGGGTGTGAAACTGAGAAAAGGCTCTCAATATTTTAAAGATATGTTTAATGAAAATAAAGTATATTTTTGTAAATATAACCTCCCGGTATTTAGACTTTTGTTTTCTCCGATTCTTTTCCTATGTTTATGGGTTGAAATATATAAAAGTCCTGGGTTCTAAAATAATTAGAACCTGCATCTTTTTTTTTTCTCATGAAATGTGTTAAATCAAGGTGAGGTATTATTTCCACCACATTGAAAGTCTAGCGCATATGCAGTTATCATAGTTAATTTAGAGAAAATAAAACAAAATATATATCCCCACTCCCCTCCGATATCCATACTCCCATCCTATATCCCCACTCCCCTCCGATATCCATACTCCCATCCTATATCCCCACTCCCCTCCGATATCCATACTCCCATCCTATATCCCCACTCCCCTCCGATATCTATACTCCCATCCTATATGCCTACCCCCTCATATCCCTATTCTATTCCTATATTCCCACTCCCCTCCGATATCCATACTCCCATCCTATATCCCCACTCCCCTCCGATATAAATACTCCCATCCTATATCCCCACTTCCCTCCGATATCTATACTCCCACCCTATATGCCTACCCCCTCATATCCCTATTCACTTCCTATATCCCCACTCCCCTCCAATATCCCTACTCCCATCCTATATCCCTAACACCCTCCTACCACGCATCAACATAATAATAAATAAAATTGACTTCCAGTCAATGGACCTCATTCACCAATCGTAAACAAACAACATTGAGCCACGTGTTTCCCTATCTCTTCTATACAAATTATGATCTAATTTTAATCAATAATGGTTAACATGTGACCGTTTTTTTCTCTTCAATGTTTATCAATATTATCACGTGACCGTTCGTTTTTGGTGAATGAGGTCCACTGCACGACATGTCACGTGATTGTATACTTTCCAAACTGATACTTTGTTTCGTACCTTATGGGACATTAAAAAAAGTTATTTATTTATACGCTTCTTTTGGTGTTGTTTGTTTTTCCAGGGACGTAGTGGCTGTGTGATTAAGAGCGTGGCCTGCGAACCTAAGGGTCTAGGGTTCAAAAATTGTTGAGGACTGGGATTTTGAACTAATGGATACGCGATACTGACGTTACATGGAGAGGGGGGGGGGGGAGTACTTGATCCAAGAATCAGAAGTGAAAGAAAAAAAAACGTGCTCAAATTGTGTACCAGACAAGAGAGAGTTAATCCAGGCTTCTTAAAACAAAATATGATCAAATTATGTTCAGGCAAACTATATTTATAATATTAGGTTCAACAAAAATGAATAAATAATCAACAATTAAAATAAAATTGTAAGATGCATACCTTAGTCAAGAGAAAAAAAAAACGATAAAATGTATAACTTTGAACTTCAACTAAATCACTCCATGTTGACTGTTTGAAATCGATTTTAAATTACAAACTCCTTTTCTGCATACTACTCCTCAGTTTAAAACGCTGACACCAATGATTGGACACAGTAAAAACTTTGTTTGATCCTCCAACCGACACTGACCACGAGTGCATCGGTCACTTCCACATGTCATGTTGCTATGATAGATCTATATGGATTTTCGTGATTGAGAAACCAAGGCACACAACTCCAGAAATGAAATCAAACAGTGCGTAAACACGAAGAGTTTCTCGCCCCTTACCACACACAGTCTCCCCTCCTGGTCCCATCCCTTCAAGCTGTAGAACCAAGGGAAAGAAAAATTCTGTGACGCAACAGACACGGATGATTAATTGAATAAAGCACGGCGCTGACCGCTGAGTCTACCCTCCCCCCCCCCCTTTTAACAACACTGCCGCCGTGGACTGATAAACCACTGACTAGTCAAGTCCAGATGCCCAAAATCGTAACAGAGAGTAGTCAAGCTGTGAGTGGATAAGTATGTAGAAAACAAGGGTTTTAAAGCTTGTTTAAAGATTTATCTAGTCACGCGACTGGAGGGGGTTTAAGAGGTAAGGCAAAGCGAAGAGTTCAAGCTTAGCTTTTAGCTCCAAGATTGCCATTGGGCAAGGCCCCAGCAGTACACCGAACGAAAGCCTGGTCTGCCAGTGGTCAAGAGTTTATCAGTGACACACCAAAGTATAATCATTCATAGTAACACGCTAAGTATACACACTCACTCGTAGCACCACTCACACATAGCACCATTCACACATAGCACCACTCGCACGTAGCCCCACTCACACGTAGCACCACTCACACGTAGCACCACTCACACATAGCAACACTCACACATAGCACAATCACACGTAGCACCACTCACACATAGTACCACTCACACGTAGTTGCTGTGGTCAGTTGTTGGATTGTTGCACCTGATTGCTACTACTAATGTAACTAGAACACACCAACCAATGTAAGCGTATTGTATTTAAAAATGTAGAACTAGACATAACTTCAACAACCTTATAATCATTTGTATTAACATTATAGACAAAGTTAACTCCAGCAGGCACGATATAAATCAATATATATAATCTATATATATAAAATAATATGAAATGATGTTTTAAATAAAATCAAACTCACTACAAAAATCACGTCTCTTTACTCTTTGAAATCTCTTGAGTCGTCTGCCGTTCTTACCATACATTATGACAGACCAGGTCGTGATTTCATCATTTTCCAAGATGAAAATCTAATGCTCCCCTTTTCATCGTCTTGGAAACACACGCACACACACTCCATAACAATAGTATCGGGAGAACGGAATACTTACACACCGGAAGTCAGAACAGTACACTATTTTCTAATTCCTTATTTACAATATGGTTTTAAATAATTAATTAAATTAATAAATTAATTAAATAAATGATTAATTTTTATTATTTTGTGTGTTAGTTTTAGACCTTTGTTTATATACCAGGCAGTTAAAGTGAACATATAAATAGATGTGTTAAGGCGGCACCTTCGATATGGTCACGGAGGTCACGGTTTAGGTGATAGGAAGGGGCGACGTAAGAAAGTTGTGAAGATAATAAAGTACATGTGGATTTTAAAGTAATTGTGAATATCACATGTAAACCTGTAAAGTCATCGTGGAAATGACATGTAAACCTGTAAAGTCATCGTGGAAATGACATGTAAACCTGTAAAGTAATTGTGGAAATGACATGTAAACCTGTAAAGTCATTGTGGAAATGACATGTAAACCTGTAAAGTAATTGTGGCAATGACATGTAAACCTATAAAGTAATTGTGGAAATGACATGTAAACCTATAAAGTAATTGTGGAAATGACATGTAAACCTATAAAGTAATTGTGGAAATGACATGTAAGCCAGTAATGTAGGTGTGGGATTGACATCAAGACTATATAGACATACAGAGAATAACAGACAAGGAGACGGACAGACAAAAAAAACAACAAACAGACAGAACAAGAGATAAACTGAGAGAGAGAGAGAGAGAGAGAGATGATAGTCAAATGACCTTCAGCGTGTTGATGTTGGCCAATAGTAAGTTGTTTAAAAAAAATGCTGGTGTGGGTTGGGTAAGGTCGGGGTTGGGATCAGGCCAAGCGAGACATGACTCATAGATCGATACAGTCTCAACCTGCGGATGTGTGTGGTATATTCATAGATGTATGTACAGTGTGCATTATTTGGCAGAGAAAGAGAGAGAGAGTGAGAGGGAGAGAGAGAAAGAAGGAAAGAGAGAGAGAGTGAGAGAGATGACAAAAAAAAATGGAACAGTCAAGATTTGGAAAGTAAAAGAAATTGAGTAAAAAAAATAGAAGGGAGGGGGGCAGATATATTGACAAAGAAGATAGAGCTGAAGAGAGTGAGAGAAAATGAGAGAGAGAGAGAGAGAGATTGTCTGCGTGCAGTAAAGTTCTGAATGAATGAACGCTGCATAAAAAGTGACTGTATGGAATGTGACATATTGCTTGATTAGCACATAACGATTAAAACGCATCGTACAGTGTAATACAGCCATAGTCCTCCCTGAATATTCATACAAATAAAGAAGCCACGAACAGTCCTCGATACATTAGACCACAGTCTAATCTTCACATTGATCTTGTGTTCAAATCTTGCCCTGAGTCATCCATTATTGTTCTGCTGGCGATTCGGGCTATACATTTGAGCCACTTCAGCTCACCAACCTATAGCCAAATATTCTGTAAGCGTATATCGGAAAGGAACTAAC
Source organism: Biomphalaria glabrata (assembly GCF_947242115.1). Classification (NCBI taxonomy): domain Eukaryota; kingdom Metazoa; phylum Mollusca; class Gastropoda; family Planorbidae; genus Biomphalaria; species Biomphalaria glabrata. Next base: position 42,746,713 of record NC_074716.1, on the reverse strand, counting down.
AAAACACACACAACAAAACACACACACACACCAACAGCTTAAGTTGAAACTATTAAAAGCCTTAACATCGACACAATTGAGCCAGCCCTCTGCAAGTAACAGGCTGCAATAGATGAAATGCCAAACAGAAATCTAAAATTATAATACACTTCTTAGACATAATATATTGCATCACTGATGTTGACACACCGTTAATATTGCTGATTATCTTAAACACACATGCACATTTACCTGAGAACTATATTGACTTACTTCATAGGCTTACAACTAGGGGATAAGAATTAAGATTACTTACTACGGTCGCTTGATTCTGTGGCCCAGTTGTGCCTAGGCTACAAAAGCCTGATGACCATATTCATTTTCAAAATTTTGACACCCCCCCCCACCACCAAAAAAACAGACAAACAAATGACGAGTAAAAACGAACAAGAGGCGCGGTGATTGAGTGGTGAACTTCTTGGCTTCCGAACCGAGGGGTCCCGGGTTCGTATCCTGATAAAGACTGGGATTTTTATGTTCGGGATCTTTAGAGAGCCTCTGAGTCCACCCAGATTTAATGGGCATCTGACATTAGTTGGGGGAAAAGTAAAGGCGGTTGGCCGTTGTGCTGGCCACATGACACCCTTGTTAACCGTGGGCCACAGAAAGAAATTATCTTTACATCATCTCCCCCATAGGTCGCAAGGTCTGAAAGGAGACCTTTATTTATTTTTTTACTTACAATCGAACTAACCGTCAGCGGCTTCATCCTGTACCGTGAGTACAAGTCTCGAAGGACAGGATAACATTTGCACGACGGACAGAATATAACCCCGGGGCCGTGGTTTGGACAACAATGCTTTGGGCGAAGGTTAAGGAGGGTGTCATGAAGTCAGCACAACTCTGTTATTTTCTCCACCCTTATACACCTATTGACTTTCATAAAGATCTCATCTCTAGACTCAGACATGTTTACCTCACCGACTACAGCGCCTCTCAGGTGACAGAGGTAGAATAGTATCCGAGGCACGAGGCAATCTGATTCCAGGCGTGCTCGGACATACACATGACCTAGTGGTCAGTCAGTAGGGTAGTGCCAGATTTATCACGTCCCTAAATCTGCCGTCCGCTCCCCCACCCCCAACAAACAATATGACTTGACGTATCTCGACAGCGAGATAAGAAGACTGACTGACACGAGCCGGAAACGCCGACTTTCTGTTTGACAGCACAAGAAAAAAATAAAGAGTATATTGTGACGTTGTCTTAGCTTGAAAAAACTATAAGGTTTTAGAGTCCTCACAAAACAAAACAAGGAGAAAAGAAACGCAAACAAGCAGAGTTAACATCACAGTAACATCACTGCTAAGGCTGCTAGAATATGAAAAAGCCTTGTATTTGTATAAGAAACATAGGGCCTACTTTTTAGTTGTACTATAAATCATGGGCGTAGCCAGGGAGAGTTGGGGTTCAACCCCCCGCCCCACCACAGAAATGAAATCTCCCCTCCCCGCAGGGGGGTGGGGGGTGGGATCGGAAATTAGTGGCTGATTTTTTCCTTTGATTCTGTTTATTTTAGGTGAGATTTTAATACTAAACCATCACAAGAGGGGTTTAGTGTTTAAAAAAAACCCTTCAGCGGGGTTTGAAGCTAAAAATCCCTCTTCAATATAAAGAAAACAAATTGCTATGAACGTAGCCAAAGGGAGTTTTGACTTTAAACCCCCCTCCAGCGGGGTTTGAAGCTAAAAAATACCTGTTCAATATAAAAAAAAAAGCAAATTACACACTCAAAATTATATGAGCGTAGCCAAAGAGCGTTTTGAGTTTAACCCCCCCCCCTCTCAGCGAGGTTTGAAACTAAAAAATACCTCTTTAATATAAATCAATCAAATTACACTCAAAATTCTATGAGCGTAACCAAGCCAAGGAGGGTTTTGAGTTTAAACCCCCCTCCTCCAGAGGGCTTTTTTTTTTAAGTTTAAAACCCCTCCAGATGGTTTTGCGTTTTAAATCCCCCTACATAGAGTTTTGAGGTTGAAAACCTCTCTCTTCAATATTATTCTAAAGCAAACAAAATTCACCAAATTCTATGAGCGTAGCTAAGGGGGTTTTGAATTTGTTAAAAATAAAACTCCAGAGATTTTTTAGTTTTAAACCCCCCAACAGATGATTTTGACGATAAAACTTCCCTTTTCGATATAAAATTTAAAGCAAACTTCAGTCACCTAATTCCAAGAGCGTAGCCAAGAGAGGTTACACATTTCTACCAGTGGCTCAAAGTCCAGTGAATATTCATCTGCCGAAATTGAACAAGACTAAATGTGACTCAACAAAGATGACTAAAACGGATTTTAGGAGTCAGTTATAGAGATCGGGTCTCAATCAAGGAAATCCTATGCCGAACTGGGAGTTGACAGCTTAATAAGGTTGTGATACAACGTCGCATGAGGTTTGCGGGACATGTTCTCCGACAAAATGAATTACGCATAATAAGAGTTGAGATGACATAGAGGCCATTACGAGGAAAGCGTAAACAGGGAAATCCTAGCACAACTTGGCGCCACACTTTCATTGAGGAACTCAGAGTAGTGGGGAAGAGGCTTCAGACATTGCCAGTGAGAGATTTTTATGGAGGCAGCTTGCGGCGCAAATGCGCCGAACTGCGCCTGAGGATCTAAGTAAGTAAAGCAGATTAGGTCTTTGATATAAAACTTTTTAATAGCAGGATAATGCACTATTGATACCTCAGAATATGCATTTTAATGGCTTGCAATACCGGAAATGGTGTTTGGAGGCGAGGCTCAGCCCCGAACCCCGCTGGGGGAGCTCACAGGCAAGGGCGGGGAGTCTAAAATTGTTCCACTGACTCCAGGAAGAATATATTCTATTGTAGGGTACAATAAACGTCTTCCGAAAGAATGAAGGGTCAGAATGTAATAAAGATTAATTATGTACAAGCACAAGCACATGCACACACACACCCGAAAATAATTCCTGGCTACGCCCATGCTATGAATTATGATTTGATAAAGTAAGTCTCTGTGTTATGATCATAGCAAACAGCAATGTTCACAGTTAAATGAATTATTCGTGTAAATCAAAGACTTTTAATAATATATATCTTATCTTAAATAATATAGACGTTACTTCAAAAAAGAAGATGATTACGTCCTAAGCGTCATGCATTCAGTCATGCATATTAACCAATGACTTAAATTCTGCCAAGTCACTGGTTTTATATGAATGACGTAGTGAAAGTTATCGGTCAGGGTCATGTTGCAGCATTAGATGACAGCAACTCATACTTTAGTCAGATGGTCTGTTGTTGATGTTTGAACACAAAGAAAGCGAGTTTAATGTATGCATAAACTAATGATAACCGAAGTTCAGACTTTCCAATAAAATCGCTAACAATCTTTGTTGTTGATTTTTTTTTCAAAACCTCTCTGTATGATTCTCCACATCACTTTTGTAACACGTCCGTCCCCTCCCCCACCCCTCATCATGATCCTCACCCTCCACCCCGACCCACCTTCCTTAATGTGTTCGGCTAAACAAAGATCTTATTAACATGTCTGGGGAGAGTAACACAGTACACGCTCATGTTTACAGCGCTCCCCCCCCCCACTCCTTTCACCAAACTCCTCCCAGCTGTGAGCAGACTCAAACATAATACAACCCCCCCCCCCTCTAACCAGCCTCCATCTCTGCTCACACTAATCAACCCGTTCTGTTTTGACTGGCACGACGCGAACTCATCCTCATTACAGCGCAGTGCTCACCCAATCTCTTCTTCCACCAACCCCGTCCTGGCCATCGCTGCTTTCCACGCTCCCATTTCTTCCGCCCCCCCCCCTTTTTTTTTCTTGCAAGATGCGGGGGGGGGGGGGGGTTGAAAGGAGGGGGAGGAAGGGAGTAAACTTTGAATGCCTTGCTCGATGGTTAATTATAGAACCAGCAGACGATCAGTTTGACTAAGTGTCTGGTTGGCGGTGACGTGAAGAGCGCTGCACGAATCGACTTGTTTCAATAAAAGTAAATCTTTTGTTGTTTCTGCATCTAATAATATATATTTTTATAAACAAATTCTCAGGGTTCAATTTTTATTGTATGTTTTTCTCCCTCTCTGTAGATCTCTCACACTACGGCCGGTCTTACTGCAAACAGCCGTCTAGGACCTCCCATTGGCAGGGACATCGTTAAGGACTCATAACAAATCTTTAGAGAAGAGATAGCCAAAGTTGTGCCCCAATTAATAAAATTAATTGCGTTATTTTATTAGTTCGCTGTTTATTTTGTAGTTATCTTTTCTATTAGGGCCACTTCGCCTGGGCCTCCAATTATGTTACGCCGCCTTGCTGACTCTATCTCTGCCTTTCTTTCTCTCTCTCTCTCTCTCTCGTTTTCTCTGTATTTTATCTGTCTTTCTCACTCTTATCATCATGATTCTCACAGAAATAATTAAAGGAATTATGAATCTAGGCATATCTTATTCTTATTCGTACAAATGCTCCTTCTTCGCTAGTGCCATTAGAGAATGGAATAGGTTGCCTGAATCAGCCAGGAAAACCAACAACTTAGCAGAGTTTAAGTCATTGATTAACATGCATAACTAGATTGACGTCATTAAATAATTATCCTTTTTTTTCGTGAAGTAACGTCTGTAATGCATAAGATTAGAAAAAAATGTGGCTTGAATCACTGCAAAATTAAATTTTAAGATGAATCAAAAGTTTTTGTAAATTTTTCTAGAATATATTTGTAGACATAAATATCTTGACCTGTACTTTTATATCGCTCACTATCTCTTTCAACTCTCTAATTTCCTCCTACTCTTTCTTTCTCCTCTCTTCTCATTTCTGTTCTCTCCTACTCCTTCTTTTTCTCTCTTTTCTCGTTTTCATCTATCACTTTGTAAAGTTTCCCCTTTCAGACCTTGCGATCTATTGGGCAGATGATGTTAAGGTCATTTGTTTTTTGGCCAACGGTTAACGAGCAGGGTGTCATGTGACCAGCACAACGAGCAATCGCCTTTACTTTTCCATAACTAAAGTCAGGTACTCATTAGAGCAGGGTGAACTCAGAGGTGCCCCCAAAAATCCCGAATTTCAAAATCACTTTGTCCTTTTTTCTTTATTCCTCTTTCTCCCTATCTCTCTCTCTCTCTCTCTTTTTCCTCCCCCCCCCCTCCCACTGTCTTAAGACATCACGTGACCTGAATGAAAATGTAGCTATCAATCACGACATTGCAGTCATTCCACGCTCTTGTTATGTTTTATATCGTGAGACAGTGAGTGGGAGGAGAGAATGTAAATTGCCACCAAACGTTTGTAGGTTGAACCGCACTACCCTATAGACGGACTGTCAAGCACTAAAGAGAAACACACACAAATATACTCTTATATAGAACAAACACAAAGTCAAACAGAAGAGAGAGAGAGAGAAGGGGGGGGGGAGAAAAGAAGAGAAGAAAGAACAAAAAAGAGCGGGAGATGGGAGAAAGAATGAGAGATGGTGAGAAAAACAAATAAAGAGAAAGGAAAAAGAGGTAGAGGCAAAGGAGGGAAAAGAGTAAGAGAGAGGAGGGGAGGATAGGAATGAGAGAGTGAGAGAGAGAAGAAAGAGAAAGAAGGAAAGAGAGAGAGAGTAGGAGGAAAACAGAGAGAGAGAGAGTGAGAGATATAAAACTACATGTCAAGATATCCATGGATATAAATGTATTCCATTAAAAATGAGCCCTACTTTAAAGATTCGAGCTAGATGTAGGACATTGCTACCTGTGGATTCACCAGTTTTAGGTTGTTATTTTTATATAGCGAAAAAAAAAACAACCTGGAATTTTACGATCCCGGAAAGAAGCGAGACATAAAATTCTATTAAAAGAAAAAAAAAGCTACGTCGTAGGTGAAACCTGGGGAAAGATAACAAGTGCCCCAGGAATCTCTTACGTGAAAAGATAAACTTGTAATATGTGAGTAGATTTAACGAGCCAACTGTCGAGCGCCCCTCCCCCACCCCCTTTCCTCAACACCCAACCTTCACTTCCCTAACAACTTTCTCTTGTTTTTACGTCTGCTAATTTCAGCTCTTATTTCATTGGCTGTTGAATGGCAGCTTCTTTGACGATTTTAGCTTGTTTCTCAATTTTTTTTTTTATATAAACCTAAACTTGAAATTAGCCATATAAACACTTAGTCAATAGTTCTCACCCACTTACACATTTTGTTTTTATTTTTCCGTTGCCAAGCAACCGTTTTTGTTTCCGTTGGCAACCATTGACGAGACTTGGGGAGAAAACTTAACTTTTAATAAGTTGATTTCATATTTTTGATAGACTTTTGGAAACAAATTAGATAGAAAAAAATGTTGTTACGTCTGCGTTTGATAACCCTTTGTCTTCTAATTACACGAGACTAGCTCGAGAGAAAAAGAAAAGTATACATAAAGACAGATAGGATAGGTAGGTAGGTATATAAATACAGAAATATTAGATAGATAGACAGACAAACAGACAGACAAGCAAACAGACAAACAAACAGACAGACATACAGACAGACATATAGAAAGACAGACAGACATACAGACAGATAGATAGATAGATAGATAGATAGATAGATAGATAGATAGATGGATAGATAGATAGATAGATAGATAGATAGATAGATAGATAGATAGATAGACAAAGGAGCAAGGAAAATGGTTGTGCAGATTCCAAAATAAATTTGAGAGAAAAAACAACCTTTTTTCGTTTTAATGCAGACATAATACAGTACAACCTAGCCAAGATTTTACTGTTGCCAACTCTTGCTCCGGACACTAAATCCTACAAGATGTGGAAGCTTAGGTTGCCAATCTGACAGATCGTTAACAAGAGAAAGCTAATATAAATTCTAATGAAATAGCATTTGATAACACTTTTCAAATAATGTGTAAAACAAAGCCAATATATAGACCAACGCCTCAGATCACCTTACCCAATACTAAAGGATTACTCTCTGTACACTCGCATGTCTCACTCTTCCCTCCATTTCTTTTCTCTCGTGAGAACTGAGTTTACCTGTAAATGAACTTGGCCTTGACCCAAATACCAAACATTGCACACGTTCTCTTTTTTTAAATATATTTTTGGCGTGAGCTCGTTTTGATATTGACTAATGTGTTGAGTTATACGGGTGGCGCCCCGGTCGAAGCTCGCTGGTATCTTTTAAAACAAGAAACGCCCTTGAAGCCGATCTAATGAAAATTTGGTTGAAACAAAACATTAAAACATGTGCCGTTATATCATAAGATGTGGAAGAAATGAAAACATTGTCTTAGTCGTTTTAAGTGTAGGATTAAATTAAACTCCCTTGAGACAAAGGAAAACACCAGATCAAGTCTGTTCAAACGGCGTTCTGGTAATTAACAAACAAAAAAATGGATGCGAGAGATGGGCAATTGGACGCAAATATAAATTCTTAAAGTTATACCAGATCGACAAAATAATTATGTATCGATAGACATCTTAGCAATGTTTGTCTTGTTCGCTTCGTCTTATTCACGTCTCGTACTGTTCTTTCTCTCCCTCCCTCTCTCTCTCTCTCTTTTGCTTAATGCATCACCATCAAGTCCTTTGCGTTCCTCATGGAACATACGGCCTCAGTAAAAACATGCCACTCTCCACAGTCTTTAGCTAGTCATTTCATGGCTTCCCAGCTCTTTCCTGTCCTCTCGGCTTCATCTAGTACAGTGGATCTCAACCTTTGCAGCTCGGCGACCCCTTTTTACAACTCCTCACTATGCCGCGACCCACCAACAGTAAATTATTTTTATTCATAAGTATAATTGACTGTGCTTTCGCTAATGTTACAATATTAATGAGTGTAGGCATAATGTAAATATTTGATTTGCATTGCCAAAGCTTTATGTTTAATCATGAAACAATATGTTATAATATGTTACAATATGTCTTATTTTGCCATTGACTATATCTCTTTATTACAATCACAAATAAATAAAATAATTTCTTTATGACATGCATTTATTTATCGTTCTATTTCTTATTCACATTATTCACATTTCATACAGGTGTGACGATTTTCTGTATGTAGACTTGATAATGAACATGCTGTTATGCACATAATGTATTACTGCAAATTGAAGGTGCAATACAGATAAATTGGGACATGACTGCAAACGATTGATTCAGATTGGTGTAATTATAGAGGCATTTTTCGCTGCGTCTCTATTAATGAGTTCAATAAATTATATCTGTCTCCTAAACGTCTTCAACTTTGACTTTCATTTGCAGTTCTGGCTAATGCAAATGGAGTGTTAAGTTTGGAAAGTTGGATGTGTTTGCAAATGTTCTTTCACAAAAATTATCCATTGCACCTGATCCTTGCAGTGACCTTTTTTTCATTGCTTGTTGTAATTTTAGCAGCATTGCCCTCTTTATAACTATTCGACGCTGAATCACAGAGTTCCGATGACTTTTGGTGACTCAATCTGTTAAAATTCAGAGCAGCATACTACTATACATGGAGCTCAATCTGTGCAGAGACACCTCTAATATTTTTCAAAACTATTTGACACTTTTCCAAAAAGAACACATTTTCTTTAACACGTTCGAATAATGTCTTGGATTGCCAAAATCTTTAAATGGCCAACATTTCTTTGCCTAACCATTCCTGTAAACTACTTGGTATCCATGACGACATTATTTAAAAGTAACTATCAAGTATAATTATATAAACATCATTAGGAAAAGCTTAATGATGAGCTCGGATGCTAGCGACCAAAAAGGCATTGCAGTTATTTCAGCTTCATAGACTTAGAGAACTTCGTTACAAATGACTGGGGTTCATTAATTCCTGCTTAAACTAATGGGGGCAGGCAGAGGAAACAGTGGAGTATGTCTTACGAGAGTGTCCAAGAGCTGCGGGGAGACAACTGAAGGGTCACTTGAACTGCATGGAAGCTATGAAGCACTACGTTCAACCACAGTTTCTTACCAGAGCACTACCATGCTTTCCTCCCCTGCTACCACTAGTTCATCCAATGTTCATCTTGTCCAATACGTTATGTATTTCTATACAGAGTTTACGTATTAAAATTGAAATTTATGGATGCCTTATTCAACCTTTTTCAAAACATACACAATTTTGGTCACATCTTACAGTTTTAACATTTTTGTTTAATTGCATGCAGTAGTGTGTCATTCAAATGGTTGACCGTATACTTCACTAATATCTATAGAAATTACTGTCTAATAATGTTGACTCTTGACTTTGCAGACGACAGTCCAGAGGTTAACACGTCCAAACGTAACGATATGTTATGCATTAATGCACATTAACTTAAACTATTAAAAAATATTTCTTCTGCGATAATTAAAATGTTTGAAATCATTTCTGATTCAGTTGTCTGCAACATCTATCCTCGGGTAACTATAAAAATAGTAAATTCCAAGGAAAAAAACTTTTCATGTGTCAAGTTTTACGTGTTAGAATTGACTTTTAAAAAATCCATTTTTTTCAACCCCCAAGGAGGTCGCGATCCACAGGTTGAGAAACTCTGATCTAGTACATTTTGGTGCCACGCTCTTTTTGGCCTTTCTTTGCGTCTTTTGCCGTAGGGGTTCGACTCTAAGGCCTGTCTAGCTTTGTTGTCTGTATCTTTTCAAAGGGTGTGATCAATCCATCTCCACTTTCTCTCTCTCTAAGATATGCGACTCTATATTTCTCTGTTCACCTCGTCTCCCACAGATTGGTGTCCTCATTTTGTCACACCAGCGTTTTTTCTAAATCATTATTTAATCCAGATCAACAATATTATCACACACGGACTTCTCCTTTTCTCCTCACACACACACACACACACTTAATACATACAAACATGCAAACCCAAATCCTTACCCTTCACACACATGTACATCGACGACCTCAGATAGGATTTCGTACGAGAAAGGCACACAGCAAGGACGCCCCACTGCTGTTTCATTAAGCCTCCTCCCTGCACGCACGTAATTAAATGAATCCCCATGACAGTAATGAGGCAAGACGAATCCACTCGGTGGGGCAAAGAATGAATACAGGTCTAAAGAGGGCGAGCGCAGCGCGAGACAAGCTGAAACATATGTCAAGCAAGAAAGTCTCGCGAGATCCAGCTCACAAAGGCAAAAGGATCTTCTCTCTTTTCAGGGGCCTTCAATCTCATTCACAGCCCACTGGAGAGCATCACAGAGTTAACAAAGAGCTAGAAAAAAATCTCTAAAAGGTCGACGAGTTTATTCTAGCATCCATTGAAGCAATCTAGTAGAGTCGGAATATATGTCAGGAAGAAAGCTTGTACACATGTATATGATATACGATAATCTTGTTAATTATTCAGAATTTTGTTTGATTCATTAAAACTCTTGGAGTAGAAAGAAATTATCATAACAAATACTTTGAACTGCAGCAAAAAACTTGTTGAGTAAACTAATAGAAAAAACAACAACATATTTTCTATTTAAACAAAAATTGTGGAGCCATTACTTTTATTTAAACGTTAAGTATTTAATATATGCCTGCTATCCATGCAAAAAGTATGTAGCACATACTTGTAATTTAAAAGTAAAGTCTGGAGTTTATTTTTGCTGTTCAATATTAAATGTCTGTCTGTTTTGTTCTTATAGAATCAAATTAAAAATTTTTTTTTTCATATTCAACACATCTCTAACAGACAATGTTTTTTTCAAAAAATAATTAATATTAATAAACAATCATACAATTTTCTTGTGGGTTAACCTCCAGCCCTACACCCACAGCAATAATGATGCTCTGGTAGAGGGAGGGAAGACAGCAGATCAGAGTGACCTAATCATCAGTCTTTAGGTGACGGTGTGGTCTAAGTCCCAGGTTCAGTTCCCACCAGGCTCCATTGCCACGTGACAGAAAGGGCAGGGACGTTAACAAATGTCAGTGCTGTCAGCCAAGGTTAGGATGGTGTCATCTGACTTGTACACACCAGCGCAGCACACACACACCCACTCACTTAATGTAAAAGAGGACACACCTTAGTCTGACATGGACACGAACTCAAACTGTGTCGCGGTACAAATGTGTGGGTTTTCAATCATACAGACCGGATAAGAATCAAAATCCTAATCTGAAAAAAATGCACACTTTTGGCTGCCCGAAATGAAGAAAACCCGTAAAAAAAAAAAAAAAGAGAAACAGCTGACCTAGCGAGTCAACACTTAAGAGATTGTCCGCACTACTTAAACACCAAAGTTGTCGCAGAGACTAACCATCTTACCAGCCCCTAGTATCTAGATCAGTGTTTCCCAAACCTTTTTCCTTCGCACATTCTGAGTATTTACTGGAACACTTTGCTTATTGTTTAAGATAGGTTAATCCACGAGGTGGCCTACAAGTTAATTATTCCAGTAGTTTGTGGGACATCTATTCAAGCCTCGCGGAACACTTGGGTTCCACGGAACACAGTTTGAGAAACTCTGGTCTAGATCAAGATCGAGCTGGATAAAGACTACGTTAAAGTCTGCTTTTTATTTGTTTTCAAGAAAAGAAATGACAGACAGAAAGACAACAAAAAAACAAACACAAAAGCAGTTTCTTCATTGATTTTTTAATTTTTTGTTCATTTCTTTATAGTTAAAAAAAGACACTGTATCGATGCGTGAACCCGGCAGCATTAAAAAAAAAGACATTCTTAGACTTAAACCCGCGCCTCAGGGGAAAGACGTAGGGCTAATCTTATCCAGGATCAACTCACATCTACAGCTGAGTGAGAGCTATTGATTGGTGGAGAAGCGAGAACAGACACACATGGACACAGCACGCACACGCGCACACCAAATTCGTGAGTGCGTGTTTGTGTGTCTGCGCTGCACGTGCAGGAATGTCTCTTTTGTGCAAAATCTTGGACAGGGAGGAAAAAAAACTTTTAAGAGTTAACTCTTTCTCTCCTAATCGACGATACCATCGTTGATTTTGACCTCATTAAATTAAATTAATGTTTAATTTTTAAAACTTGGCTTTGAATTATATAAAAAGAGCATGCATTTCCCTTTAATTCTATACCAAATACAACATTTTCTGAAAACAAACAACAAAGCTATTGAAGCCCAATCATAACAGGAGAGTGAAATAGTAATAAGCAAATGAAGAATTCCTTCAAAACATGGAGAAAGAGTTAAAACAAAAACATAGAAATATATGGATAAGAGCTGTTGAAATATATCTTTTAAAACAAAAGCTTATACAAGTGGGAAAAAAACTACACATTTACTGCCATATCTCTCAATATTGTAGCATTTATTTCCACTTTCTATATCCCACAAAGTTAATAACCAAAAGTTAGTTAATGAATTTCATTTTATTAATTCATGTTTTTTATTAGAGGCAATTTCACAGACAATTCAATGATAAAATAGCGAGTACAAAATCTACCCCAGACAGACGAACGGAGTGAGTTGATATTAGCTTTGTAAAAAAAAAGAAAAAAATTAAAATCTGCTTCGAGGCCGGAAGTAGTTTTTTTTTTTAAAAAAAAAGCATGTTGCATTTAGCCAATCAACGCCAATGGAAATATTTTAGTTGAACATCAGGCTGCTTCAATCTGCCCACGCGCTGCAAACGTCTGGTTTTATTTATTTTTTATTTGTTTCGTTTCGTTTTCCGTTTGTTTTAAAACTATTTTAAACTCTTCAATGTTAGCGATTTTTTGTTTTACAGGTCTGTCTGTGTGCATATGTTTGAGTGTATGTGTGTGTGAGTGTGTCTGTATATGTTTGAGTGTGTGTGTGTGTGTACATGTTTGAGTGTGAGTGTGTGTGTGAGTGTGAGCTAGAATAGAGGACGCTTGTGAATCTGCTTTAATCGGAGTCGATTGTACAAAATTGGCAGGTAATTCTCTTTTGACTTTGAGCAAGAAATCAATGACGACGACAACACAACAAAATATTTCTCGAAGCGATAAAAACCAAGTTTCGATTCTTGTAAATTTTTTGCAAACGTGTTTCTCGGAGTGATTGTTGGCATTGGAAGAACTAAAGATGAAACTGGTTCAGGAAATAGAAACATTTCGCTAACGGTAATGTAAACAGGAAATAGCTAGACTCATGACGAAAATAAAATCAAAACGAAATAGAAAGAAGCAGAAGACAAGAAAAAAACTGATCTGAAAAAAAGTTCAAAATGAAAAAAAAAAAAAAAGCAAAAAACATTTAAGTTGTGAAATATCAAATTCTGAAACCATGAAAATGAAACAGGAAAAAAAAAAGTGTAGAAGCTGAAACTAAAAGACGTTAAAACAATAGATGTACTAAAATTAGACCTGTGACCTCTATAACTCCTAGTAGTCGAATATTTTAGTTACTTAGTAAATATTCGTATCAAACCTAACTTACATTATAACATTTGAAAAAATTATTTTGTATATAACTCTGATTTTCATTTAACAGGGTCCATAAAAAAGATGTGTTAAAGTGCTTAGCTCGCGAACTGAGGGTTCCGGGTTCAAATCCTTTTGAAGACTGGGATTTTGAATTTCGGGATTTTAGGGCGTCTCTGCTCCCACCCAGCTCTAACGGATGACAGTTGAAGAAAAGTAAAGGCGTTTGGTCGTTGTACTGGCCACGTAACACCCTCGTTAACCGTGGGCCACAGAAACAGGCAACCTTAACATCATCAGCCCCATAGATCACAAGGTCTGAAAGGGAAACTTTTTTTTTTCATTTAAGCTATAATTAAGCCACGGGTCACTGACACATGTCTTGGTCAAATCGGCACGAGTATAGTTTAAATATAAACTGTGTGCACTGGTGCTCCGAAGGGGCTGCCATCACGTTTGCGCAACTCACTTTCCCAAGTCTAGTAGCTTGTTGTATCTATTTAGGAATGAAGATCAACGTAAAGTTTAATTTAAATGTCCCTTAACGGAATTGTCTTTCCCTGGATCAAAGTGTGTCTTGCTATCTATCGTCTGCTTGCATGCCCTCTGACCTCATCTCACTTTCTCCTTATCAGTTGGCGTCAAACGAATAAAAGTGAAATAGATATTTTCCCCGCGTAATCACAGAAGCAGCGTTTTTATCGCGCTTTCTTATAAAAACATTATCTGGCAAGTAACACACGAACGTTATTAGAGCGTTCAGAGAGAGAGAGAGAGAGAGAGAGAGAGAGAGAGAGAATCATGAATGTTAGATCCATCTACGAAAAATTTTTCTGTAGAAGTTTGCGCACGCCGGAGTTACCTCACAGTGGCCAAGGCAGAATCAAAACGACTTTAAATTTGTTTGTCTGTGTTCGCCTCAAAATTTTTATTTGTATGTTTGCTCGTATGTTTGTCTGTTGATTTGTTTGTCATTTTGATTTTTACCAAATTACAACACCATACATTCAATTCACATCAAAGTTTCGTATTTTAATACTTTGAATAGACTCTAAATAAAGAAATAAGTTGAAACATGAAGATTACGGAAAGAAAAAAAATGAGTTTTGACTTTTTGGCACATCGGCACACTTTAGGCCATGTCGTGCCCTCAATTCCTCATGGGTTCCTCTCCCTTCATACCACAAGAGCTAAATTTTTTATAGTTAAGCCATTAAAACCAAGGTCCATTCACAGAGAGATGTAGATAATTATAAATATGTAATAGTGAGATACACCATATTACATTCTGTATTTACATCTCTCCACAAATATTATGACAACTAGTAGCAATGAAATAAGACAAAAAAACTGAAAGCCAAAATGATTGAAGTCTTGCATTACTTTAATGTTAGAATGTATTTGCTTTAAAAAATAAAGTCATCTATATTTAACCCAAATTAGATTAGAACATTGGTGGACTTGGTGCAAAAAGTTAGATTACAAATAATGAACATGGACATAGTTGACCTCAGAGTTGAAAGTAGAAATAGTTAGGCACCAAAGATAACAATTTATTTGAGCAATTAGTATTGAAGTGCTGTACTATCAGTGAAGATAGATCAAAGCCAACAGATTCCTACTCAGACTAAAATAAAATGAAGAAACAAGAAAACGAAGAAGCAGAAGAAGACAGGGGGAGAGCAATCAGAAAAAGACAGGGGAGAGCAATCAGAAGAAGACAGGGGAGAGCAATCAGAAGAAGACAGGGGAGAGCAATCAAAAGAAGACAGGGGGAGAGCAATCAGAAGAAGACAGGGGGAGAGCAATCAAAAGAAGACAGGGGGAGAGCAATCAGAAGAAGACAGGGGAGAGCAATCAGAAGAAGACAGGGGGAGAGCAATCAGAAGAAGACAGGGGGAGAGCAATCAGAAGAAGACAGGGGAGAGCAATCAGAAGAAGACAGGGGGAGAGCAATCAGAAGAAGACAGGGGAGAGCAATCAGAAGAAGACAGGGGGAGAGCAATCAGAAGAAGACAGGGAAAAGCAATCAGAAGAAGACAGGGGAGAGCAATCAGAAGAAGACAGGGGGAGAGCAATCAGAAGAAATCAGAGAAAAAAAAATACCCGAGATATTAACTAAAATAGTTTATTCCATGTATGTCTTAAATCATACTGAGAGATAATATGTCGGAACAAAATACAATGAAATAATATCCAAAGCATACTGAAAAAACTAGTTCATAGCAAACAGCCCAAATGTAGCTAAAATTTGACTTCGTAGACAAGAAAATAACGATAACTCTAGAAGAATTCTGAAATCGCTGTATATAAAAGGGGACAAAAACTGAGAAATTTAGGGTCATTTGTTTATTGTGCTTCATTTTAAAATTATTTCTGTAAATTTATTCTCTAACTTGTTTTATATTATGTCTTTATACTTGATGCATTATATTGACTTATTCGATATACGATTCCTGTATGTGATATTAAAATAGTTTATTAGCTACATTTTACACAAATACTTACATATACTCCACTACTTCAGTACTTTACACTACCATGTCACTAGATTAGCTCCTCAAAGATGTACCTTGTCGAAGTTTTAAAAATGGGATCATTAAGTTGTTTTTTTTCGTAATTAGAATGGGAATTCTAGAGAAATCTTTTGATATACTTACAAGATTCAAGATTTGTTTGGTCGAATCAGAGTGTTGTAATAACCAAAAATACACAGAGAAAATGTGTTGTAAAAAATGTTTTACATCTTTTGAATGTTCCTTCAGAGTTGAAGATAGTTTACTTCCTAGTCCAAACCTCCCGCAGGAGGACGGGGATGGGAGCGGGCAGGGTTCGAATCTGGGACCATCGATAAATCCAAACGACAGTCCAGCGCGCAAACCGCACAACCAGGCAGCCATCTTTTTCAATTCGTTCACCAAAAAACATTGGAGCCAAACATAAAGTAACTAGGAGATTTTTGTTGTCCTACTGTATCAAAGTATAGGAAAAGTTCAGTGATTTCATTACCTCGTGATACATCGTTTCCAATGGAAGAAAATTGTATGTTTTATATTAAGCTTATGCAAATAGAAGCGAGAGTGATTTTCTTTGCTCTTTTAACTAGAACATAATTAACATTCATTAACATTTTAATTACATGAAACAACTTATAGAAAGACTGAGTTTTTGCATACATTTTTGTTGTTATTGGCATAGTTTGTAAAAGGGCTACGAATTTAGTCTTTAAGAACTATAGTCCTCAGTGTAGATAATTTACGAAGAACAACTCTAATAAGTTAAATTGATAGAGAGGTGCTTAAATTCGTCGCTTATAAGTTAGAGTAACGCAGTACAGGTGGTCACGTGTTATTATGCTGTTACCAAGAACAATTTAAATGATGTTCGCGAATGTTTTTTGTTAATTGAACGAGTAACTATGATATATATGTAGGTATGAAATTTATGAACTTGTAGACTTAGCAGCTATAGAAAATGTCCTGGCAATAGTGAATGTTCAGATAACTAGACGAGTTAGAGTTATCTTTACTGTTGGTTCAAGACATAGGTAGAAGACGGTGCTAACATAAAATAACTTACACATAACACTCAGTACAACGATGTACAAGCTAATGTATATGGCATAAATAATTATCCTTAGTTGAGGACGACACTTGTTATTTTGTGGAATGTCTTGGTAGTCTATGGTCTCCTTCCGTCGCGAAGCGACTATGGATCATCTCATGGAAATGAGATGAATGCTTGGGCATTAGCTGTGTCGCCCACACATCAGTTCCCCCTCTCCACGTAGCTGATGTATCCAAAGGAACGGCATTGCCGATACAGTTTGGGGTCAGCGGCGTCGCAGGTTCTGCCAGGGTGTAGCATGGGATACTGCAAACTGCCTTAGGGTCGCCAGCTCCTGATTTTTCCTCAGGGTTGACTCCCGAAGCCTTTCCCATGATTGGGTATAGCTGCAAGGCAACAGAGGTTTGAATTCAGAGTTTTCTTTCTCCTTGGTGGGTAGCCAGCCATGGGTAACAAGCCTCTCCTGCCCGAAGCTTACTGATTAAGGCGCCAGTTACTCGCCTTTGCCCTTCCCCTGCTAGTGAGAACAGTTCTGCCGGACTCAATATCTGAGCCACACGTGAAGGCCAGGAGTTGGACTGATTGTCAGAGGCTATTTGAGACGCATGCCATTTGGAAGCATTTTATAGGTAGTGGAGTGCTTACATCCATTACCACTTCCGGCAATGATAAACTTGCGGAAGTAAGACTAAGACTTGGTAGTAAGACTAACAGAATAACATGATGGGGTTCGCCTTAAATTGAGTTTCTCTGTTGCCAACTATACAAGACAGAATTAAGCTAGAATTTGAGTCTCGATCAAATCTCCTTTAATACCGCTAGTTAGTTGCCCATTTCTTGTTAAATAATTCATAAGTCACAGAGTGAAAGTCTAATGCTTCCTCAATATTAAAATTATTTTGTGCTACTAACGGAAGAGCTCAGAAAATTGGGTGCTGCAGTGCTAAAAAGTGCTAAAAAGAAAAGCTACCATATACCCTAAAAAAAACACCTAGCTTATCAACAGTTTATTTTGTACACCGTATACACCAAAACATCCTCACTAGTATCGTGTATATTGTTTACCTGCTCAGGTGTTTAAAGAAGAGGACAAACAGAAAACCAAACAATGGAGGCTTACCTGCATTGGAATTTTGGTTGCTGTTGTTGTTGTTATTAGTAATCCCACAAGTTATTTGATTATCCGCGCCAAGGGAGAGTGCTCCCTGTGGCTGCTGGTTCTGGTGCAGCCGCCCTTTCTCAGCAGAGCCTGTGGCCGGGCACCCGGACCTGCCGCTTCCGCTTCGTGTTATGAGGGCGCCGCCTCCGCCCAGGTTGACATTGTCCTTGGAGGGCGCCGGGAGGGACGCTGATGTGGACGAGGAGGGCGGCGCGGACGATGAAGGCGCCGGAGATGTCTGGACTGCTAAAGGGGCTGTAGGTTTACCGGTCTGTTTGAACGGGGAGGGAAGTCTGCTGAAAGAAAAGAACAATTAATAATCAATCAGTAATCAATCGATCATCAATTAATAATCAGTCAATAGTCAATCAATAATGGCATCAGTGTATCATCAAAAAAACTCTTTTTTGTAGCTCTATAGCAGACAGCAGAATTATTGTTAGTACAAAAGTAATGTTTGATAATCAGTTCACTTGTGTAGGAGCCCAGACAGTCATAACTAGACATTAGACTTTTAGTACAAATTACGCTAATATGTTAAACTTTCTTATCAAAGTGGAGTCAATCGTAGCCATGTGATAAAAAGTGTCAAGGTCGCAGAAGCTTTACCAAAATGTTAAATTGATTCTGGATGATTTGTGTCTTGGCAGCAAGAGAGTAAATACTTCAGGTGAAGTGATCAACAAGTAAAATTTAATTTAACTCTCGTAGCTGCAGGTTTCCACAGAGTTCTAGTTCTGACGATTGAATTTTTTTTTGTTAAGTCCTAAAGATTTATACTTATTGTTGAATTCATTTCTGTAGATTTGTTATTTGATTCCACTGCATTTATTCTTGAGTCTGAAATGTGTGTGCCGTGACCTTACCGTGAGTTCTCAAGCTGGTAGGGGGCCCATTCGCTGCTAGCTGATGTCCTGTACGTCAGTGAGGGCCTGATTCAATGTTTTTAGCGCTACCTCATAGAAGGACCCTTGCCGAATACAGGCGCAGACAGGATAGGACAGTAAAAGTAGACTCCCCCGCAGGCAACGGCTGCATTTCATATGACAAAATAGGCATATCGCAAATGGGTTTGCGTGACCATGTGAAGTACCGCACTCATTCTGAATCGAAGATGATGCCTTAATTGCTTATTCTCATTTTGAATATTGAAAATGTTTATTTTATCGATAATTTCAGACTGGATTCATAAAGTGTTCAATTCTTTAAAAGAGGATTTCTGTTTTTTTCTTGACCAAATCAAATATCCTCAGTTACATTTGGTATCAAGCCATTGCTTTTTTTTTTTACTTCTTAAAGTATATTTATACTAATGAAACTATAACAGCGTTTCTCTTTGAAAAAAAAACAACAACACAAGACGTTGGTTGTGTGGTAGAAGTGAGAGAAAACAAACAATGGTAAGACAGAGAAAATACTTCCTTTTTCATCCCCCTCCCCAAACGTATCCAGTTTTTAATGAAGTAATTACTTTGAGTAATTGAAGTTCCAGACTGGACCAGGGCGATGTTAGTGGAGAAACTTCCATTCCGTTTTGTTTAGTCAACGAGTGAGGGTATGTGTCTTTACAACATTTTATGATTTGATATTTCTGTTTAAAATGAGTTCTATAAAAGTAAATGTTTAACAGAAAAGAAGTCTATTATACATTCTCAGACTTTCTGTTATAATGAATACCTGCGAGTAGCAGTACTCTATATAGTCTACAATAGAAACGTTTCCTTGTCAGATCTATGGGGTAGATGATGTAAAGGTCATCTGTTTCTTTCAATGACGGTGAACAAGTACTAGGAACAAATGGAAGTACTAGGAACACAAGAAAGTACTAGAAAAACATGGAAGTACCTGGAAAACATGGATGTACTAACATGGAAGTACTGAGAAAACATGGGAGTACTTTGAAAACATGGAAGTACTAGAAAACATGGAATTACTAGGAAAACATGGAAGTGCTTGGAAACCATGGAAGTACTTGGAAACCATGGAAGTACTTGGAAACCATGGAAGTACTTGGAAAACATGGAAGTACTTGGAAAACATGGAAGTACTTGGAAAACATGGAAGTACTTGGAAAACATGGAAGTAGTAGTAAAACATTAAAGCACTAGGAACACATGTGTACATAGTTAGCACATGAAAACAGCAAATGTAAATCTAATCTAACTCAGAACATATACAATTCCCTAGCCCGCCCGCCCCGACCCACACACACAAGTGTTGTTGTTTTTTTTTCATTTCTCGCTTACTATTTATGAATGTATCATGATATGTCTTATCGGAATCAAATATACGAACATTTTCAACTTTAGAAACAAAACTTTCCATATCACACTAACATAGCCCTACTGATACCCCTATGTGTGTTGTTTCAAATAGTATGCCTAATTAGTTCCATTACTTCCAATCATCTTATGAATGGGTTAGAAAAAATGCATACACAAAGTTTCTCTTAAAGAAAAAACACAAAACATGCATCGCTCACGCTTTTAGTCAAGCATTAAATATTTCCAAATTTAGACAATGTGTGACCTTTTTAAAAAGGTCAGAGTGACAGATGTGGGGATTATGTATCCAGCTAATGGATTTGTTTGAATGCCTAGGGAAAAATGCACGCGACGTATTTCGATCAAGGTTCTTGTAAATTTTCAGTTAACATCTTCTTGAAACTGAGGCATAAGTAACTTGTAAACATTTTAATAGACGAACTCACATATGTCTGGGTCTTAATTCATGTGTCTATGTAAACATTTAAAGTTCCCCTTTCAGACCTTGCGATTTGTAGGGTAAAGGTCACATGTTTCTTATGTTTCTATAGCCCACGATTAACTAAGGTGTCATGTGGCCAGCACAACGACCAAACGCCTTTACTTTTCACCAACTAATGTCAAGTACCCATTATAGCTCGGTAGACTCGCCCTAGAGATCCAGAAATTAAAAAAATCCCAGACTTCACCAAGATTCGAACCAGGGACACCGGAAGACAAGCGTTTTCCCACTCAGCCACCTCACCTTTCATCTACCAAAAAGGTTTATATATTTATCTATATCTAGTCTGTTGTGAATAAAGAAGTGACGTCACTGGTAATGGTCTCAAACTTTCGTTTTATCTGAACCTTTCTCTTTCTCTTTTCATCTTCCTGCATCCCTCTCTCCCATCCCACATTCCATCCATCCAACCATCCATTCATCCATCCATCCATCCATCCATTCATGCATCCATCCCTCCATCCATCCATCCATTCATCTGCCTTACGGTCTCTCTACTGGACTAATTTATATTAAAATGAATAAAGATGTATAAATATGTATAAATATGTACCATGAAGTATTATTTGAATATACAAATTCGTAGCTGCTCTCAAAACGTTTTTTCACGTAATAGTAAGTGTCGATGTTCTTTACTTGTAAATAAACAATAAACAACATGTTTACATTTTGAGAAATAACAGTAATTTTTCAAAACAACTAATCATAGCCAATGGAGTTTAAAAAAAAGGCTAACATTCTTTTCAGTAGAAGTTTCTCAATTTTTTTCTGTCAATAGGAGAACCTTATTTAAGAGAGAGTATAAATACAAGTGAAGACAATTAGAGTCGAGTTCATAAGTTTTAAGCTTCATGTCAAGTCTGCTTTGTGTGAATCTATAGTTCAATTTGAGTTACATTGTTTATAATGTGTGTTCATTCTCTTCATGATTTCTGCTTGGAGAATTAACATATTGTATTTCGTAAAGTTGATTCTGTCATTTCTTCACCTAAACAATTATCTCCCCTAAGCAATTGGATTTTGGGTCATTAGATATATTCCTGACTATACCAAGACGTATTCAGCACTGTCACGTAGCTTAAAGCAGCTGTTGCATTAATTTTTTTTTAGATTGAATACTTGCAGCGCAAGGTCATGGATGTATGTTGTTGACAAGTAATGGCACGTTTATTTGAAAGGTTGACGATTTTTCCGTAAGCTTTAAAAATAATTTGGATGTTGCTTGAAAAAGGGAGGGGGCAAGAGGAAGTATTTAAAGTAGGGGTGCACTGGATAGTACTTTTTGATATTCGGCCGGAGCAGGATATGACAAGATAGTAAAATTTGATTTTCGGCCGGAGCCGGAGCCGAATACCTACATGACTCAAACAAATCGTTTTTACTGAAGTTTTTGCAAATCTTCTATATAACATACCAATATTAATATTATTTTTTTTTCTTTTATTTACCTTCTTGCTTTAAACTCTATTACTGATTGATAAATTAAAATTAACAGCTTTTTTTGACAGATATGCTTATCATAAAGTAATCTTTGTATCATGAGATGGTGTGTGTTTATGTATGAGGCCACCATTTGTAAAGTAGTATGTGGGATGACCCATGTAGAATATATAAACTTATATGCAACTAATGTAAATCTTTCAAAGGTAAAGTGCAATCTTGGATTTATAGTGCAAATCTCTCTCGAATGTGAAAAAAGACTTCAATATTCAGTTTAGAGAGATCTGCGAGTAAAAGAATTTAAATTGAATTTTATTGTACATTTATGTAGTGTGTATATTTTTATGAGATTCCAAGTTTCAGAATTAAAGCTTTTATTTATTTAAAAGAAGATTTCTGTTTTGAGTTTATACTTTGAAGTAGTATCTCAGGTTCACGATATTATTTGGGGATTCTAAAACTGTCAGAGAGGATAACACAAAGCTAGAGTATCGGAAACGCATTGTCTGATCAACACAATCTCATCGTAACGTCAACCAAGACATCTTGACAATTAGTCTTAAATGTATCTTGTCATCTTTTAAAACGATGATTAGATTTAAACTTAATCCCTTTCAAATATTGGCATTCTCTATCTCTCACATACACGACCCGTCAGACTAAGTATTTCCTGTTCAAACTGCGACCATCGGGTGAGAGGTGTCAGTCTAAGTCTAGCTACACTTCACCACTCCTGCCAATTATCCGGACATCATCCTTGAGGTCATTCTAAAGAATTGACCAAAGTTACTAAAGGAACACCTTAAAAAAAAGTCCATTCCAAGTTTACGAGAGTCTCGGATATTTAGAAATGTAACCATTTATCCTATTACCTCAAATCAACGCCTGATTGGCTAACCAGAAAAAATAAATGGTGACGTCTGCTTCCGGTTGTTAAAAAAAAAAACGTAAGCATCAAAGCGAAAATAACATTTTAAAGAAACAAAAAGTCGATTACCTTAGTCTTCTGATAAGTACAAAAGGAACATTTTGTCGTCTTACAAACACAGCAGACGCCAAGACAACGTGCAAAACTTTCAAAACAAAGCTATAAAAAAAGCAATGTGACCATTCAAAACCAAGAGATAATGGCAGCACAGTTACGAGACGAGCACGCCTTAGTCATAGCCCGAGGACTTAATGTCGAGAGCTAGGTACAAAATCACCAAATTAACCGCGACAACTCCAAGACTGGGGCACGGGGAGGTGGAGGGAGATAATGATGTAAAGACACAGGCACGAACAGAAAAGGAATGGGAGTGATAGGACAGAGGGTCGTCATAATGAATGCGCGTTGCAAGCTTATGAGGACAATAACATTTCTAATCAATCGATTTTGTTGGGAACAAGGTTTTTAATCTTTTAAATTGCAGACGCAATGCTAGTTTTAAAAAAAAAGTGAAGTTCCCCTTTCAGACCTTACGATCTAAAGGGCAGATGATGCAAAGGCCATCTTTTTCTGTGGCCTACGGTTTTACGAGGGTGTCATGTGGCCAGCACAACGACCAACCGCCTTTTCTTTCCTCAACTAATGTTAGGTACCCATGAGCTCAGAGGCGCCCAAGATCGCGGAATTAGAAAGCTCAGTCTTCAACAGGATTTGAACCCGGGACCTCGGTTCCCAAGCCAAGCGCTTTACCGCTCAGCGACTGCGCCTCTAGACGCATTTCTGCATGAGTTTATTTTTTTTCTTTTAACCTCGAATAAAAGCTTTCCACTGAGATTCTAAATCCAAAGCTATATACATGTATATGTGTATACATGTCTGCCTGGTCGCTTGTGTGCGCTATTAACTGTCATCTCAAGGTCCCGGGTTCGAACCCTGCTCGCTGCCACCCCCACCCCTCATCTTGCTGGAGGTTTGGGCTAGGATGTAAAAATATTTAAATCTGAGGAATATCCGAAATATGTAAAAAAAAAAACAGATCAACAAAGCCACAGCATATAGTGACATAAAAACATGTATAATATAACTCGCTGTTTACAGAGCACAGACAACCGAAAGCTTTACTACATACTACATACGAAAAGAACTCTAAAACTAGACTAGTTTGTCTTTTTATCTCTGTCTTATCTTTATGTCCTGTTTTTTTGTTGTCTGTTATGTTCTCAGGGCGCCCTGGGCCAACATTATGTTTGCTAATAGCGCTATATGAATTCAAATATAACGATATAATGAGGCCTTGTCTTTTGAGTTTGGAATTTACAGTATTGCAAGTAGATACTTAGACCCAGTTGTGACCTACATTTTGTTGTCACAACTAACGCTGACAAATCTGTTGTTTGTGGCGGCCTATTAAAGTTCAACACGTTTTAAAAAACACACTCGAGTATTCGCGAACGCACACATACACACATAAGATTGATCCGTTTCAGCGTCTATACTCTAAACTCTAAAGCAACCCCTGGCAAAACGTCATTCAACCCCCAAGGGTGATGTCGACCCACATGATTGAGAATCGTTGGTCTATAATGTATAGATCTGAATCTATTATTAGGGCCTTATTATTAACGCACTGGCAAAATCATGCAAATTCAATGGGACGATGGGAAACCAACCGGAAACACTGAAGCCCTCCCCCCCCCCCCCCTTAATAGTCCTTGGTGGAAGATACAATAGTTATGCATGGGAGACTTTGGCATGAGAACATAACAGGACATGACAGTTCAACAAAGACAAAAAATGAATACAAAAAAAAAAGAGGGTGAGACTCTCTAGAGACAACCGCAGCACGCTCGCCATTTTGTAGCATGTTAACATCAGACTCGGCCTCATTAATAGCGACGAGGCTCTGACCGAGGGCTAAATTAGAAAGGGGACATGGATGAGAGGGGGGGGAGATGAAGTGTTGTTTTGCTTGATTGGTTTATTTCTTGACTGTAGTGTTTCTAACAACATCATAATTAGAACTAAATTAGAGAGATAATGACAGAGAGAGAGAGAGAGAGAGAGAGACAGACAGACAGACAGACAGATGGAAAGATAAACAATGAAAGAAAACTATAGAGCGAAAAAGAGATAGGAACCAACAGTAAAGGATTTTTTTAAATTGTCTTTTTATGATTATCTTGGCGATTAAGTAAAGAGAAGGTCATTTTATTTAATTATTGACGTTAACAGTGAATTTAAATGAAGGACTCTCCGTCCAGTGTTTCAAATAGTTCTGTAAGAATTATAAATAGAACTGGACATTGCCGATGTTGTGACACATTAGAGACACTAAACAACGGACGAGAGTGAAGGCCAGACTTCCGTATAAATGACCTTGAGTGACAGGTTCTGGACAGTCATTATGAACATTTTTACAAGTTCAAATCACGTGACCAGCAACGCGTTAAGCCTTTTGATGGTTTGGTCTCTGAGATGAACTCTTGATTGTGGTCAGGACAGGGTGAACTTATCGTCCCCGAGTGCCTTGGCAAGAAACTGGACCCTATACCGTAGTGCCTTGGCAAGAAACTGGACCCTATACTGTAGTGCCTTGGCAAGAAACTGGACCCTATACAGTTTTGTCTCACCCCCCCCCCCCAAAAAAAAATTATTATTTTCTATAGTCTGAAATCATTTCTTTGTGTTGTTTTTTTTCGTACATGGACTAGTCTAATAGAAATGCGCTTCCGCGGCTTCATATAGCAACCTGGGCAGATGTTTCGAGAGAGCCGCTGTCCATTTTTTCAGCATCACTGACCTACACATCTATGTCAATTAAGTTCGACTGCATCTATCAGCCATTTGTTGAAAAAAAAACAATGTTAGGCGTGTATGGGTTAAAAATAAATCTGATCACTTTAGGACTGTATTACTCCACTTGCAGTAACTCTAGGTACCTTTGTTTGTTTGTAAAATGTGTTACATGTTTCGGATGAGTTGACGAGAATCTACTTTCTAGTCCAAACCTCCCGCAGGATGACGAGGAATGGCAGCGGGAAGGGATTGTAACTGAGACCGTTGAAACAACCGAATGGCAGCCCAGAGCGCGCATACCGCACCACCGGTCAGCTATACAATTAAAGCCTAAAATTAACCCTATTACGCCTTAACTACATTTTATTAAATACTTAATGTAGAAAACTAATCAGTGCCAATAAAAGTTTTCAGGTGGTATAATGTAGTTAAACCAGTAATAAAAGATACGAATCATAACTCTTCAAATATTTTATGCTTCTGAAACCTTTAAATAAATTATTAACCATTCGTGAGACCTGACCAAAACATTGCAACACCCTGGGGCAGTGGTGGTGGTGGTGGTGGTGGGGAGAGACTAGGACCGCGGTAAGCTCATTAGATCGATCTCGCGCGAGCCCAGCTACGAGGAATCGACCTGGCAGCCGAGTCAAGTCATCTACGTGTCACCAGGTCTGACCTTGGTGCTCACCTCTATTTCACACACCCCTTCTCCTAAACACATACGCACTTTTTTTTACCTCCCGGGGTCACTTGTAGCTGAAGAGCTTTCAGATGGGACAAAAACTTCCTGTTAGACACAATCAAAGGTATCAACTGAGCCTCGCTCGTTGTAATACTATAGTTATATTGCAGTGGTAGAGGATCTGGTAGGGGTTGTAACTCTGGTAGACGTAGTGGACCTATTAATAGTAAGGGAGATCACTCATACAGCCATGACACAGCTCCACACTTTTCCATTCTCCTTCTTGAACGATAAAGCAAAAAAGAAAAAGGCAGATAACTCTGAAGAAATGCAGACAATACAGCAACACGCCCAGCTTCACGTGAGCTGAATGTAATCGGCTGTACAAAGCTGAGATGGAACTCCACAGCCATCTTCGAATTCATAGGAGATGAGATTGTGCACCTCTTCCAACAAGAAGGAGGAGCTAGATCACTCTCTCTCTCTCTCTCTGTGTATATATAGGCAGTGTGTAGAGGTAACTTTGGTAGAGGTAATTATTAATTAATAGTGGTTATTAATGTCGTTGTGCTGGCCATATGACACTCTCGTAAAACCGTGGGCCACTGAAACAGATGAACTTTACATCATCTGCCCTATAGATCGCAATAGAGTGGGTCTTCGAGGTTTCAAACCCCTGCCTGCTGCCATACTTTGTAGGACTCAACAGGCTTGGGCTAGGTCCTATCCATATTCATTTAGATATAGACTTAGAATTGGTCTGAATTTCATTAACGTCTTTTAAACTCAACATCTGCTTACACAGTCTGTGCTACAACAAATGTAAGATTACACATGACTTATTTCCGTATGTAGTTCATAGATCTAGATTCTAGACATATTTTTTACAAAGCTTATAGCAACTCACTCTGTCTGTCTGTCTGGCACAAATTTTTGAGCTTCTCATTTCGCCCACTTCTCATTCTTGGATCAAGTTGAAACTCTGCGCAATTATTATTCATTGTCACTAACAAAACATGCATCAATTAAAAACAATAACCAGTTAGTAAATAAAATAGTGGTCATTAATTAATTGTTTTTGATATCGATAAAGGGAAATATATATTACATTACTGAGATGTGACTGTAAATGTGGAGTCCTTCCCATTATATAAGGTTTGGTTTCTTATTACATTTCCGCGTGTAGTAAATAGATCTAATTTCTAGATATTTCTTTATTTTTTTGCACATTTCATAAAAATTAAGAGAAATAAAATCACTTCCAAAGGATATGCACGAGACGTATGACGTCATGAGCAGACGACTTGATTTCGGAGACAAAACCAAAAGGAAATGGTCAGATCGAGCCAGATTTTAGCCGCTGAATATAAATATGACACGCCTTTCCGTTTCCATCGCATCACACTCCCCCAAATTTTCTTAACCCCCCCTGTCCCCCCCTCTTCACCTCACTGTTGTTTTTTTTATATCAATGTCCTGTTTCCTACGTCCAGTAACTCTGACTGTAGTGCTCATCATCCTAAACGGGTCGATAGCATTTTGAATAAGAAAAAAAAATAGAGATAAAAAAAAATATGACGTCTGAATAGAACACCAGAATCGATATACGCCGCGGTAAGGGCGCCAACGGCCAGATGATCTCTCACCCCCCCCCCCCCACTCCCTGTTTCTAATTTGACCATGCTCGGAGCTTTCAAATAATGTTCTGAATAATTTATGAAAGTATAAACGCACACGACTGCTGGGGCCAATACGGGCCGAGCAGAGAATCACGTGACCAGATAGCCGCAAGGAGAAGACGAAATAGAGATCCCCCCCCACTCCCAACCATTTACACAAGAACTGACCACACATGAAATATTCAAAACGTTGAAAGGGGCGGGGGGGGGGACGAACTTTCTCGTCTTTTGGTCTCAAATACGTGGTGGAGATGTCACCAAGAAGCTTGCTACAGAGTTTAGTTCAAAACTTAAGGCTTGTCTTTGTTGTACACGTTTCAGACTTAAGTTCAGAAATAAAGATTATAACGTCTGAACCTACAGCAGGACTGAAGGGATGGAAGCGAGAAGAGTTCAAACTCCATGTGAACACAGCCAGAAGAGCATACCACACGACCAGGTAACCATCTCTGTTTTGTTTTGCTTTGGAGATGCAGCCAAATGTTGGGTAAAGTTGATCTTTTGTTCTGTGCTCGACTGTTAACGAAGATGGACATATAATGTGATCACAAAGACCAGCCTTCCATTAAGCTCACACAAGTCTTCCTCCAGTTCATGTCCAGTATTCAAAAGTGCTGAGCACACGTGGACTAGAAATAGAAAGCCCAACCTGAGCAGGATTCGAACTCAGCAGCACAGTCCTATTGTTTCCCCTCGTCCACCAATCCTACCCGGAAAACGAAAGTAAATTTGAAAATGTTGCTTTAGGTTTACGAGAAAACAAAAAGTAACTCTGTGGCCAGTAATCAGCACTGGAATCAAAACTCCAACCTGGCACATCAGTCCTGACACTGAGTACCGAGCAGACGTTCTAGTTCTCATTTACCTTGCCCCCCCCCCTCCCACCCCAAATCTTTCAACGTCAGACTAGGCATACACGTATCCTTTTAAATTGAATCGAAACGTTTATTGAGAATTTTATCCCTACTACATGGAATCCCTTCAACATTATATATCCCTATAACATTATATCCTATTTTAAATTATATCCCTTTATAATTCTGTCCTTTTAACGTTCTATTCATTTCATTTATCCGTTTATCATACAAACCGTTGAACATTCTACCACATTAACTTTCAATCCCTTTTAGGTATCCGTTTATTAGTCTATCCGTTTAAAAGTCTATCCGTTTAATAGTCTATCCGTGTAAAAGTATATCCGTTTAATAGTCTATCCGTTTAACATTCATCACATTAACATTCGATCCCTTTATGTATCCGTTTAATAGTCTATCCGTATAATAGTCTATCCGTGTAAAAGTCTATCCGTTTAATAGTCTATCCGTTTAATAGTCTAGCCGTTTAATAGTCTATCCGTTTAACATTGTATCTCCTTAACATTCTATTAACTTGACTTTCTATCACTATAACATCACTATAACATGATGATAACATCACTATAACATTCTAGTACTTGAATGTGAGAATTAACAATTAAAAAAAAAGGGGGGGGTGCAGGGTGGAACATAGATCTTAGTTGATGAAGTTCACGTTTTGGCTGCATCTCTTGGAGTATATTAGCTGTCAGACCTAACTACAGTACAATCCTATTGAAGCCAATTTGTTGTATTGCAATGGAGTTGTTTTATGTATGATCAAGAAAAAAATGCTTAGTCTAATATCTACGTTTCAATGTTTCCACACAAAAAAAAAACTAGAACACACAAAAATAACTATAATAATTATAACAATGAAATACGAAAAATGAGAATGAAAGCGTCTTTTACAAGTTATGTTTTGTGGTTACTTGTTTTTTTATTAGCACTATAACTCTCTTTCGCACGAAAAGCTATTTGGCTAGCAGACGACACGTTCAAAATATTTGTAGATCTATAAGCCAGTCAAAGTCTTGAAAATGATAGGTTGGACAAAAGAGGACAAAAGACGTCCAGACTCCATGTCGCGTCCCACAAATAAAGAAAGCAAACAATTGAAGTCTTATTGTGGTAGGGCCGTTTGTTTTCTTAGCTACAAGGGAATGGATCGTATTTACGCGCCTATTTCACTGGACAAAACTGGTCAGTACATTTTAGAAAGAATAAAAGTGTCTGAAGACGATTTTTTTTTCAAGAACACGAGTTAGGGTGTCAACGAGTGTGTGCATGTGTGTGCTGATGTGTGTGTGTTGGTATGAAAGACAAAAAAAAAATGAATACAAAAGAAAAAAAGAAAACAGAGAGGGGAAAATATAGGGGTATGAGTAGGTGAAAATGTTGAATACAGAATCTGAAATCTATAACCGTATGCTATATGTTTTATTTTAAACTATCACTCTTGCACTTTGGGTGGAAGGTATAGTTTGATTTTAGCGATGCATCCTCAATAAGTCTAGATTTTGTTGTAACGATTTTATTCACTGTGCGTGTAACCAACTTTTAGATCTTTTATTTATTTATTTATTTATTTGAATAGCGATTCTAATTTCGCCAAAAGAGAAAAGTGTGCTATTGAAAGTGACAGTCAATGAATGTTGCATTACTGTACATACAAGTTAAAAAGAAAATATTTTACTATATAATAGAGAGATGGGATAATCGTATTGGTCCAAAACAAATGGACATTTTGTTTTGACTACAATTGTCCAGCTCAGCATTACAACTTTGACCACATGAACATCATTCACACATATGAAACACACATACACACATGACCAGACTTCCGTGTACTTCACGGTGAGTAGAAATGATCTTGAAACACGTGACTGAAAGTGGGATAAAAGAGTTTTTAAATCTGTATGCTCTAACTTTAACGGAGAGGGGCTGACCACTTTGTCCAGATCTGATGGAACTTAGTGTAATGGGTGCAAATTGTTTTTTTTTTTTAGTGCTTTGGAAAGGCATCTTTCAGGAAAATGTTCTTCACGAGATGGTAGCTGTGTTCGAGTGATATAGGATGCTATTCAACTAGTCTATTTAGTCGATGTCTTTGTTTCAGTGAAGTACACAATTTCGACTATTAAATGCTGTCCACAATGCTGGTCAGAACTCACCAAACGCGAAAAAAAAAAAGACAGAACAATGTCCGACTGGACAAGTCAACAACCTGAGGGGATTTTAGGACGCAGATGTCCAGATAAAAAGTTTCAGGGGGTCAGCTGCTTTATAAGCACTGGGGATCTTGATATATAATTCTCAAAACAAAGAAAATCAGTTCTTATTATACTAAAAGTTTTACGAGTCTTGGTAAAAAAAAAAAAGCTAGTCAGTCACTAATGGAAGAAGTGAAATTGCTAGCGGATTTCTCAGCAGGATGGAGTATTGACATGATGCCACAAAGCCGTACCGGCAATCGGCTTAAATGACCAGAGATCGATTGAAAGACAGACGACGCAGAGAGAAAAACAAACATTTTATGTCAAGTTTGCCTATCCAAGACACTCCTAATTAGTTTTCGTCCCAACATTTTATAATTCTCTGAAACGATCTGGTCCTCATTAGGTTGAAACACAAACTACAAGAGTGGAGGAAATGACGAGGGTTTTAAATTAATTGGCAACAAATTTTGTGACTTGGGAAACCTGAAAAAAAAAAAATTAAAAAAAGGTGACAGTAACATAGAAGAGAGGAAAACCATCTGCGAGGCCATTCCATCGTCTGCTGCAACGCTCACCCTCTAAACTGGCAGATGTCTACAATGTGAAATTCTCATTTTGAAATCAGGTGTTGTTGTTTTTTTAAAACATCTGCTATGTCTTCTGCTGCTCTGTTTTGATTTTGGTCTCTAGATTGTTATGACCTAGATGTGTATGTACGCATGCGCACAAGTGCGTGTACATTTCAATGTTGCAAGCTGACGAGGTGATATAACAGCCCTCGTTGGTGTCTGGGTGTTCCCGAGGTAAATGGCTCGCTTTCTTCTGGCAAGACGTGAGTCCAGCTGAGTTCTTAGAGTCACGTGAGATAATGTCTGATGTGCCGGATATCATACTGGGACTGGGCCAGAATGACATAAAAGAAAAAAGATCCCTCTTTGAGAAATGTTGCTTGGTAGCTGTCCAATTTTATTTTTTTTACAAAGCTTATATTTACTCACTCCGTCTGTCTTCTGTCTGTCTGTGTGGGAATCTTTTACACATTGTTTCACCCACTTCCCATTCTCGGATTATGTTGAAACTTATCAAAATTATTTATTGTCGATGACAACAAAAATTAACCAATTATTTAATTAATTAGTGGTAATTAAATTCATTTCGCTTTATACAGAAAAAGAAATAAATCTTATAATATTGCGAGAAATTGCAGTAATTGAGCTGTTCGTTTCCTTATGTCACCTATGCTTTTTTAAACTATTTTTTTTTAAATTTTGTTTAAACTTTTTATAATGCTTTTTCTTTTATTCAGCTAAAGCACTGCTCAGTTAACACATAGTCAATAGCTATGAAAACAGTCTAGCTTAAATTGGCAGATTTGTTGAATTTCAATTCAACAATAAAACAACGAAATTGGCTCAAAAGTAACTTGAAAACTTCTCTGAGGATTAAGGCCAAATTTGTATCCCCTATTGTAAATGATATAGGTCGAAAACTGGCTTTGGAACACGAGCGTTAAAAAACCAGCTTTGAACTATGTTACGACAAGCATAACCTGCAAACAGTTCTTGTACTGGTTCTTCCATAGGTAAAGTTTCTGCTTATTAGATTGTTAAAGCCGAGCGAACGACGGAATTGAGGCTGCCAAGTTTGCGTACGCCTAAGGCCGGCCCTGATCACTTCTGCCTAGAGATCTAGATTTGTTTCTGATATCTTGCCATCTCTTAAGACAAAGTTGAAAACTTGAAAGTCACATTTTATTTTGTGGCACACGTTTCCAAATGATGGAACAATTTTAAATATTGTTATGACTTTGCCATGCGCACCGCCACCCAAGATAGTGCAGAACGAAGGTGCGCACTATCTGTGACTAAACAAGTCGGATGTTGACATTAGGAGACAAACGATTTCCGCCCAAGTAGAGAGCCAATATGGAGAGATTGTGCCTAAGATGGATGTTGTTTGTGTACCTGTGATGTCTTGTAAATAAACATATATGTGCCTCGTTGAGTTGCCTCACTTAAGTTATTACAATATTGATCTGTATTGACACGACCGATGTTTATTTACCAAATAAATTCCGAAAATTACGGCAGAAATAATCTAAGGTTCTGCAAAATATTTGCCTCCTCGGGTCAGCAACAAACCCCCTCATCCACTCTATTCTCTATTATCTTTGCTTATTGTTTTATTTCTTTGTTACTGAAGGTACCTTTTTAACTTCCAGACTTATTGATAAACACGCTCTGCTTCCTGCTCGAGGGATGTACGAGGGTCAAAGATGTCCAGAAAGGTGACGGGGAAGGTTACACTATGTTGAGCAGACGAGAGAATTTCACAAGGGAACCAACATCACAAGAAATATACCAGTTTGGACATTTCCTTGTTTACAAAACGTTTTTTTTTTTCCTAATTACGCATGCGTGTGAGAGTGTGTGTGTGTTTGGGTTAAGAATTGTTTTGTGTGTGTGAGAGAGTTTTTGTTTTGTTTTTGTTTTTCGTCTGGAATATTTTTGGCTCCCTGCTGTGTGGGCGATGTTCCAATGAAGGAGGATGAAAGGGGAAAAAACAACAACAACAACAACTAGAGTGTGGACGTGTGCCCGGAGTGCAGACTGCGACGGTTACACTGGAGAGGAAGTGCTCACGTCCCAGCTCGTTATGGTGAGTACACAATTACACAGCGTGCAATGTCTGCTGCGAGGCGAGACTTGAAACAAAAAAAGGAAGAATTTAATGAGCTATGAAAGAGTTAAAAAGGGGGCCAGCACTCTGTCAAACATGTAGGAGAAACTAGCATTAAAAGCAGACTGACTGACTTGTAGGTGACACTCTTGGCGTCAGAAGTTATTTCAAAGGGAGTTTTACCAACAGGAGAACAGCTACTGTGCTTTTGTTGTCATTCCGTCTGTCCTTAAGC
The DNA here is from genome assembly GCF_947242115.1 of Biomphalaria glabrata. Lineage (NCBI taxonomy): Eukaryota > Metazoa > Mollusca > Gastropoda > Planorbidae > Biomphalaria > Biomphalaria glabrata. The sequence continues at coordinate 42,712,347 of NC_074716.1, read as the reverse complement.
GTGCGCAAAATTTGGCTACAACTTTTTGTATGCACAATCTATTCGTTTCCATGTTTCTGTAAGCCAATGCAAAGATTTCTTGAAGGTACATCTACATATCTAGATGAAAGAAACTCCAACTGAACCACAAAATTTGCTTCTATATTTCTGTATTATGACACATTAGTTTCTATACCTTTGTTTTTAGACATCGATAAAATACTAAGATCTAAAAGCAGTTGGCAACTTTTCTTGTCAAGTCCTGGACTTTAGGTTTAGTCAACTCTTGAAAAGTGTCTTGTCTCTGTCTCACTGTTCACAAAGACACACATATTTTCACTCTCACTTTCTCTCTGTATCTCTGTTTCTATATATCTCTCTCTTTCTCTCTCTCTGCATCTCTCAATTTCTCTCTCTCTGCATCTCTCTCTTTCTCTCTCTCTGCATCTCTCTGTATCTCTCTCTTTCTCTCTTTCTATCTATCTCTCTGTATCTCTCTCTTTCTCTCTCTCTGTATCTCTCTCTGTGTATCTCTCACTTTCTCTCTCTGTATATCTCTCTTTCTCTCTCTCTGTATCTCTCTCTCTTTCTCTCTCTCTGTATCTCTCTCTGCACCTCTCTTTTTCTCTCTCTCTGTATCTCTCTCTCTTTCTCTCTCTTGCTGTATCTCCCACTTTCTCTCTCTCTGTATCTCTCTCTTTCTCCATCTCTCTCTGTATCTCTCTCTGTATCTCTCACTTTCTCTCTCTCTTTCTCTCTCTCTTTCTCTCTCTCTCTGTATCTCGCACTCTCTCTCTTTCTCTCTCTCTTCCCCCCCCTTACTTTCTCTCTCTCTCTCTCTTTCTATCTCTCTCTGTCATCCACAAAAAATATACATAATTTTAAAATAAAATAAATAGATGCTACTTTTATTATCATACACAACGTAGGCACTGTAGCATCTGTAGTATCTGTAGTATCTATCCTCATATCGCCCGTCGGACAGTTCCTCGTGAGCTACTTTTGATACGGCTGCTGGGTAATCGTGTCGAGCCCCTCCATTGGACTTTGAGATTCGCCGTTTAAATACTTTCTTACCGCAGTCTAGAGCCCATAACTACATCTCCCTGGTCAGAACTTAAGAGTGGATCGATTACCTCATGATGTCCATTCAAGTGTTATGCTCCGGCTACTGGGAGCCTGGCCAACAATGTCGTCTTGCCGAGTACTTTTAAAGAACATCATTTGCATAAATGAACTCGACTCAAGAAGTCTGCGAAGCTTATTGTTTCCGAAGGAGGGCGACACTAGTTTTTTCAGTACTTGGAATTAGAGATGGGAAACGAACCGAACCCGAACCGAACGAACCGAACTCGAACCTCACTTATGACCGAACCGAACCGAACCCGAACTTTGAAACTGCTTGGTACGAACCGAACCGAACGAACCCTCCTTTTCTTAACCGAACTAATTTTGCAATTTTTAGACTCCTTTTTTATATTTTGGGTTTTAAAAAAAATTACTTAAATGTTTTATTTAAATCCTAATGATTCCATTATACTTTGAAAACTTGGGAAGGGGGGGGGGTGGTATTTTGAAAAAAAAAAAGCGGCGCGCTTTGATTCCCATGGGTTTTTCCGTACGTGCCGACTCTCCCCTAACCTTGAATGTTCGTGGGCTGTTTGCAATATTGGTTTTGAGTCGAATAGGCGCCCTCTAATTAGATCTAGATCTAGATTCAAGTTCCTAGTAAGTAGCAAGTCAACATTAAAATATTGTCACTTTTATTTGAGATGACTGTTAGTTGAGAGTAGAATATTTTTTGCCGATTAGAGAGTGTAGATATCAATCTACAATAAGTTCATTTGTGTTCTAGTTTTAAATACATTTTAATTATCTTCTATTAAGTGATTTATTTTTACAAAATTGTGAAGTATTCCATATTGGAATATTATCAGTGGCGTAGCAAGGGTAGGGGAGGAGGGTGAGAAATGTTAAATCCCCCCGGGCCCCCACTTGAGGGGGGCCCCAAATTAGTGTTTTTTACAATAAATATTCAATATTACGCAAAATGCAGGGGCCCCAAAGAGGTCCAGTCCCTCCCGGGTCCCCAAATGATGAAAAATTCCTATCTACGCCCCTGAATATTTTTACTATTATTCTGTTTTGCATTATTGATCATCAGTATTTTTAATGCAGCGTTTCTCAAACTTTGGGTCCTCTCCCGTGGGTGGGGATGGTTACTACCTTGAATTGGGGGATGGGGAGACGCAACTTCTTGACAAAAAGGGGTGTCATAGAGTGTGTGTGTGTGTTTTCTGGTGGCGGTAAGAAGAGGTTAAGCGATTGATTTGTGTTTATGTATTGAGGATGATGAAATTAGCGTAATGCAAATGTGAAACGGCAGACAATCTTGAGACATGAAAGAGTGAAGACGTTGTTTTGTGGTGAGCTAGATTTCGTTTAAATATCAGTATATTTCATTAATATTACATCTCTATCAAAAGTTAAATATGTGAAAATTGTAATAACAGTTAGGCTATATTGAGTTGTTCACATAAGAACTTTATTTTAAAGTTTATTAAGTTTATATATTATTATAAGGTTTGTCTTCGAGTCCGAAGATTAGTGAGGAATGTAGTTTTTCCCATGGCTGCGCAGGCCCAGCTGTGACCTACATATTTTGCCACATCCAGGGCAAGCATAACCACTGTTCGCAGGTGGTCGATTTAGTTTTTCTTTGCGCGTCCGCGTTTGTCCTCGGCAGCGGATTTTCTTTTGGTCTCAAATGTGTATCCCGCGGCCTACCTGACCTCCAGCTGTCTCGTTCTGAGGCCGCACGCAACCAGCTGCTCTCTTCTATGTCAGCTAAGCAAAGTTGACGCCTAAGCTGGTATTTGAAGCGTTTCCGTGGAGCGCCTCTGTTACGTGGACCACCTTTTAGCTCACCAAAAAAAAAAAGACTGCCTTTGGCATACGTTCGTCTCCCATACGGGATACGTGTCCTGACCAGCGTAACTGTCGGACCATAAGAAGTCCATCTTTACTATCCTTACCGGTAAAAATATAAAACGCCTTTATTGGTTCAATTGTAATAGCTGTTTGTAAGCGACAAACCAACGACCAACTAACAAAGAGACGGGGCATCGAAAAAAAAAAGTTTTATTTTTAGTGTAACTTATCTGAATATTAGTATAATTACATGTTTAAAAATTAAAATATTAAGTAGAAGATGTCATTTTATCTTCTAATAAGAGCTTGTCAACTGAAGACTGCTTTTTGCGAGGCGCGTATGCACAATGTGGGTCAAATCGTTTTGAAGAAAACATTTTAAAATATCTACTCTAGTGTGATCTTTCTGCATTTTTTTGTCTCAGATTAGTCGAATTTCTTCCGTATATTGCAATTTATAATAGTGACGACTTATGTGTGAAAAAAAATCCTCGATAGAGACGTCTTTACACGAAGAATATTTCTTTAAAAAGATCACGCCCATTATAGGCCTACCTAGAATGTCCCTTGCATAATTCTATTGGCCAGGTCTGCCTCTTTATTATTAGATTTAATATGGCCCTCGACTTTTTTTTTATTATGATGAATAGTGCGTTCTGAACGAAAGCACATCGATATTAGCCTTTTTAAAAAATTCGCTTAGCACCGAGTCATGCCCAGAATTAAACCACTTGCCGACTTGAGCGAAAACCTGCCGCATCTTTATTTCTATCTTCATTAAGAACTTTTTACGCTTTGAATGTATGTAGGCAACATTATTTTGGAAAAAGTATTGCCCATAGGCCTATTATATATTGCAAAGTATTTGTTTTATGTAAAAATTCAAATAAAAACGTTTTAACTAATAAATTGCATTAAACATTATAACTTAATTTTGCTATTGCATAATTTCATAACATCGAACCGAGCCGAACCCGAACTTTAGACCTGACCGAACCGAACCGAACCCGAACTATACTCGTCATCGAACCGAACCGAACTCGAACTTAAATCTGACCGAACCGAACCGAACCCGAACTTTAAAAGTTGGGTTCGATTCCCATCTCTACTTGGAATAGGGAGATAGTGGATATTCCAGAAAAAGGCGGAGTCTGTAGTTCTATAAAGGCAGGGGCAATTTTTCAAAAAGTGGCGGAGCTAGTTGTTCCAGAAAAGGAGGAGGTAATAAAAAAGGGTGTAGCTAGTTATTTAAAGCTGAGCGGTAAAGCGCTTGGCTTCCGAACCGATGACCGAGGTTCGAATCCTGGTGAAGAATGGGATTTATAATTCTGCGATCTTGGGCGCCTCTGAGTCCGCCCAGCTCTAATGGGTACCTGTGTTCGGGAAAAGTAAAGACGGTTGGTCGTTGTGCTGGCCACATGACACCCTTGTTAACCGTAGGCCCCTAAAAAATCGTCTGCCCTAAAGACCACAAGTTCTGAAAGGGGAACTTTACTTTTTTTTTTTTAATCAGAGAGGGAGGATAATGAACTTAAGATCTAGGATTATTATTTTATTATTTATATATATTTTATGTTCTCTGATTAAACTGCCTGACTCACAACTTAGTAGGCTAGCTGTTAGGCTGAGAACAACGTAATGATAGTCTCAAGAATTTCATTTCATCAACTGATTTCAGGTGACAAGAGCACAAACAATACACAACGTACAAATACATTATAATGGATCCAAATTTTAAAATCACATTTTTGATCAATATTGTTTATGAGTCAAATGAAAGAAAAAAATTAAAATATATGTGAGTATGCTATACACTATGACATTTTAAAAAAACAGGATTTGATAGCCAATTCTTTAGTGATCTACATATACCGCCGCGTATTTATTATACTGTACAATCATACCATACATTGACAGACCAACATTTTAGTTATTTGTCCGCACACGAATTCGCAAAAAAAATTTTTTTTATTTTCTTTTGGCATGCAATGCTTACTAAATAAAAAAAAAACCAACTTGGGGCCACCCACGAGTTTGTAAAAATGCAAACTCCCCTTTAATTTTTTTTCCCAAATTCAAATCTCGTTCATTTCTTTAAAAAATCACTTTTTTTTTCTTCATTTCCAAACTAGGATGAAGGAATGTCCATATGTCTCCTGGGAGACAGGGGGAGGTAAGCAGCAATTTCTTGTTTGTTTCTTTGTCAGAAGATCTCCGTGGCCTGTTACAGTGAAACGAAAAAAAATCAATGTCAGTTTTTCAACACAAAATTTGAAGCCGGAGACACGTTCATCTTAGGGATGATGTCACACCTTATACGCACAGCATACTTCCGGTCTACCCTCCCCAACCCGTTTTCGTTCATGCTCATAGAGACAGCTGTGATCTTGACGCGTGAGCGAAATACAATGTGAACATGGGGAAAAAAGAGAAAGAGAGAAAAAGAGAGTCGAGTGTGAGCTGGAAATCTTGCTGAGGTATGTCTCCTGCTTTTGTCCTCAGTTACTCCGGAGGTGATTTATCGACAGGTTTCAGCGTGAGTTAGAAACCGGGGGAGGCGGTGTGTGAGGTTTTGGGGAGGGGAGGTTAGTGTAAAGTAACCAGATGGTCCTCGTCAAGTTACAAGCTAAAACACACAGAAAGATGGGGTTGGGGGGGGGGGTAATATTAAAAATGTATGTCCTTTGACCAAAGGTCAAGATAGTTGTCCAACTCTAGGACATTCATCATCATCATCTTTCCTTTGCATTCCCCAGTTAAAAAAACACGCCATTTAAGGTCTTGCTAGTTTTGTTAATGGCTTCCCAGCTCTTTCCTGTCCTCTCGGCTTCATCTAGTACACTGCTTCGCCAATAAGACATTGTTGGTAGAAGAATTTACAAGTCAATAGGGCAGTGAGCCTCGATCTTTCGAGCACATCCCGTGAAACTTGTCAAGTGCAATGCGAGCCAACCTCCGAGAGACTTCGTCACGCTTTGAGAACAGAACTTTAGAGAAACTGGAGAGCACCTTGCTACGGGGCAGCTATGACCCACATTCCCTGGCTCGCCGCATTGATGCAGTTAACTGGGCTGTGGTCCTTAGCTAAGGTCAAGTGCATTTTTTTTTATTGATAACGATAAAAGAATGAGTGAGCATAAGTGCCCCCCCCCCCATCCTTGGGCTGCGATCGATCTCTGATTTTCATAGCAGAAGAAGCACAGGATAATTTCAAGCGTCTCCAATAGTATTCAAACCCGAGACCTTCTGCTCGGCAAATGACACGCTTGTTCATCCCTAACTATGATCACTGACATAAGCCTTAGCTCGTTTGCCAGGTCCCCTGACATTCAATGCACTTAGAGCTTCACATAAATAATTGATTACCTGATTAACATATCAATATAATATTTAATTAGATGAAATTATTTACACTGAATACAATGACAACGTAATCTATTATTGAATTTAACAATTATTATATTATAAATATTATGCTAATAGATAAGTAAGCATTCTTCAATTTGCGTCCCATAAAACCCAACACATTAGTACATATTTGGCCTCTTCACAACAAACTCACTACGCTGGCCAGGGGCGTTGCTAGAAATTTTCCATCGCTTAAGGGCCCGTGAAGCTTTGGGGGCCCCTGCATTTTGCGTAATATTTAATTTTTAATCCCAAAAACACTTATATGGGGGCCCATCTCAATCCCAGGAGGGATTTTCAAATTCTCTCCCCACCCTGTGGGCAACTAACGCTGGCCCACTGCTGACTCCAGTGTCGATTCAACCTACATTCCCCCTCACTAACTTCCTGGTGTGACGTAAGAAATGCCGAATAGCTCATTATCTACGGTCTCAAAGACACGCCTTATTATTATTACGATCACTAATATAGGACGAAAGTTTTGATCAAAACCATCTTCTTCTTTTTCATGATCATTTCAGTTTAGTCCTATATCTGCCAAATCTACTCTGTAATTTCCAGATTAGGCAGCTCCCCTTATAATTATTGTTCTATAGTGAGGTTAGGGGACAGTTTTTTTTGTATTCATTCATCTGGACAGAGTATGCAGCTTTGGGGGGATACGGTCAGAGTTCTATCAAAGCCTACGAAACTACGTCATTAAGATGATCGTAGCCTCCAGCATGTTACAAAACAGTCTTTACGTCATTCAGCCGTTGGGCCTGGCAAACAAGATGGCCGGCTTCCGAGCTCCTTCCAACGTTGAAGTGGAGATTGAATAAAAAAGAAAATAACGTTCAGGACTCTCGGTTACACGCAACCAGAAACGTAAGAACAGTGCCTCTGTTTAACGGCATCATTATCCACACTGTCAATATTCTCGAGGGATCCAACTGGGTTTTGGGCTTTGTCACCGTAAGCCCACATTTCACGGTCTTCTGTCATTAGGCTGACAGGTCATATGGGCCTCGCGTCTTTTCATTATATCTCCATCTTTTCTGGGCGGCTCTATATCTCGAGTACATTCTTTTATGTCTTGCATCTTCAGCACCCAGTTCTATCTATCATTGGAATTATTATTTATTTCCTCCACCTCTTCTCTCTCTCTCCCTTACAACTTTTTTATAGTTTTATTTTCTTATTTCTTTCTTCCTATTCTCTCTCTATCTCTTTCTCTTTTCATCTCTCTCTCTCTCTCTCTCTCTCTGTCTCTCCATGCAGTTGAAATAAATATAAATTGGAAAGACTTTCAAGAAATAAATACCTGGAATTCTTGTCCCGGCTTAAAAGAAAAGAAAGACTAAAATAGAAATAATTTAAAGTGGTTTCTATATTTAGCTCACGCTTCCTACCCCCGCCCCCTCAACTCAACTCAACTCATTTCCTCTTTCTATCCATCATCACCCAACACTTCAGTTAATAGCAACTATGTCTTCTGTACTACTAAAAAAAAAAAAAAAACAGCGACTTTCAAACTGGTTAGGGGTCATGGGGTAAGGGTTAGGGGTCATGGGGTAAGTTTTGTTGGGAAAAAATAGAGGGGGGGGGGCAAACACGTCGAGAAAGATTTTGTAAAAAAAAAAAAAACAATAACCCCCCCCCCCCCAGAACTTAATCTTGTCTTGCTTCTTTTCCACCTCCCCTCCTCTTATTTTCAACTCTCTTCTTCTCCCACTCATTAAATGCTAATATCTCAGATGTCTCTAATTACAAAACATAGCTGAGAGATTCGAGGTACCAGGTATTATACTTAAGTGCGCATGCCCCTCAATGAGAGTCTTTGCGCTCAAGAAAGTCGGACCAGTGCATTGCGTTAACGTGGGCAAGTACTAAAAGGATGAGACTATCAAGATGACCAGTCAGAAAAATAATGCTCACTTGGCAAAGGTAGTTCTTCCAGAAGGTGGTGAAGCTAGTTCTTTCAGAATGTGGTGAAGCTAGTTCTTCCAGAAGGTGGTGAAGCTAGTTCTTCCAGAAGGTGGTGAAGCTAGTTCTTCAAGAAGGTGGTGAAGCTAGTTCTTCAAGAAGGTGGTGAAGCTAGTTCTTCCAGAAGGTGGTGAAGCTAGTTCTTCAAGAAGGTGGTGAAGCTAGTTCTTCAAGAATGTGGTGAAGCTAGTTCTTCAAGAATGTGGTGGAGCTAGTTCTTCCAGAATGTGGTGAAGCTAGTTCTTCCAGAAGGTGGTGAAGGTAGTTCTTCCAGAATGTGGTGAAGCTAGTTCTTCCAGAAGGTGGTGAAGCTAGTTCTTCCAGAAGGTGGTGAAGCTAGTTCTTCAAGAAGGTGGTGAAGCTAGTTCTTCAAGAAGGTGGTGAAGCTAGTTCTTTAAGAATGTGGTGAAGCTAGTTCTTCAAGAATGTGGTGAAGCTAGTTCTTCAAGAATGTGGTGGAGCTAGTTCTTCAAGAATGTGGTGAAACTAGTTCTTCAATTATGTGGTGAAGCTAGTTCTTCCAGAAGGTGGTGAAGGTAGTTCTTCCAGAATGTGGTGAAGCTAGTTCTTCAAGAATGTGGTGGAGCTAGTTCTTCCAGAATGTGGTGAAGGTAGTTCTTCCAGAATGTGGTGAAGGTAGTTCTTCCAGAATGTGGTGAAGCTAGTTCTTCCAGAATGTGGTGAAGGTAGTTTTTCCAGAATGTGGTGAAGCTAGTTCTTCAAGAATGTGGTGGAGCTAGTTCTTCCAGAAGGTGGTGAAGGTAGTTCTTCCAGAATGTGGTGAAGCTAGTTCTTCAAGAATGTGGTGGAGCTAGTTCTTCAAGAATGTGGTGAAGCTAGTTCTTCCAGAATGTGGTGAAGGTAGTTCTTCCAGAATGTGGTGAAGCTAGTTCTTCAAGAATGTGGTGGAGCTAGTTCTTCCAGAAGGTGGTGAAGGTAGTTCTTCCAGAATGTGGTGAAGCTAGTTCTTCAAGAATGTGGTGGAGCTAGTTCTTCAAGAATGTGGTGGAGCTAGTTCTTCAAGAAGAGTAAGAAGTAAGTTGTTCTTAAAGGGATGAAGCTGGTTTTTCCAAAAAAGTTGAGGATGTAGTTGTTTTTCGTTTCCAAGAGAGCGGTATTCGCTGTTCCAGAGCTATTTATTCTAGAAAAGATGTGTTTTCATATGGTTCTACAGTTGTGTGTGTGTGTGTGTGTGTTTTAGTATTTGAAAGCTGCGCTTAAGTGATACTGCTTGACAAATATCCCGCGTCACAATAGCGGATCTTCAATGGCTAAAAAAAAGATAAGAACGCAAACATTTTAACTCCTAACAATGTTCTCTTCAAAGTCACTGTGCACTTAACTTTCAACTAACAAATCGATGAGAAATGAACATTGGCTTCGAGCGAACTTTAAAAAAAAATAAAAATAGACGTTTGGTATGCACTCTAGACTGATGTCTCGATAGTCCCGGGTTCTAACCCTTCTCGCTGCCCTGTCGTCATTAGGGATTTTTTGGGCTTTAATGAAAAAAAAATTCTTCAATGCTGAGAAGGAGCATCCAAAACCATGTAAAAACCTAAAACATTAAGCGAGACAAAATGTTTCGATTGTTTTCGGAAAATTAAACCTTGCACAGAAACCTTACTATAACCAGGTCACTCGCCTTTACCGTGGGCTCATCTGTGATATTCTTTCAAGCTGCCACTGTTGTGAACATAAAGAAACCAAAAAGGTCTTAACAACTTACACAGTTCACCAGACGGCCGGATGTCGTAACGGTTACAGAAAAGTCTCTCAGTTTCCGCTGTCTGACAGAAGTTGAGAGGGGCTTACGGAAGATGACAGGCTCTCACAAAATGTAACATTGTAACATTCAAAGCTGAACTGATCCGCGTAGATATTACCCCCCCCCCACACACACACACCAAAAAAAAGTGACCTTCATTACATATATAACTTTCTGACCAATGTATCATATATAGGATATATATAATCTGTCTAACCAATGTATAAAATAATTAACATATCCGATCTACTTAGTAGGCCTACAAACAAACAATATCTGATACAATTTTCGCAATTAAGATCATACATATGACCAACATGTTATTTCAAAAAATATATCTAGTATACTTATTACAAAAAATAACATACCTAAGTACTCTGCACTAACATATAAGCCTGACCAACTTATTATTTAAAAACTATTTCTGACCAACTTTTCACAAAAATAACATTTTCATTCTGCGTAAGACTTAAATTATTTTCTCTAGCCTACATAGCCAATGAATGACATGCCTAACGTATGTATACTTTAATAGCATGACTCTGACCTACTTATCCATGAATATTTGACCTACTTACGACTTACATAACACGATAGACCTACTTAACACAAAAATAATATATCTGACCAACTTATCGCTAACATAACATGTCCGACCTGTTAATTATTCAAATAACACAATTATAATCATTTCAGCTTGGTAGTGAGCAGCTCGTTATGGAGGCTTACAGTTCAAATCCTTACATTCCTGATCTCCTAGTTACGTTGTCTGGCTGTTTCATTTTCAACAAATTTCTGCTCAATCCCTCACCCCCCCCCCTACCCCACCCTCTCATGGCTTCTGCCGTCTGCAGAGTTCATTCTAGTGCAGTCCCATCAAGTCTAAGAAACGTACAGGCTAAATTATATTGGGATTTAAATCTTTAAGAGAATGTTTTTAAATAGAATTATGTGTCTGTGTGCTCATGAGAAAGGGTGGGGAGAGTGAGAGGAGTGCGAATAGATTAAATGTTGTATCTCGATAAGAATTCTGAGGATGCTCATTCACAATCCCCCCCCCCCCTCTCACCCAAACTGTAAAAATGTTCCCACCCTCGTTCTCACTTTCAGAAAAGTTAAAAATAGATTTTTAAAAATGCGCGCCAAATTAATAGACCGTATAAGATAATCTTTTCGTTTCGTTTTTTTTTAATTCAACGTCCATAGATTCCAAACGCGTTGAGGTGAGATGGAGTTTTCTTCCCCTGTTTTTTCGGAATTTAATTTGGGTGAGACGTATTTATTTTATTTATAGTAGACTTTAGTAATAGTATTCTTTAACAAAGTCTGACTCACTACAATAACACCACCTTTCAGTCTTACGTTCTGGACTCAGTCGTCTCCCCTAACTAAGACCAAGTGACGACAATGCCAACAATGTTGCATCATTCACAACTAAGATCTCTAACCTCTTCCTACCGTCACCGTCACACACACACACACACACATTCCATAACACCCTTTCAGATTTTGCGATCTATAGGGGAGATGATTGTTAATGTTATCTGTTTCTATGGCCGACAGTAAACGAGGGTGTCATGTGCATTAATCGCCTTTACTTTCCCAAAATTTGAGTACTCAGGGGCACCCCGAAAATCCCGAAATTTAAAATAAGTTTTCACCCAGATTCCAACTCGGGACCCTTTCGTTCGGAAGCCAGGCGCTTTACCACTCGGCCACAATGCCTCCCCACATTATCTTAATCATTCCTAATATTTTTTTAAAACAATATTCAAAGAAAAAGCCACAACTATAGGCCTAAATAAGCCATTAAAAACAACTTATAATGTTGAAAATTCTTTGGTATTGCCGATGCCGTTAAGCAGCTCACGAAACTTATAAAAGTACTTTAATTAACAATTTTACAGGTTTCAAACAGCTGGAGGCCAATGTTCATAAGTAGGAGAAATCAGAAAAAGTCTTCAAAAAAAAAAAAAAAAAAGAAAAAAGGTCCATGTGAAAGAAGAGAATGAGACCATATTAATGAGCGGACATGTCTGTTCCTTTGATAAGCAGCTATGGTTTTGGACCTAAAGGGCTAGAAGTTATTTCCCTAATTCGATATCAAAAAACATAATTTATTACCAATAAGTAATTGATTAATTGTTTTTTTTTATTGATTCATATAGTGTCTACGCCAGAGGTTCTCAAACTTTTTTGATCCGAGGACCCCTTTACGTAATCAAAACGGACCCATAAGTGAACTACCCTAATGCATATTATATAAATTGGTTCGTTAAGGACTAGTACGTAGTTAGACAGAAAGAGGGATTTGGTACAAGCTTTGTATTGAAGAAAAGGATAGGAAGCTATCGTGTAAATTAAAATTTATTTCATTGGTGTTTTCGAAACAATCCTCTAATTTTATTTATATAAGAAAAACGCAAATAATAGCACAATATATTTTTACTGTTTTCTCGAGTTAAGACAAGAGTGTCACAAGAGAGATCTGAATGAAAATAAAAAAAAAAAATAGAGAGCAGTTAACATTTAAAAATCTCATTTGACGAATATATAGTGGAACTAGACCGTAAGCGTTGAAGACTTAATTGTCTAGGAAGAAAAAATGACTGAAAAAAAGCAACATACAAAAGGCTTACCAACGTTGAATTAAGTAGGGAAAGAATAAATCGACCAGATGAGAACTTTTATTTTGTTTTTGCGCGTATTCGGAATAGATTTTAGCACTTCAGTGAATTGTTTTTGTGTTCATTGAAATAATTTCTAGCAACCAAGTGAATGTGTTGTTGTTTTTTTTTGTTGTTGTTTTTTGCGCTTTTACTAAATATCTTTTAACACCAAAGGGAATAGTTTTTGCTTCAAAAGAAATGAAACTTGGGGAGGGGGGATTGGAGTTGACCACCCAATTTAGCCCCTGCTCTTAGCTATATTCCATACGTAAATATTGAGTTGCTAATCTTATGTCTACTCACTCACCAGTCACAAGGAAAATATCCAGACTTTGAAGTTGACTATTTATTTACTCCAGCTGCGTAACAAAGAAATCCAGGAGTGAGGCCGTGTTCCAGCTAACTTATCCAAGCTGTGTACAAACAAACGTATCCAGCCGTGAAGCTGTAAACTGAAACAACTTCAGCACCGTGGTTATATTAATCCAGCCGTGTAGCTCGGCGCTTTATTCACGTTGTCATGGAAATACATTTACTTGTAGTCCAGTCATCAAGGTCAAGATGCTATACAATTTAAATATTTCGAGGGGGGGGGGGTCACAGAGACACCATGATGGCCAGTTTTGCAAAAGAGCCACACGATTCCTCTCACAGGGTCTTTTATTTCCAGTGCATTTTTTGATGTATCACAATATTTGTTATCTCAACTGCTGTAGATGACACAGAATAAACATCTATCTAGTTTAATAACCAATTCACTCGAGTTTTACTTTTAAGCTTAAGGGGTCTAATTGGATATTTTTATATTATTGGATTAAGAATACTGAATAAAACTAATGAAATAAAATCCTATCTATGTATACTTATTTTGCAAATTAAGACATGTCTTTATGAGGCAAAACTCATCACGCTACTAAAAGAAAAAGAATTATTATTATTATTATTACATATATATATATATAATAATATTGTTTAAGTAGTTTTTACTTAGAGCTGGCATAATAATATTTAGATTTTATTTATTGATTTTTAAATAGGGCGAAAAACAGTTGTTGTTGTTTTTTTTTTGGTTGTTTTTGTTTAGACTAGATGTAGACTTTATACTTGTTTTAAACTCTACTTGTAAGATAGACAAACTGCAGACTGTTTCATGTAGGCGACTTTGTTCTAATACTTAATTTGGATGTTCCTTCAGAATGAAAGGTAAGACACCCTAGCCCAAACCTTCCCTAGGACTGACAAGGGCGGTGGGGAAATGCGACGGGCAGGGCTAGAACCCGTGACCATGGGGATGACTGTCCAGGATGCATACCATATGATGAGGCAGCCACCCTAAAATTGATACTTAAGCTATACAAGTTTTATCCCTGTCTTTAAGGGCTAGTCTTAGGAAGCTATATATAAAATGTATTTTTAATCACCTACCTATCAGTCAGTAAACAATTTAGCACTGGTGACAATACTTAACGAAGCTCACATAACTCCTTTGAAATTTGTTTTACTGAAGAGCTTCGAAATCGCCAAGCTTAAAAACAAAAAAACACACAGTTATAAAACACACTCCTGAGAATGACTGTATAAACAGGTCCTATGAAATGGTGTACAGGTCTATTCATGGTCCTCAGCGTGCAGTCGACACAGGACTATCAACATATCGGCTAGTTAACACACGTATCGGGCTATAATAATCCTCCTGGTCAGTCGCTGTAGCAGGGATGGTAAGACACGGTGTGTTCCAATGTGTGTGTGCTATTCAGAAAGGCATTTCAAAAACTAAACACACACCGAGAAGAGAAAAAAAAATAATGGGAGAAATGAATAAGAGAAAAGAGGGGGGAGAGAGAGAGGGGGGGTGGCTGGCGGAAGGGAGCATGGGGACGCGGACCCTACGGGCTCACGCTTGCTTGTACACAGCGCACATGTAGCCGCTCACACAAGGTTCTTTCTCCTCTCTCTCTCTCTCTCGTTCTTCTGTCTACGCGTGCAGGGGGGGGGTTGTTTTCAACCGTGCAGTCCACCCTCTCTCTCTCTCTCTCTCTGTTTCTCGGACCTTCATCTCCTTCTATCCCAGTCACCCTTCTGATTTCCAAAAGAAGTCCTCCTCCCCCTCCCCTACTCTTTTTTCATTTTGTGACAGACGCACAGACCCACACACACACACCCAGCCAGGCATACACATGTCCGTCTAGTGCACCAGAGAAAGAATAGGGGGGGGGGTGAGTGAATCATCTCCCTTACGCTGGTCTGATGTTACGGCCCCTAGTCTGCCACCACGACAACACACACACGCACACACACTCACACATTCACCCCACAGCCACACGCGTGAGCGGGCACAGAGTCTCACACTCACACACACACAGGGACCGGAGTCTGGAATACATGTGTTAACAAGTTCTTTGTTTTTTGGTGCTCACAATGTCCTCGCCTTAATCTCTCTCTCTCTCTGAGTATCTCTCACTCTCTTAGTCTCTCTCACTGAGTCTTTCTCTCTGAGTCTCTCTCTCTGAGTCGGTCCCTTGAATCTCTCTCACTCTCTGAGTCTCTTTCTCTGAGTCTCTTTCTCTGAGTCTTTCTCTCTGAGTCTTTCTCTCTGAGTCTTTCTCTCCGAGTCTCTCTCTCTTTCTGAGTCTCTCTCTCTCTCTCTCTCGCTCCTTTATTTCAATCTCTCTCTCTCTTTTCACACTCATCTCTCACTTTCTCTCTCTTTACGTGTCGCAGAATTTCCTTAAACTTTTTATTCACTTTTAAATTCTCTCTCTAAATCCCCCTCTTTTTTTTTTCTTTCAATCCCTCTCTCCTCTCCATATCTCTCTATCCTCCTCTCCCCTCTTTTTCTATCTCTCTCTGCCTTCTCTTTCTATCTCTCTCTCTTTCTATCCTGTTATCCACTCTTTTTCTATCTCTCTTTCTACCCCTCTCTGCCATCTCTTTCTCTCTCCCCTCTCTAAACTCCTTATATCACTGTTTCTCTTTCCCCACTCCACTTTCTCTTTCTCTATCTTCCAAATAGAACAAAATAAACTCAATACACTACGGCCCGAAAGTTACAACAACAAAAAGAAGAGAACTTTCACACGAAAGTACACTCACACACACACTCTCTGACTGTGACATCCCAGGACAAAGTCATCTGTCATTAGTCCACAGTGATAGGGTGTCATTTTCTTTCAATAAAAAAAAAAAAAGAATGCCGCCATTGTTGACAGGTTAAAACATTCTTTAAGTCAAGCCTTGACAAAGCAATACCGATTACCGGAAGTACTATTGCCAACCTCGATGGGAAAAGCTAAGCAATGAACTGATGATACATGCCCTCGATCACTACAAACACCAGACAACAGATTAAGACAAAAACATGAGTTTCTTTGGTTTAAACGGATTTTCCAATACTGTGTCAAAAAGTCATCCTTTTATGCAACACAAACACACATACCACACACACATACACACAGATACTTAGGGATTAGCTAATTTTCTGAAAAAAATCTTTCGCATAAACAGCTTTTGTCCCACATTGTTTTAGAAACACCTTGTTATTGAGGTGTTGTTGTTTGTCTATTCTTTTTCTTTAAATCTATAGACTTATTCATTTTGGGGATAATCACACAAAATAGTGGACGACAGTAATCTGCTCTTTGTTTCCACTTAATAAGTTTTAGCTCCCGTTTTACGCTCTTAAAGTAATAAAATACCGCCATAGAACAAATGAAAGCGATATGAACAATTGTAGTGGCTGAACAACTGTAGTGGCTGAACAACTGTAGTGGCTGAACAATTGTAGTGGCTGAACAACTGTAGTGGCTGAACAATTGTAGTGGCTAAAAGTTTGTAGTGGTGATGTAAATGGAAGCTAAATAAAGGCATCTAAAAATGAAAAGAAGGATTTTGAGAGAGATTTTGAGATGAATAGACAAAAAAATGCCATATTGTCAAATAAACAAAATTACTTTTAACTAGAAGCGAATTAGGAGGAGCAGAGGCTGAGTGGTTAAGCGCTTGGCTTCCGACGCGAGGTTTCCCGGGTTCAAATCTTGATGAAGACTGGGAGTTTTAATTTCGAGATCTTTATAGCGCCTCTGAATCCACACTGCTCTTATAATAGTTTTTTTTTTTTGCGGTTGGTTGTCGTGCTGGCCACATTACACCATCATTACCCGTGGGCCCATGAAACAGATGACCTTTTCATCCTCTTCCCCTAGATCGCAAGGTCTGAAAGTGGAACTTTTATTTTTTTTTTACATGCGATTGAGCTAAGAACAGATTCTTCAGTGCTGAAAAGTGTACACAAATTATTACATGATGTATTAAAATGCTTTGACTTTCAATAATTCCACATTCTTCATACCTGATACACCAAAAAGCTTGATATTTATGGATTTTCGTCTATGCATGAAATTCCGCAATAAAACCCAGCTTAAAGCTGAATGCTGCTACTGAATGAATGCGTTTACCCTCCAATGACAAAAACTAAAAGTGTTCCGTCGTCAACTGCCGTCTATACAATCAAGTTGTCCTTGTTTTCTGAGACAATACATTGGAATAAGACGCGACATAGTTACTCATGCAATATCGAAAAACCTGTTATTTAAAAAAAAAAAGAAGTGTTCAGTGGAGTGAGGGAGGGTGAGTCAAAGGAGTGGAAATTGGCGCCAAAGTCCAGTTAAGCGTGAATGCATTATGGTAAAACTTGTCAACTCCAGGGGAAAAAAAAGTTGACAACATCTCCCCCCCCCCTCTTTCCCCCTCTCTCTATGTCGCGCGACTAAGCCTCGTCTAGAGAAGACTTCTGACACGTTACTCACCCGACCGTGACGAGCGCGCCGCTCCCACTCCTTCAAAGAGCTGAGCGCCTTGGCACGTGTCGCGCGCTCAACACACCAGTGAGACAAGCACACTTGTGACAAGGCGCGGATTACACGCCCCCCCCCCCCCCCCCAAGCACTGCGCGAGCAGAGAGGCTCAGCTGGTGATTTTGTGCTGCCTTCAAGGCGCCCAGCTATTATATCTCAAACTTTTTAGTCTCATTTGAACCCTTACCCCATCGGTTAGTTGGCCAAGCAGTTAGTGCTAGTAATCTACTAGTTTCAACGATTCAACCTGGTTTGAACATTTGAACATCGAAATAGTAATAACCAGTCTTCTCACTCTCCTATATTAATATTATCACTCATCTTGTTGTCTCTATCAGGGCGGCCTTAGGCAATTTGAGGCCCTATGCAAAGCGAATAGAGCTGTTTGTAGTGCAGTCTTGCCACCGTATGTCCATAAAGGATATTTAAATACTTAAAACAAAAAGCTTATCTAATAACAACACTCCTTATTTATTTACTTTTATTTTCAAAATCAACCAAAACTAAGAACTGGTTTAAATTGGTTAATTGATTGGTTATTTTTATTTTTATTTTTTTTATTTTATAATTAATTCAAGTTTTGTTAGATACAGTGAATAATTGTGTACAGTTTCAGCTTGATCCTTAGAATGGGTGTAGGAGAAATAACGTGTACAAAACTTGTACCAGACAGACAGAGCAAGTTGATATAAGCTTTGTCACAAAGAAATAAGCAATAAAAAACTCGTAGGGACTTTCCTGATAGATTAAACAATGTCAAGGACGCTAATAACTAATTTTAAAAAATCAGCTACAAATGGAAGAGCTTAGAAAATTGGAATCTGCAATGCTAAAATTCCACTTACATGATCATGTGGTTTTTTAATAATATTCTCTTTTCACCGGATACGCCCCAAAAAAAATGTCTGCCAAATCTTTCTTCATCGATATAATGTTTTAAATAATATGAGAATTTAATCGTAGACCCAGAAGTAACAAAATTAAACCCATTTCCTTTATATAAACAATAATAACTGTTTCAAAAACTATTACATGCTCTGTTTTCTGGAGAAGATTTGTTTACAAATCTGGGTGTGAAGAAAAAATGCAGATCCGATGCTCATTACCAAGAATCTGCTCAAAACTTTCCACATTCGAATGGGGGAAAAAATGGCCAGGAAAAAGAAATGAACGCAGGATTTCGATTTTATTTTTTTATTTTTTTTAAATAAATGAAATTTTGTTAAATCCTGGTTTCAATTAATGATATCAACGGAAGCCAGATGGAGATGTTTTAAAAAGCATAAAGGAATTTTAAATCCTGGGTTGAAAAATAGATTAAAATACATGTTTGAAAGTTCTATTTTTAAATACTGACAGGAAATGTAATGAACAGGTAAGTGTTTGTGTGGGTGTGTGGAAGGTGTTGTGTTTAGTATGTGTGTCGCATAGGTGTGTCTGTGTGTGTCGCTGCAGTTGTGTTTGTGTTTGTGTGCGAATAGAGCTCAGTATAATAGAAGCAATTCTACTTCATGTCTATCCAAGACCATTCGTTATACAGGGCCACAACGCTGACCTGTGACGTCGCAACCTGTGGGCTGTGGAGACCAATAACCCGAAAAGAACTAAGACGTTTCAAAGAGCTATTAGTCTCCACAGCCCTCAGGTTATGACATTACAGATCAGTGGGTGACAATTGGTCTAGGATCAATCAACTAGAGTTCAAAGTTCGTAGTAGTAAAATATTAACTGTCTTCTAGTTAGATCTCCATCGTGTCAACTACAAGTGTACCATAAAAAGATATACAGTTGCAAGGTAAAAAAGCATATGAGGAAACCCTACTGGTTCAGTATTCAGAAGGGTTTCCTATGTAAATGTCTGTTGTATTTGTCCATACATGTTAAATGTGCTCAGTAATTATAATCACAATGTGGTTACAAGCTACATTCACGTCCTGTGTAGTTGTTACAATGACACACTACTTACTATTTTTTAATGGTTTTTTTCTAAAATGACGGTAGGACCTAATGATATAATGATCAAATTTTGAAATATAAAATGCACTAAATACGTATATAAGAACAAACTTTTTTTTTCTACCACAAGCTCATCAAATGGAAGTAATGACAGAAGTATAACGCTAATAATGTGTACATGTTACAAAAAAAAAAAAAAAAAAAAAAAAAGAGGGAGTTTGTGTTTTTACAAAAAAATCTTAGGTGGCCCCTTGGAGTCATTTTGTTATCCCTATACCATGCGCCAATAAAATATTTAGTATTTCATCTAGAGAAGACCCAAACTTAATGGGGGAGACATACTGACAAAGAAATGAACCGAAGTTGTCAAAACGTAATGCAGAATAAGTATCTGACACCTGTCACTTTGTCCCCCATCACTCATGTCACCACTCAGAGAGCAGGTGGTAAATGACTGCAGCCTTTACTATTCCATGCGTTCCAACCAACCTTCCAACCAACCAATCACTCACCTTGATGTCGTCTCACCGCCGTTGGCCAAAATTTTACTTCCGGGCGGCGCGGAGCCACTTCCGCTGGCATTGATATTGCTGTCGCCAGATGGCGCTGATAAAGGCACTGTGACGCGCGGCTGCTGCTGTAGTTGCTGTTGTTCCCCTGGCTGTCTCTGGTGCAGCTTCTGTTGCTGCTGTTGCTGCTGCTGCTTCTGCTGTTGTAAAGTCTTTTGATGTTGTTTGTACCGTGACAGGCTAAAGAAGAGCCCTAGTATAGATTTGAGGTTGCCATCTTTGATATCTGCGGGATAAAGAAAAATCATATGGGCATTAAAAATAAAGAGACAAGAATATTTGTATGTGCTCTTATTAAGAGTTATTTGGGTCAAATTCTGTGTGTGGGGAAATAGTGTTAAGCACTTTTCCAATTCCCCTTTTATTAGACGTCTGTTAAGTAGGAGTATATCATAGCGGTATGATTTAAGGGGAGCTGAAGGAAAACACTTAGACCAGGGCGCCAGTGTACATCAAACCCTTTTAGGGATTTTTTATATATATAATAAAGCTTTTTGGGTTTACGAACGAAATGTGTTGGGTTGGGTTACATTAGAGGTGTAGTGTGAGAGGGAGAGATAATCAAAAGCAACGTGATTGTGAAATGTTTAAATAGTTTGTGGCTAACGCTAAAATCTCCCATAACACAAGAGACTTTCACTTTTGACATAGCCGTAAAAATATTCCTTCAATGTTCGCCTTTTGTGTCACGTAAAGCTCAGCAGCTTTGGGGATGAAAAAAGAACCATTTTGAATTCAAGTCTTATCACTTAGTATTCAACCTTTGAGGATTTCAAGTTGAGTCTTTATCGAAATGACAGAGAATCGAGATGAATACTAAAACTGGCCAGCTGATCGCTTATGGAGTTGACCTACTTAATGACCATCGGGCGATGGCAGAAAAAAAAAAGCCTTGTCCACCAAAGCAAAGAGCAAAAGTGACGAACTGGAGATCTGGTCAGTAGACCCAATCGCATTAATATTGGTTTGCCTCTGTGGAATCTTCAGAGAGGACTTGGGAGAAAGAGCTGCCAATGTACGCCTTTCTGTTAGGATAAATCTTTCCTAACAGCCAACGGAATAACGGCTACGCATAGAAGCCATTATTCCATAATGGACTTTTTGGAAGGTATAGAAACCATATGGAAGTGTACGCTTCAAACAAATATTTTTTATGTGTGGAAAATCTCCGTCACGTGATTAGTGAACTGTTTTATGAGGGTATTAGCCTCGCTCTGAGAACAGTATGGAGTTGCCTGATCACGGGGACAAAACAATGTTATTTCCGAGATTCGAAAAATACTGAATTATTTGTTTAAGGAATTTTTCACCCTAAAAAAAACCAACTATTTTTTACACCAATTCTGGTTTGGATTTGTGCTTGCGTGTGTTCGGATGTAGTTAATTAAAATAAGACGTCACGTTATAAGACGTATGTCTCTGTGTGTGTTACAGGTTTGTGATCGCTAGCCTGGTAGGAACGTGAGTAGCCTGATTGTAAAGAATGTGGCTCACTCTTTCACGAGATTGATACTAGGAAAGGAAAGGGGGAGGATCTAGGAATGTCAGTGAGTTGTTGAGAGAGAGAGAGAGAGAGAGAGAGTAGAGAGACAGAGAGGGCTGGAGAAGAAGAAAGACCAAGGAATCGAAACCAAGAACACCCGGGCTGTAGAAGATTCAGGAATCAATTAGGGCCACTCTTTGATCAGTTTCTCACTCAAACTCTGAAGTCAGGGAAAAAATTTTCTTAGGGTCAATATGTTTGCACGTATCAGAATACAGAGCATGATGCTTCAAATAAGTTGCAAAGACTGGCCAAACAAAAAAAAAGGTATCCTCAAAATTATCAACAAAAACAAATTGTTACCTAATTTAAAATTAAATGTAGTGATAAACTTGTCTTATTAATTACAACTAGTCGACCCACGGCCTAGCACACGCCGCTATTTTGCTGGGCCGGCCTAAGGCCACTGCAACCTATGCGACCGCAGTGGGCCCCGCACTTTCATAGGACCCGCGCTAATTGCAGGTGTAGATTATTAAATTACTTGAGGTCAACAATTCTCTTAGATAGATTGAAACATTAGGTAATTCTTGCTATTGAGTGTGATCTATGTAGGAAATAGAATTTGTATGACATAGTGTATGACTTCGCTACATGCGAAGCTCGTAAAGTAATTCTGTACGTAGTAAAGAATGAATAAAATGCAAAGACGAATTTATTTTCCAATACAAGCTCTTAAATTTCACTTATTATCCGTATCCCTACCCAAACTTGGCCTCGCGAAATCCGTTTCGCATAGGGACCCACAATAGTTAAGTCCGGCCCTGCTATTTAGTGACGGGTGAATACAGAGTAGATTACTTGTTCCACCCCCTTTTTTTTTCGCCACTTAAGTTACTCTAGTCCGACTTGCAGAAATCAAAGAGTGATCTTTCCTTTACTTCTTGGTGTCCAAACCGTTGAGCCATGAAAAGAATTATATATACAGAGAGATAGGCCCTTCAAAAGAGAAGATAATTACGTCCTACCTGTATCCATGTGTTAATCTAATTGTGCATGTTTTCCTGGCTGATTCAGGCAACCCGCTACTTGCCTTTATGGCACTAGGTGCAATCTTGTCATAGCATATTGAACAAAAGTGATGTGCCTTTATCTTTGTATTTGTAAGATATGTGTCTTATGTATTATAGCCCTTTTACTTTTTAGTCTTCTGTCCTGGTTCGGTTCTAAGCTTAGGGATCTACAAAGTGTCTTTCTCTAGTTAAACCTTGACCCCCCCCCTCTTTTTAGCTGCACACACAGCAGGTAGAGGAGGCGCCAAAGAACAACAAAACTTTAGTCACGGGAGTCGAAACATAATGCACAAGGATTTTTTTAAAACTGAAGTGATCATCAAATGGATTAAAAAAGTGAAAACCAATCTACAGACCAACATAGTTTCACTTAAAATATGTATTTTAAAAAATATGCATTGAAAACGCAAAGGCCAACAAGATCAAATATAAATGTTCTCATACATATTTATAAATGTACACTTGCGCAATTCCTTCGCAGATTTAAACAAATTGCCAATCTGAACGCATGGGCAGACAACTCTGACTGGTTGGCAACAAATGAAGAGAGAGGAAAAACATCAAGAATCTTTGACATTGTCATTCGATTCACACGCAAAGAACGCCGCCAAGGGGCGCCATCTAGTCCCCTTAGCCTCCTCACATCCTAATTCCCTCTGTTTCCAAGATTCTATTAAATACAGTGACCTCTTGAGAAAAAATATTCGAATCAAATGCTAAAATAAATAAATAAATGAAAAGGATTCTGGATTGTCATATGACCAGTGATGGATTTACATATGGGCAACATAAGGTATAGGTTTGGGCCCCCACTTGTCAGCCCCCCCCCCAATATTGTTCTGAAGAAAAGGCAAAGGAATAAATGATTATAAGAGGGCCCCATTTCTCAAATAACTTATGTTTTTTCGAGACTGAGTCCTGCATTCGACCTTGTTGCTATATTATTTTAGGGTTGCCACACAACTGCATGCGCATATGAGGAAAAAAAAGGAGGACAGGCCTTACAAAAGAGGACACCAAGGTGGACAATCCTAACAAAGTAAGAAAAAAAGGAAGGCAAGACTTTTAAAGGAAGACCAAAAGGAGGACAAGCCTTAATAAGGTAGACAAAAAGGAGGGCAAACTTTACAAAGGAGGACATAAAGGAGGAAAAAGAAAATGCAGGACAATGGTTGTGATGAGAAAAAGATGAAGAAAATCTAGTGAAACAAAGATAGACTCCCACAAGGACTCGGTCTTCGGACCTAAATGCCATTTAGAAACGACCAGCTGGTCCATGGTTCGAGTCCTCATAGGAACCTCTGTTTCATTTATTTCACTATTTTCTCTCAATAACCACTGTACAACAGTGGGTGTGGCAAAATATGTAGATCACAGCTAGGACCTCGTTGCTACGTAAAATACTGCTCTTCTCTTGTGTCTTTGAACTTGAAGACAAGTCGTATTATTGTATTTTATTATTTAGCTAAAATTATATAAAGACTTGTACCTACGAACATTGTGATTTTATATTTCAAAGAAAGAGAGACAGACAGATAGAGACAAAGAGAGAGACACAGACAGAGAGAGAGAAAGAGAGACCCAAAAAGAGAGAGAGGGAGGGACAGAGAGAGCGACAGGTAGAGACAGAGATACCGAGAGATACAGAGAGTGACGGAGAGAGAACTAGAGAGACATGTGAAGTCTTCTAGAAATGTACAGGTCATAATAAACTATCTAGTTTTCTTTGCTACTTATTAACACGACACGACACTACCGGTTAACTCCCTTGGTTCCACTGATCCTAAGAGTTTCAAAAAAAAAGAACGCATTCTGTTGCTATAGTAACGCTAATACTTTGCACACACAAGACTGACAGTGGCCAGTTCTAAACACACAAAAAAAGTCAATTTATCCCCGATACAAAACTGATTGATTTTACGTTTTTTTTTTCTCTCCTTCGGTTGGTTTAAAACTCTTATTTCTCTCTTATTTTCTTATTTCTCTCTTATTACTTGTTCGACCCAGATACAGAAACCTTTCAGAGTTTTGTGAGATTCCCTTAAACGTTGGGGGAGTATTCCCTGGAGCTGTTAACTCTTTCTTCCATCAAGTGTCATTTACATTTTTTTTTTCTTTTACGGTTTCCTGGAGATGAGTTTAGGATTGGTGGCGCTGGATGAAGGCGCTGGCTGAACGGGCGCTATGAGGAGATGACTTTGTCAATATGCTGAACGAAGAAAAAAATTTCGATTTTTTGGTTAAATATAAATTTTTAGTGAGCAGAAAAAAACAACAACAAGTTTATGTTGAACAGTTCCGGAAGACATCTTAAAATCAGAAAGTTAATAACCCCAAGAAGTATTGGTATAAGCGAATAGTTATGACGAACTGTGAGAAACAATAGGTACACTATATGCTTCAAATTGAGTTTATACATTTCATGGGGCGTGGTGCTAGAGTGGTTAAGCCCTTGTCTTCTGAACCCGAAACCTATTTTGAACTTTGGGATTTTTGGGGCGCCCCTGAGTTCACGTGAATGGGTTTAGTTGGGGAAAGTAAAGGCGATTGGTCGTTGTTTTTAGCAACATGACACCCTGCTAGTTAACCGTTGGCCAAAGAAACAGATAACCTTAACATCATTTGCCCTATAGATCGCAAGACCTGAAAGGGGGAACTTTAATTTTTTTAAAATACATTTCATAGTTGTTTGTGACACAAGGAAATCAAAGATCTTTATCTTGCTTCCCCTAAGAATTTTTGTTACTTAACTTTGAATAGGTCGAAAGTCAAAGTTCACTATTCAAAAATGAAAACATTTAGTTAATAATACAGATCTCTGTAACCGTTCCATGTATTGTAATGATATAATTTTGTTTTCCTTCTGGTGTTCAGTTAACTATTTTGCCCAAATTCAAACTGAATTTAAGAATACCAAACTTAAAAAAATATTTAAAAAAACAATCTTCATCTCAGGTTATAAATTATGAATGGTGTGCCATATTGCAAGAAAAGACTTCAGTATCCTTTTTAATCATACCTTTACTTTTTTTTTTTTTTTACAGTGCGCTTCTTGCAATAAAAAATGACTTCTGAAGATGAGAACGCAGGAAACAATTAATGCCGGGACTCCTCCCACAACCCCACCGTGGGAGCTTACAACGCTTCCTCAAACCCCTTGCCGGATGGAAGGGTAACGTACTCTAAAATTATCTTCATAAAGAACCTATTATAATATACAAATACTCTATAACCATTGTCTACGAAATCATTGTTCCGATAACAAAAGTCTAAAACCAATCAGGACCCCACGAAGAGAAGATACAGCGCTCGCCGAACTCACCAGTTAGCCAAGTGAGGCACGGATGAAAGCTTTCTCTTTTTGAGGTGCGCCACCGGAAAAAGTTCGAGAAACGCTTCTTTAATCAAAGGCTTTATTTTGGGTCAGAATCGTTAAATTATATAGCTGGGTTTAATAGTAATAATAATGTAATAATAATAATAATACATGTCATAATAATAATAATATTTTTTTATATCTTTGATGACATTTGTCTTACATTTATGCATTACACTAAACAAAACCTTTACTTTTATAATAACTTAGAATTATGCAAATGTTCTTTAAACTTCAGATTTAAAATACAAATATGAAAAAAAATCATTCTTGAGAAAAACAAAGGGGGAAAATTTGGGGACAAAATTACATTAAAAAAATTATTTAAAAATTTAGAAAGATAAATTGAACGTCTTTCGAAATAAAACTATTGTTTCTTTGCCTGACTGGCCCAAATAATGTATTCTCCCGCATTATCGAGTCCTACTTTTTTATAAACGGTTGCCACTGGTTTTATAAATCACTCAATTGTCTTTAGCTGGGGACAGGATTTTTTTTTTTTTTAGTGGAGACACTGGCACATTAAGCTCTGGCATTTGTTAGTCCTGTGGTGACTGGTGCTTGGTCTGAGTCAGACTGACAATCCTCTGAGAGTCAAACTTTCTGAATGAGAATTAGTGGGTAGTAATTCTGGTCAGATCACATCCAATTTGTCTTTAAATACATTTTAATTGGTTAACATTGTTGAATGTAGGTCAATGCTTTTTTTTTTTAAACTCAGAGCGATGTAACCATTGAGCTATTGACTTGTATTTCTTCCGTAACAGGACATACATATTATACAGAATAAGAATTGAAATTTCATTTCACTCTCTCTCTCTCTCTCGCTCTCTCTCTCTCTCTCTCTCTCTCACTCTCTCTCCCTATATATATCCACTTTTCTTAATCTCTCGTTCTTTTTCACCGTCTATTAGCCCATTTCTCTTTCTTTATCTCCCTTTTTTTCTCTTCTCTTTATCGCGGTCTCTCTATTCACATATAGGCAATCCCTCACTCCCTGTCTCTCTCTCTCTCCCTGTCTCTTTCTCTCTGTCTCTTTCTCCCTGTCTCTTTCTCGCTGTCTCTTTCTCTCTGTCTCTTTCTCTCTCCCTGTCTCTTTCTCTCTCCCTGTCTCTTTCTCGCTGTCTCTTTCTCTCTGTCTCTTTCTCTCTCCCTGTCTCTTTCTCTCTGTCTCTTTCTTTCTCTCTGTCTCTTTCTCTCTCCCTGTCTCTTTCTTTCTCTCTGTCTCTTTCTCTCTCCTTGTCTCTTTCTTTCTCTCTGTCTCTTTCTCTCTCCCTGTCTCTTTCTCGCTGTCTCTTTCTCTCTGTCTCTTTCTCTCTCCCTGTCTCTTTCTCTCTCCCTGTCTCTTTCTCTCTCCCTGTCTCTTTCTTTCTCTCTGTCTCTTTCTCTCTCCTTGTCTCTTTCTTTCTCCCTGTCTCTTTCTCTCTCCTTGTCTCTTTCTTTCTCTCTGTCTCTTTCTCTCTCCCTGTCTCTTTCTCTCTCCTTGTCTCTTTCTTTCTCTCTGTCTCTTTCTCTCTCCCTGTCTCTTTCTCTCTGTCTCTTTCTCTCTCCCTGTCTCTTTCTTTCTCCCTGTCTCTTTCTTTCTTCCTGTCTCTTTCTCTCTCCCTGTCTCTTTCTCTCTCTCTGTCTCTTTCTTTCTCTCTGTCTCTTTCTCTCTCCCTGTCTCTTTCTCTCTCCCTGTCTCTTTCTCTCTCCCTGTCTCTTTCTTTCTCCCTGTCTCTTTCTCTCTCCCTGTCTCTTTCTTTCTCTCTGTCTCTTTCTCTCTCCCTGTCTCTTTCTCTCTCCCTGTCTCTTTTTCTCTCCCTGTCCCTTTCTCTCTCCCTGTCTCTTTCTCTCTCCCTGTCTCTTTCTCTCTCCCTGTCTCTTTCTCTCTCCCTGTCTATTTCTTTCTCTCTGTCTCTTTCTCTCTCCCTGTCTCTTTCTTTCTCCCCCTCTCTATTCCTTTCGCTATCTCTTCCTCTTTCTTCTTTTCTAAATCTCTATTTGTGTTTCTTTTTTATCTCGATTTCTCTCTTTGCCCTCTCCCCATTTCTCTCTTCCCATCCTCTCTTTAACTCATCTCATTTTAAAGCGTCTGTTTGTGGTTTCTAGTTGTTTTTTTTTTTACAGCGCTGTCAATGGTAACAAAATCATTTGCTTAAAACGGGCAAAATCTTCTAGTGTTTGGGTATCGATTCGCTAATCTTATCAACTGCTACCGACTGATTGGGTGTCTTTTGCTTAGGTCACCGATCGTTTCCGAGTGAAACAATGTAGAAATAGAGGGGAAAATGGCCAAGGACTGACAGTAGAGTTTCTTGTGCTTAGTTGTAAGGTAAGTGGTGTTCGTTGGATAATAGAAAAAGTAGAATGTAAGGACTATCTATATATGTATGTATGTTTGTATGTATGTATGTATGTATGTATTTATGTTTGTATGTGCCACTTTTTCCCAGCTGGATAGATCCAAATGGAGAGCGAGCATAAATGGAAGAGTCCCGGATTGCAGATACTATACACAACAGTAGTTGAAAGAAGGGTGAAAATGCAACGGAGCCTGGTGATTACATATGCCCAACCTGTGACCGCAGCTGCGTATCAAGGATTGACCACTTTAGTCACACAAGAAGTTTCAATTGGAGAATGCAATATTCAGAGACGTAAAATGCCACAGATGTATGTATGTATGTATGTATGTATGTGTGTCCTGCACAGAAATCAAAACCGTTTGACCAATGTTGATAAACTTTGGTATAAATGTTCCTTGATCATGGCGTAGTGTATGTTTAATGTCCCTTCCACTACCAGGGGCACTAAAAATTAAAAAAACTTAAAATAAAAAAAAAATTCTCTATTAAAGAACGAAACTTTTTCACAAATCGGGTAAACCCGTTTTCACAGTATTTTATATTTGATATGAGTATGCCGGCTGAAAGGGTAAACCCATTTTCACACTCTACTTTTATTTTCATGACAAAATTGAAAAAAAGTGTTAAGAGAACATTTGGCATGTTTGACATAGATCGAAATCCAATCTACTAGATCAGTAATACCCAAACTAAGGCCCGCGGGTCATATCCGGCTAGCATGAAATATAACAACCATTTATTCCGTTCCTGATTTGTTAAATATATTTTTATGTTATAAATGTTTGTAATTTCTACCACATACAGCCAAATTGAAATATCTCCATAAAGACAATGATAGTCACATCAATAAATTTACGCTAGAGGTCAAGGACAGACGTTGAGTACAGCTGATGACGTCAAGAGCTCACGTTCTGACTCAGTGCGAGCGTGGTGCGTGTCCGTCGCACTTGTCTCTCAGCCTCATCAGTGCTTCCTCTTCCTTCTCCGATCACCCTCCCACCTCCCTACCATATGGCCTGACCATCAACTGTCCTGCTCGACTCTCTGAAAGGTTTTAGATAGTGAAGTCTCCTCTTAACCTCCCCCCCCCCCCCGTACCCTCTTTAAAAAAAAAGTTTTAATCAAGGCATCGTTGACCACAGATAGTAGCCAGTAAAGGAAAGATGTGTGTATGTGTGTGTGTTGTTGTTGTGAATCGCGTATGTCTGAATGTGTGTATGTGAGCGAATACTTAGAATGATATGGAAAAAAAGTATTTTAAGGGAGGGGGGATGTAAATAATGACTAAACGAAAGGGTTATGAGCTTGCAGTCAGTGTAGTGGTGTAGCATCCATAACACTGGCCCGGACCTATGATTAATAGAAGCCCACAGCGGTCATTTTAAAGAAAGTCGATTATTACTGTTATTAAGAAGTTCAAGCGTTGAGTGACATGACATAACGTTTTGTACAAAGTCGTTACCGAATAGAAATTTTTCGTACAAAGTCGTTACCGAATAGAATTTATTCATACAAAGTCGTTACCGAATAGAAATTTTTGTACAAAGTCCTTATCGAAAAGAAATTTTTGTACAAAGTCCTTACAGAATATAAATTTTTGTACAAAGTCGTTACCGAATAGTGAGTCAAGACACTATTACCTTTATAAAGGGTGGTACATACACTGACAAGTCTCTTTGTTAAGTGAATTCACTATTACCTATAAAATGAATGGATTTTTAGTCACACACAACCTTAGAGTTTTTTCAAGGGGCGGGGTCGCCATCATATTCTTGCTGCACCCCTTAGTTAATGTATCTTTAAGCAGATATACGATTACAACGGGTGCCAGTTTCCAGTGCTGGATGTTCTTATAGTCTAAAAAAAAAGCTATAGCTTAAACACTCCTGCTTACCTGAACGTCAATAAAAATGGTTTTGAAGAAAGAGGAAAGAAAGAATTGTCTTACAAGAAGCCCCAGATCTCTAACAGCTAAATCCGGCCCTGCCCGTTTCAAGCGTGCTTCTATGTGAGTGCATATATACCAGGAAAATAAACATTACCAATGACCTTTGAGAGAGGTCAAGTTGAGTTCTTACTTAAGCAAACACAAGCAAGGAATAGGTCATTGTTCAAAGAGGCTCGCGCCGAAAGAAAATGTTACAATAATAGCGAAGACAGCTACAAATACAGAGTCGCTTTAAGGTTTCATACAGAGCTTGGACAAATGTCAACAAAACTGACCAGATGTCCATTCGTTGTCTACTTCTCTACCCCCCCCCTCCTTTCCCATAATCCTTCTCCTGAGAGAACAGATTTTCAACGTTCCAAGTGCGCTGTTCATGTGAAGACAAATAAGTCGACGTGTATACATAGCCACATACTTAAAAACAAACATATATCTAAGAAAACAAAGAGAACCATTTACAAAACCATCTTACTTAGACTTAGACTTAGGTTCTCCCGCGCCGTTCGGCGCAGAAGACGACAAGCCGTCTCCATAAAGATCTGTCATTGGCAATGTCTGAAGCCTCATCCCACCCGGTGTCCACTGTTCTGAGGTCCTCCATGAAGGTGTGTCGCCAAGTAATACGAGGACGCCCTGTTTGCGCTTTCCTCGTATTGGCTTCCATGTTATCGCAACTCTTGGTGTGCGCAATTCATTTTGACGTAGAACATGTCCCTTTAAACCTCATGCGACGCTCTGTCACAACCTCACTAAGTGTTCGACTCCCAGTTCGGCATAGGATTTCCTTGTTTGAGACCCGATCTGTGTAACTGACTCAAAAAATCCGTCTCAGCCATTTTTGTTGAGCCACATTTAGTCTTTTCTCAATTTTGACAGATGTCTTCCATGTCTCACATACATATGTAGCAGTTGGAATGACGATTGTGTTGAGACCTGTAGTCTTGTTTGCAAGCGATGTCTGGACGCTGACCAAAACCACAGAAAATTTGATAAATACTTGGGAAATAAAAATCCTCAGAAATGCCTAAGAGGAAAATGATCCTCTCGAGGGCGGGATCTCTTTAAACCTCCAGGCGAACGTAAAAAAATGTGTGTCTGTTACTTATGATCAAATCTGCTACTCAGTATAGAGCACAACAGGAAACGTCAAAGGATGAGGTCAGCCATGACCAACTGACGGCTTCCGAACCTTGGGTCCTGGGTTCGAATCTCAGTGAAGACTAGGATTTTGAGTTTCGGGATTTTTAGGGCGCCTCTGAGTCCACCCAACTCTAATGGGTAACTGACTTTAATAGTGGAAAGTAAAGGCGGTTGGTCGTCGTGATGGCCACATGACACCCTGCTCGTTAGATGTTGGCCAAGAAACAGATGATGTTAAAATCATCTGCCGTACAGATTGCAAGGTCGGAAAGGGGAACTTTACTTTTATGTTTGTTGTAATATTTGACCTTTGACCTCAACCAAAGAGAACTAATGCAGTTCCCAAAATATTGTATGGTGCAATGGTTCCTTAGTAGACCTAGAATGTATTTTATGTATAAGGCCATTTGAGAATCACTGGCTTGAAAATGGATTTTGAAGGAAGAAAGCAACTCCAAGAGAGGTAATTACTTCAAAGCGAAAATTGTTTTTCCTTGAGTAGGTGATCGTTGACTGAGTTATCTCTCTTGTGGGCCCTTAGAGTTTGGAAACAAGGAAACAAACAAAAATTAGCCCCACAGGGTTGAAAAGTGGAAAAGGATTGTGTAAGCGTATCTGACTGAAAGACAGAGTGACCTAATGAAAGAAGATGGTTGGATGGATTTAAACAGACACAAGCGACGATTGTTCTGCGCATACACGTGCGGTCGGATTTTATTTACGGACAACGGACTTTGTGTCTCAAGAGACAGTCGGACGACTTCATTATTTTTACATTACACTTTTTGTCTTTTTTATTTTGATGGCTGGTTTCTCTAAGCGTTGCCATGGAGATACAGAATTTTATATGTATTTTGGAAGGCACATCAATAGCTTAAGTTTTTTTTTCTTATTGTTATAAAAAAAAGACTTATGCATAAAATATCAGTAGGAATGAAGAACTTGTTAACTATTTGTCAGGCAACGTTACACCATAGAATTAAAAAAAATATAAATATAATTTATATTAATACTGTCATTACCATTATAATAAATAATTATTGTTTGCAAATATTTGGATATGAAGTGCACCGCACTTTACACTTTGTTTTATCTTTTAAATCCATGTTTTGTTTTTGTTTTTTAGTTGGTGAAAATTTATCTGGTAATATTTCGATAATGCATGATATTGGATTTAATAATAATAATAATAATAATAATAATAATAATAATCTTTATTATCCGTCAGGAAATTTGTTTTATAATAGTGCATTACAAAAAAAACATCAACAGTACTTGATTAGAGCAAACATTTGTACAATGGCACACAATTGCACACAATGGCACACAATTGCACACAATGGCACACAATTGCACACAATTGCACACAATGGTACACAATGGCACACAATGGCACACAATTGCACACAATGGCACACAATGGCACACAATTGCACACAGTGGCACACAATGGCACACAATGGCACACTATGGCACACAAGATATGCGTTCATATCCCAGTTTCTGTTTAAAGGATTACGGGCACGACATGGCCTAAATTGTTCCGATGTGCCTAAACTCAAAACTCAAACTGAAACTCTTTAACATTACATGCGAAATTTACAAAAGTAGGCTAAGTTACATATAAAGATAGGATCTTCAGTTGAATTGTTTCATCGCTATAAATAAAGGGACATAAATACATAACATGCATGTTAGCTTCTCAGGTTTGGATATGTATTAATTACTAGCCCAAACCTTACGTAGAAAAGCAGGGGAATGCGGATAGGATTTAAACCCATAACCATTCGGAGAGCTTGCCACAAAGCCATTGTTTGAGCACTAGCTTCCCTGCCGTCTTCTTAACTCCTTGTTTCTCAAAGTGAGGTGCACCGTGATAGCAGAAATCATAATGATCATTTCTTTTATTGAATTTTCATTAGTTAGGTTGATTAAAAGCGACTAAATCAATATTAGAGGACTGGAGACAATATCTTACAAGCAAAAGCTAGCATGCAGAACAAATCACAATATAGTATTTAATTCAGTCAAGCGGCCGATACTACAGTACCTTCGGAAGATACCACGTTTTGTAACAATGAAAATGCCTACAACATTAGAGGCGGATGATTCTGTGAGATGATAAATAGGCATAGTCTACGCTTACGGTTTCCAGCCTGCTTATGACCCATGGGTGTAGCGGGGGGGGGGGGGTCTAGGGGTTCAACCCCCCCCCCCTCGTAAATGAAATCCCCCCAGCAGGAAAGGGGGGGGGTGGAATTTTGTGACAGAATTTTTGCTTTGATTTTGTTTATTTTATGTGAGATATTAAAAATTAAACCATCACTTGCCCCAGCCCAGCCAAGGGGGAGGGGGTTTCGCAGTTACATCCCCCTTTTCTATAAAACAAAACAAACAAACAAATAAATAATGCAAACGACAATCCCATAATTCCAAGAGCATAGCTAAGGAAGATTTTGATTTTAAACCCCCCTCCGAAATTTACAATAAAACCCCCTCTTCAGTATAAGACTATCCATACATCAGTCACTAGGTTCTATGAGTGCAGACAAGAGGGGTTTTGGGTTTAAAACCTCATCCAGCGGGGTTTGCAGCTAAAAACCACCTCTTCATTATAAAAAAACAAATTAGACACTGAAAGTTCTATGAGCATAACCTAAGTGCGTTTTGAGTTTAAACCCCCTACTAGCGGTGTTTGAAGCTAACAACCACCTCTTCAATTAAAAAAAAATCAAATTACACACTCAAAATTCTATGAGCGTAGCCAAAGGGGGTATATTTTTTTTACCAATTGTTTTTGTTTAGCGCAATTAGATGCTTTTAGCTTTTTCAATGCGCTATAATTCTATCACTTGTCTGGACCAGTTGGAAAGGGATAGGGGGAGAAAGAACGGGGTATCTGGGCGATCGCTTTTTAAATGTTAATGTTTATTTGTTAGTTGTTTCAATTGATTCTTATGTTGTCAGGTGAAAGAAATAATTGTGCAAAGTTTCAGCTTGATCCGAGATTGGGAATCGGAGAAATAACGTGTACAAACTTTTTACCAGACAGATAGAGTTAATTGATATACGCTTTGGTAAAAAACTTTTTTTTAGAGTTATTTACAGAACTTATACGTTTGTTTACTAGCCAAGGGTGCTAAACAATAGAGAATATTGAAGCGGAATAACAACAACTTTGAAACAGATTTATATGTTGCAGGTGTAAAGGGTTAAAAAAAGAACATACCTTTGGCGCTCACTCCCTCTACGCTGACTCCTAGACCGGCCAAGAAGGTCAAACTTGTGTTGATGTTTTCAACCTGTTCCAAATACGAAGCTATAATTAGACATTGTACATCTATTATGCCAATGGGTGTAGATGAGGCTGTTAGCGTGGCATAAAGTAAAGAGGGGGGTCTCTTGTTTCAGCATGTCTGGACATTCCTGATAGGTCTGGGTGTTATCTGGAGTCTAGCACGCGGTCGATGTTTGGATAAGTTACACAGAACAGTGGACTTAGTGTTGTCGTGTGTTTCTTGCATTTTCTTATAGCGTCATTTTGTTTTCTGCAAAACTTTTATTTCTGGTTCATATTCTCTCTCTCTCTTTTTGCCCACTTGTTCTCTCTTTTATGTGTTTAGTTCACCTACCATTCTTTTAGGGAGTGTTTTTTTTTTGTTATTTTCGTCTGTCTCTCATTCTCTTCCATTCACTTCTCTAGACTCCTATCACTTCTCTAGACTCCTATCACTTATCTAGACTCCTATCACTTATCTAGACTCCTATCACTTATCTAGACTCCTATAACTTATCTAGACTCCTATAACTTATCTAGACTCCTATAACTTATCTAGACTCCTATAACTTATCTAGACTCCTATAACTTATCTAGACTCCTATCACTTATCTAGAATCCTATAACTTATCTAGAATCCTATCACTTCTCTAGACTCCTATAACTTATCTAGACTCCTATCACTTATCTAGAATCCTATAACTTATCTAGACTCCTATCACTTATCTAGAATCCTATAACTTATCTAGACTCCTATCACTTATCTAGACTCCTATAACTTATCTAGACTCCTATCACTTATCTAGAATCCTATAACTTCTCTAGACTCCTATCACTTATCTAGAATCCTATAACTTATCTAGACTCCTATCACTTATCTAGACTCCTATCACTTATCTAGAATCCTATAACTTATCTAGAATCCTATAACTTATCTAGACTCCTATCACTTATCTAGACTCCTATCACTTATCTAGACTCCTATCACTTATCTAGAATCCTATAACTTATCTAGACTCCTATCACTTATCTAGAATCCTATCACTTCTCTAGACTCCTATCACTTATCTAGACTCCTATAACTTATCTAGACTCCTATCACTTATCTAGACTCCTATCACTTATCTAGACTCCTATAACTTATCTAGACTCCTATAACTTATCTAGAATCCTATAACTTATCTAGACTCCTATCACTTATCTAGAATCCTATAACTTATCTAGACTCCTATCACTTATCTAGAATCCTATCACTTATCTAGACTCCTATCACTTATCTAGACTCCTATCACTTATCTAGACTCCTATAACTTATCTAGACTCCTATCACTTATCTAGACTCCTACCACTTATGTAGACTCCTATCACTTATCTAGACTCCTATCACTTATCTAGACTCCTATCACTTATCTAGACTCCTATCACTTATCTAGAATCCTATAACTTATCTAGACTCCTATAACTTATCTAGAATCCTATCACTTATCTAGACTCCTATCACTTATCTAGAATCCTATCACTTCTCTAGACTCCTATCACTTATCTAGACTCCTATAACTTATCTAGACTCCTATCACTTATCTAGACTCCTATCACTTATCTAGACTCCTATAACTTATCTAGACTCCTATAACTTATCTAGACTCCTATAACTTATCTAGAATCCTATAACTTATCTAGACTCCTATCACTTATCTAGAATCCTATAACTTATCTAGACTCCTATCACTTATCTAGAATCCTATCACTTATCTAGACTCCTATCACTTATCTAGACTCCTATCACTTATCTAGACTCCTATCACTTATCTAGACTCCTATAACTTATCTAGACTCCTATCACTTATCTAGACTCCTATCACTTATGTAGACTCCTATCACTTATCTAGACTCCTATCACTTATCTAGACTCCTATCACTTATCTAGACTCCTATAACTTATCTAGACTCCTATCACTTATCTAGAATCCTATAACTTATCTAGACTCCTATAACTTATCTAGAATCCTATCACTCATCTAGACTCCTATCACTTATCTAGACTCCTATCACTTATCTAGACTCCTATAACTTATCTAGACTCCTATCACTTATCTAGACTCCTATAACTTATCTAGACTCCTATCACTTATCTAGACTCCTATCACTTATCTAGACTCCTATCACTTAGACTCCTATCACTTATCTAGACTCCTATCACTTATCTAGACTCCTATCACTTATCTAGAATCCTATAACTTATCTAGACTCCTATAACTTATCTAGACTCCTATAACTTATCTAGACTCCTATAACTTATCTAGACTCCTATAACTTATCTAGACTCCTATCACTTATCTAGACTCCTATCACTTCTCTAGAATCCTATCACTTCTCTAGACTCCTATAACTTATCTAGACTTCTATAACTTATCTAGACTCCTATAACTTATCTAGACTCCTATAACTTATCTAGACTCCTATAACTTAACTAGACTCCTATAACTTATCTAGACTCCTATCACTTATCTAGACTCCTATCACTTATCTAGACTCCTATCACTTATCTAGACTCCTATAACTTATCTAGACTCCTATAACTTATCTAGACTCCTATAACTTATCTAGACTCCTATCACTTATCTAGACTCCTATAACTTATCTAGACTCCTATAACTTATCTAGACTCCTATAACTTATCTAGACTCCTATAACTTCTCTAGACTCCTATCACTTATCTAGAATCCTATAACTTATCTAGACTCCTATCACTTATGTAGACTCCTATAACTTATCTAGACTCCTATAACTTATCTAGACTCCTATCACTTATCTAGACTCCTATAACTTATCTAGACTCCTATAACTTATCTAGACTCCTATAACTTCTCTAGACTCCTATCACTTATCTAGACTCCTATCACTTATCTAGACTCCTATCACTTATCTAGACTCCTATCACTTATCTAGACTCCTATAACTTATCTAGACTCCTATCACTTATCTAGACTCCTATAACTTATCTAGACTCCTATCACTTATCTAGACTCCTATAACTTATCTAGACTCCTATCACTTATCTAGACTCCTATCACTTATCTAGACTCCTATCACTTATCTAGACTCCTATCACTTATCTAGACTCCTATCACTTATCTAGACTCCTATAACTTATCTAGACTCCTATAACTTATCTAGACTCCTATAACTTATCTAGAATCCTATCACTTCTCTAGACTCCTATCACTTATCTAGACTCCTATAACTTATCTAGACTCCTACAACTTATCTAGACTCCTATCACTTATCTAGACTCCTATCACTTATCTAGACTCCTATAACTTATCTAGACTCCTATAACTTATCTATAATCCTATCACTTATCTTGACTCCTATCACTTCTCTAGACTCCTATAACTTATCTAGACTCCTATCACTTATCTAGAATCCTATAACTTATCTAGACTCCTATCACTTATCTAGAATCCTATAACTTATCTAGACTCCTATAACTTATCTAGACTCCTATCACTTATCTAGAATCCTATAACTTATCTAGACTCCTATCACTTATCTAGACTCCTATAACTTATCTAGACTCCTACAACTTATCTAGACTCCTATCACTTATCTAGACTCCTATCACTTATCTAGACTCCTATCACTTATCTAGACTCCTATCACTTATCTAGAATCCTATAACTTATCTAGACTCCTATCACTTATCTTGACTTCTATCACTTATCTAGACTCCTATAACTTATCTAGACTCCTATCACTTATCTAGACTCCTATCACTTATCTAGACTCCTATCACTTATCTTGACTTCTATCACTTATCTAGACTCCTATAACTTATGTAGACTCCTATCACTTATCTAGACTCCTATCACTTATCTAGAATCCTATCACTTATCTAGACTCCTATCACTTATCTTGACTTCTATCACTTATCTAGACTCCTATAACTTATCTAGACTCCTATCACTTATCTAGACTCCTATCACTTATCTAGACTCCTATCACTTATCTAGACTCCTATCACTTATCTAGACTCCTATAACTTATCTAGACTCCTATCACTTATCTAGACTCCTATCACTTATCTAGACTCCTATCACTTATCTAGACTTCTATCACTTATCTGAACTAGTTGAGAACATTGAAGAGGGAGGGGGAGATGAAATAAATGGATATCTTGGTGAATGTTAACATAATAACTTTTTAAAAGCATTTATAAAAATTAAAAAAAAAAAAAGTGGTAACGACCTGAATTCGAACTCATAGCTCAAGCCGACACTCTAACCACTCTGCTAGTGAAGAGCTTATGAATACAGAGGATTGTATAGTTATCTATTTGTATTTAAGTATTTCCAATACTTAAATTAACTTTTCTAAAACCAAAATTATATCGAAATACTGGACGTAGCCGGTGGAAAAAATATTCATATTTTTAATCCTCTATCCAGAAAGAATATTATTAGTTCTGTAATATTCACATTAATTTCTTTTTTTTTTAAATCTGTCGTTTAAAGCAATGAAGAAAAAAAAAAGATTTGCTTGTCTTGAGGTATTAATAGTCGAACTGATTAAAAGCCGCACTGACGTCACACCGGTTCAATGGACCTGACCAGGAAGACAGGAGACACGTTTGTTTTTTCTTAATGAGCCTCGACGAATGGCTCGCGTTAGGATAATTATAGAATCAGGAATGTTGACTTCCAAACATGAAATGTTTTTCTCTTTTACTCAAACTATGACATTAAAGAATGGGCGAAGAGGGTTAATTACTTTCAGAAATAAACGAATTGTCGTTAAAATAAACGAATGTATTGTCGTGAAAATAAACAAATGTATTGTCGTGAAAATAAACAAATGTATTGTCGTTAAAATAAACAAATGTATTGTCGTTAAAATAAACAAATGTATTGTCGTTAAAAGAGGAAGAGGAGTTAAGGTGTAAAGTAAAGTTCCCCTTTCAGACCAAGCGGTCTTTAGGACAGATCATCTGTTTTTTAGGCCCACAGTTAACGAGGGTGTCGGGTGGCTAGCACAACGAAAAACACCTTTACATTTCTATTCTCATAGAGCTTGGTTGGACTCAGAAGCGCCCTAAAGATCCCAAAATTAAAAATCCCAGTCTTCACCAGGATTCGAACCCGGGATCTCTAGTTTGGAAGCTACACGCTTAACCACTCAGCTTCTGAGCCTCCTAATTCACTTGTAGTTACGAAAACAGCTGGCCGAGTTGTAGCCACCCGATACCCTAACGACAGCCATTCTCAAAATAAGGTTTTCAATAGATTCGGCTTCCTGGGCGTATTTAACTAAGTAATTGAGGGTTTTCACAATAAAAGTTAATCACAGTAATCTGTTCTTTGTTGACACCTTGATTTGTGTATGTCCTTTAAGAAATAAAATACAAAAAAAAAAAAAAAAAAGAGAGATAAAGAAGAGAAAGCGATACGAAGCAATGTGGAAGTGATGCGTTGAATCGATTAAGGAAAACGAAAAAAAAATATAAAAAGATTAAGAGAGATTTGGAATTATACGAAACAAATAACATTTTTTTTTTTTCTTTCAAGACAAATGCTCTCTTAAGAAGATGAAGACTTTTCGTAAGTATTTTACTCATTTTTACTAATGAATGACCGATTTTTTTAAAAAGGAACATTATCAAGTCCTATTTCCTCCTCACGCTGTTGCGGTGCGGTGGCTGAGTGGTAAGCGCTTTGCTTCCAAACCGGAAATCCTGGATTGAATCCTGGTGAAGACTAGGTTTATTAATTTCGGGCTTCGGGCGAGTCCACCCAGCTCTAATGGGTACCTGACATTAATTGAGGAATAGTAAAGGCGGTTGGTCGTTGTGCTGGCCACATGGCACCCTCGTTAACTGTTGGCCACAGAAACAGATGACCTTTACATCATATGCCCTATAGACCGCTAGGTCTGAAAGAGGAACTTTACTTTTTCTTACTATTTCCTCCTCCCTAGAAAACAAAACCTGTTTTAACGAATGTATAAATCCACGCAGAGTATATACAATGCTAATGACAGGCCTACAGGTCCAGGCTTAGAAGATGGTGCACCAAATGTTCCAGAGAACTTCTCATTCTTTATTCAGTTCTTCAATGAATAAGACCTTTATGCAAGCGTATCCGCTGGTCGTATTTCTGTTACAAGATAAAGATTTTTGAGACCAAATGAACTATCAGAGAGATAATATTTGGAAAAATTATAACGGCCAAACTAGATTTTTACCAGTGTGAAGGTCTTCTGAGTAGACTCAGAGGCGCCAGAAGATCCCGAAATTAAAAATCCCAGTCTTTAGCAGGTTTTGAGCCCGGAACAAGCGCTTTACCGCCCAGCCACCACGCTTCCACCAGTTTGAACTAATTGTTCGTAATTCTTTTTCCAACGGTATACACCAAATTTTTAGGAAAATCGTTAGAGCCGTTATCGAAATTCATGTGCGAAAGAGATTACACATTTTATTCCATAATTTTTAAAAGCGCACACACAATTGTCATAAGGTTCCATTAAAATATTGTGCTT
Organism: Biomphalaria glabrata; assembly: GCF_947242115.1. NCBI lineage: Eukaryota > Metazoa > Mollusca > Gastropoda > Planorbidae > Biomphalaria > Biomphalaria glabrata. The sequence goes on along the minus strand of NC_074716.1, from coordinate 42,671,070 downwards.
ATAAATACTTCTGAACTCTGTACAACCGGATACACCAAAAAATGCTAGCTATTTATAGACTTGTCTCAATTTACGAAATTCTCCACAAAATTAAAGTCATTCCTTTTAAAAGTTAACGTTTTAAGCAACATTTCACAATTTCCTTGATCTCAAACCTTGCAAACAATGCCTTCTACAAAAGGTTATCTAAAATAGCGTTTTCTAGACCTATGAGATTTTTATTCCACTATCTCGGGGGGTATCAATCTGTGTCAACAATTCGCTGATCATATAATCATTTCATTGAAACCATTACAGCTACATCCACTCCTCGACTATTAAAAAATGGACGAGAAACTTGGGCTTCGGAAGGAAATAAGCCGGCCCTGCTTCTTCAAACCAATGCTGTGTTTATTATGATATGCAGACCCGGGATTGACATATCGCTATTTATAACAAGCGTTACTCTCCTGGAATAAATCCAGACGCTAACGCGGCGGCAAGATTCTGATCCCATGCGATGAGAAGAATGGCAGGAGGAACTAACCGAGCCGTCCTGGTCTAGAAATAGAATGAAAGTGTCAAGGTCAATGAGATCCGATCTTTAAAAAAAATGCTTAAAAAAAAGATAAAGCATTATCAAGGATATCATATTTATAAAATGTTTGTAGTTCAAATGTTTGTTTTTTTCATATCTCGAGACCAATTGCGTCATGAAGTAATCGATAAATCTGTCTAGATAGAAACTTGATCTAAGAACATTTGAAATACTTTGCTAGATGTTTGCTGGGAACCCGAATCGTTAAATCCTTTCCCTTGTTACATCTAAATGGGAAAGTGGCAACGGTTTTAATGGGTTTTTTTAATTTCTAAATCTTAAACGCTGCCAGACGAACAACTACACTAAGATCCACTTCTGTTTAAAATAAGTATACATTGATCAGCTATTTTCTTTATTCCTATTAGTACTGGAAAAGTTCATGGTCGTCTTAGTCTCAAGAGAAGTGTAAACAGGAAGTTTCAAATCCTTCTAAGAGAAGATTCTAAACAAGCAAAAGAAAAAAAAAAGGTTATTTTTCTAAAAACAAAGCTTATCTAAATGAAACAACAGCCAAGTACTGCCATTTACCTGAAAATGGCATGATTTAGCTCCCTTTCTGCCATATAAAACAAAGCTAATTCATTAGTACTAATTGATTATCTAATTGTTTAATTGTTGGATTGATTCGTGTATTGTCATCGACTACGACTAATTATGCCAAAATTTCAACTTCATTTGAGAATAGGAAGTGGGAGAAAAAAATGTTTCAAGACGTAATAAGGGGATTAAATCGATATAAACATCCACATCTCTCATTAAATAGCATTTATTCCCCTTATTTCGATATCAAACAAATAATCACCAATAATTAAAAAATTAATTGGCTATTTTTTTTTGTCTGAATGCTTCGTGACCTGTCAGGTTTAATGATTATTTGTGCAAAGTCTCAACTTGATCAAGATTGGGAACTGGGAGAACAAACGTGTTCAAACATTTTACCAGACCGACAGACAGATAGACAGACAGAAGGAGTTGATATAAGATTTGTAAAGAGTGAATGTATGTACATTCTGTGAATTCAGTTGTCATTATTCCCTCGGTTGATATAACAATGGGGTATATTGTTATTTTAGATAACTTCCATAACCGCCTTATCGCCAAGCTTAGGTTCCCATATTTTCTTTTGTTTTTCCATTTCAGTTTTTCTTATATTATTATTATTATTATTAGGCGCTTTCGTGGTGTCTAATGCAGATAAAACAAATGGAGGGAGGGTTAGGGTAACGGAGGTAACACTCAACGAAAGGCCGAACAATCAATATAAGTTAGTCGACGCTGATACTGAACAAGTTGAATAGCTATGAAGGGAACAGTCGAATGTCAGCTAACTCTCTACGTTCATATCAAGCTTCCCATCTCTAAGGCGTCCTGGAAGTAGTCCGTTTAAGTCGTCTGATATTTCGCTCTGACTAAAACCTAGTCTTGTTTTTACTAGTCACGTGACAGTCACGTCATTGTCTCAAAGTCAAAACTTCGTATTTCCGAAACAAATAATTAATTCCTAATCGTGCCGTAACATTATTATTATTATTATTATTATTATTATTATTATTATTATTATTATTATTATTATAAAACGTGTTTCGAAATCTCTGACGTCTCCAAGATAGAGATTTATTGTTACTGTTACTTTTATATGTTGCCGCCAATCATTCTGAGAGTCGGTGAGTAGTTAATGTGAAAACACTAAGAAAGTACTTTTAGTACCGTCAAGTAAAAACTCCTCCATAAGTCCTTGCGCTTTATGATCCCTTTCAATGACGTCGACCCTTGAAGCATTTCTTTCAAAATTGTTTTCGGTTAAATCTCAAGACAGCTAGTTGGGGGGAAGGGTGGGGGGAGGAGAAGGAGGAGTGCCCGCTGAAAGCTCAGGCTGTGATGACTTTCCCCAGAACTCTTGTTACTGTGTTTAGATCTCCAGGCATCGTGATGGACTGAAAAGAGAGGGGCGGGGGAATTAATTAATGCTTTAGGAACGCTGTCCGTCAGACGTCCACTTGTTTCAGACTGTACACGCCTCATTACCCTGGACAGTGGGCTCCTCCTGTCTGCTCGGGAGGTATAAGAGGGAGTGGGGGAGAGTCTGCAGCTACTCTCTTCTTGGCTGTCTTCTGTCCAGACACTTTGATTTCTTGAACTCCTATATATGTACTCTTTCTTTCTCTGTGTGTCTCAACTTATCTGTTTCTTGCTCCCCATCCCACCATATCTCTTTCTCTCTCTCTTTCTCTCCCCATATCTCTTTCTCTCTCTCTCTCTCTCTTCCTCTCCTCCCTCCCCCATATCTCTCTCTCTCTCTTCCTCTCCTCCCTCCCCCCATTTCTCTTTCTCTCTCTCTCTCTTCCTCTCCTCCCTCCCCCCATATCTCTTTCTCTCTCTCTCTCTCTTCCTCTCCTCCCTCCCCCATATCTCTTTCTCTCTCTCTCTCTCTTCCTCTCCTCCCTCCCCCCATATCTCTTTCTCTCTCTCTCTCTTCCTCTCCTCCCTCCCCCATATCTCTCTCTCTCTCTTCCTCTCCTCCCTCCCCCCATATCTATTTCTCTCTCTCTCTCTTCCTCTCCTCCCTCCATCATATCTCGTTCTCTCCCTCTCTTCCTCTCCTCCCTCCCCCCATTTCTCTTTCTCTCTCTCTCTCTCTCTTCCTCCCTCCCCCCATATCTCTTTCTCTCTCTCTCTCTCTTCCTCTCCTCCCTCCCCCCATATCTCTTTCTCTCTCTTTCTCTCTTCCTCTCCTCCCTCCCCCCATATCTCTTTCTCTCTCTCTCTTCCTCTCCTCCCTCCCCCATATCTCTTTCTCTCTCTCTCTCTCTTCCTCTCCTCCCTCCCCCCATATCTCTTTCTCTCTCTCTCTCTCTTCCTCTCCTCCCTCCCCCCATATCTCTTTCTCTCTCTCTCTCTCTTCCTCTCCTCCCTCCCCCCATTTCTCTTTCTCTTTCTCTCTCTCTCTTCCTCTCCTCCCTCCCCCCATATCTCTTTCTCTCTCTCTCTCTCTTCCTCTCCTCCCTCCCCCCATATCTCTTTCTCTCTCTCTCTCTCTTCCTCTCCTCCCTCCCCCCATTTCTCTTTCTCTCTCTCTCTCTCTTCCTCTCCTCCCTCCCCCCATATCTCTTTCTCTCTCTTCCTCTCCTCCCTCCCCCATATCTCTTTCTCTCTCTCTTTCTCTTCCTCTCCTCCCTCCCCCCATATCTCTTTCTCTCTCTCTTTCTCTTCCTCTCCTCCCTCCCCCCATATCTCTTTCTCTCTCTCTCTCTCTCTTCCTCTCCTCCCTCCCCCCATATCTCTTTCTCTCTCTCTCTCTCTTCCTCTCCTCCCTCCCCCGAGGGCCGGTCCTACAGCTTGCGGAGCCCTATGCGAAACGGATTGCGTGAGGCCTAGTCTGGGTTGTGATAAGGATAATAAGTGAAAAATAAGATTTTGTATTAGAAAATAAATTCGTCTTTACATTTTATTTATTCTTTACTAAGTACAAAATCACTGTCAAATTAACTTTATGAGACATCTACAGTAGATAGTAGATTTTCTATAAAAAGCCGATAAACATTCTGCCTTTTAGATTTACTATCGAATAGCGAAATATCGCTTTTTTTTTGAAGATGTCGAGATAGATGCCAGAGACTATTAAAGTCAATTAAGTATTTGAACTTCTTGTTGTGGTTACAATTCGCCTTATTAATATATTTTTTATTAAATGAAAGCTGAATATGCCGTTTTTTTTTTTAATCGCGAGTAGGATTGGCGTTGTTTTGTCTGTTTTTATGGAGATTTGCATCAGTTTTCAGAAGATTTTAATAGTTTCAGGAGATTTTTGTATATTTTACAATTTCAGGAACCCTTTAACAATAAGTTAAAATTGTTTAATTTTATAATTTACACCTAGAATTCGCGCGGGGCCTATGAAAGTGCGGTGCCCACTGCGGCCGCATAGGTTGCAGTGGCCTAAGTCCGGCCCTGCCTCCCTCCATACCTCTTTCTCTCTCTCTTCCTCTCCCCATATCTCTCTCTGTCTCTCTCTCTTTCCATCAGGCCATTTATTTCCTTAGAACATATTAGTTAATTCGACTATATTGTTACGTATTTCTGAATCTTCTGGCTATGTGTATTAGTAGGCACACAAATAAAAACACTGCAAAGAACTTGACGACTAAACTTTCAGTTTCATATAACTTTAATGACTATTAACTCTAACATTACTGTAACATGTAGCGAAGAAGACTGTACAATATCTGTCAGTTTACAGTTAGTTATACTTCGTTGCACTGCATCTCTTCACTTCGTTGCAATTCCTCTCTTCTCAACTTGCATCGAGCCGTATTCCACAGAACAGACCAACGACACACTTCCCAGTGTCGCTCCAGGTCTCCCAAAGCTGAACCAAGTCGTACTCAAGTCTACCGAATCAGAGCCGCACACGTCTTACATCGACTGTATCGACTGTAACGGCTCAAGTCCACTGTAGTTCGCTGTATAGACTTTAACGACAGTAGTCCACTCCAGTTAACTCTACCCTAGTTAACTTGCATCGAGTCGTACACATTTCTCTTCCACAGAGCCGCACACGTCTTACATTGTCTGTATCGACTGTCACGACTCACTCACGACTCCATACGACTGACTTTCACATTAACTCTCTGGCTTATATAGAGTCCCTAATCGCTTGTCCAAAGTTGCACAAACACGGCTAGTATCCTCTGGAATAACACGTGAGGAAACGTCACATCCTGTCTTTGTTTATACATGTAGATTTCAGAAAACATCGGCTGCAGTGTCATCTTGCCGGGGTCACAAGTTGTGACCTCTATCTGTCACTATTCATTAGTAACTGTCCCCCTACTTAGATCTGTTCGTCCCCTGGAACAACACGTGAGGACACGTCACATCCTGTCTTTGTTTGTACATGTAGATTTCAGAGAACACTCGCTGCTGTGTCATCTCGCCGGGGTCATACGTTGACCTCTACCTATCACTGTTCATTTGTAACAATATTATCTTCATTGCTCAATAATCATTAGCTAAAAAGCATATTCGACATGTCTCTGCCTTGTATTTTTACTCCATCTATTTCTCTCTCTCATTCTCTGTGTACTCATCAATGTTTTTAATGGGATTTCTCTTTCTCCAGTCTTTTATTCTCCTGCTTTCTCTATTACATTTCTCAATACTTTATCTCTCTCTCTCTCTCTCTGTTTAACTATTTACTTTTTTGTCTCTCTCTGTCTGTCTCTCTGACCGTCTTTCTGTCTCTCTCTCTCTCTCTGCCCCTGTCTCTCTCTGCCTCTCTTGCTCTCAGTCTCTCTCTCTGTCTGCCTCTCTCTTTGTTCTTTTGTTTTTCTCAAAGAGCTTCTATAGATTTGTCCACGAACACTTATCTTATTCATCCATAATGTTAACCAATTTACAAATCTTATATCAACTCACTCTGTCTCTCTGTCTGTCTGGTAAAAAGTTTGTGCACGTTATTTCTCCCACACCCAATCTCGGATCAAGCTGAAATTTTTCATAATTATTTCTTTTACCTGACAACACAAGAATAAATTTTAAAAAAATCAACCAATTTGTTAATTTTCTATTGGTAACTAATTGTTCTGCTTGGCGAAATAAATAGTACTTGACTGAAGTGTTGGTATCAGCTGAATTAGTACCCTTCATAGGTCGCCGCTCTAGATTGAAATAAAGAATATATAATTATACATCTTCTTTAGTCATAAGCCCCTCACTAGCAAAGTGGTTAGCACGTCGGCCCGAAAAAAAAATAAGTATACGATCTTCTCTAGTCATAAGTTCCTCACTAGCACAGTGGTTAGCAAGTCGGTCTGAGGAGGCAAGAGCCAGGAGTTCGAATTCAGCTCGTTTCCCCCTTCTGTTTTTTTCTTCTTTCACTTTTTCTTCACCTGTGCACTTCGCCGGTCCGACATTAGACTTTAAATCTAACGAATGGACCCGACGACTTTAATTGATCGCCGACCATTAAGAAATAGCTGCAATGCATCTTGTAAGTGCGCGTGTCTAATTGCTATTTAATGTATAGTCCGTCTCTCTTTTTCTTTCTCTCTCTCTCTCTTTCCATGCATGAGTCCCTCCACCTCATTTCATCCGTTATTTTTCTTCACTATCTTCATATTTTTAAAAAATCTTATCCTCCAGGCACAGTTAAATGTCTCTCTCTCTCCCATTTTCTGTATCTATCACTCTCTCTCTCTGTTTCTTCCATTTCCTCATCTGTCTTACTCTATTCTCGTCTCTCATTCTCCACCCTCTTTCTCCAACTGTCTCCTCCTCTCTCTCTCTATCCCTAGTCCCCCCCCCTCCGTTTTATCTCCGTATGTCTCTTTCACCTCTCTCTCTCCATCTCTCTATCCCTCCTGACTAGTCTATAAGTCTTACTCATTCTTTCCTCTCCTTCTATAGCCCTTCCCCTGTCCCCATACCTATCTCTCACTCCCTCTCTCGCTTTCTCTCACTCTCTCTTTCTCTCTCCTCACGTTCATACATTCAAAATGTTTGCCAATGCAGCTGACTTTCTAAATGCTTATTAAAGTGTTGCCTTTTTTTTTCCAGTGCTTCTATTGCCCACTCCTTCTCAACAACGACTGGAAACATCTGTCGGCAGGAGCATGGTCACTCAGTCACTTGTACGCTTCAAACATTTTAAAACACGAAATTTAACTTAGTGAGTCACTCACTCCCTACAGTCTCCTTCCCCCATCCCCCACCCATCTCTCCACTCAACGCCACAAGACTAAAACGTTCCCCTGATCTGCGCCCTATCGAGGGCCTGATTCATGACTCAATGTTTTGAAAACGTTCAAGAAAAATAAAAAAAAAGGGGAGGCAACAAGACGACAAGGTTGTATGAAACTCTAAGCCGGAAGTGGTCAATAATGGCCGACGCAGGCACTGTCAATCAAGGAGTCGGCGAATCTAAACAATTTACAGAAGAGGTTCTCCAACGTAGAGAATGTCCTGATCCTAATAAAAACACAATGGAAAAAAGCAGAGATTTCTTTCTTTAGGAGAGATTGTTATTGTAGCAAGGAAGATAAATCTTGAAATAATTACGCTGTCTATTTCTGTACGCCTAGGTGATCACATGATAGGCAGAATAGAATACAAATCTACATTCAAGGTTTTGACAAGTGATTTGAGAATCTTTGTACTTACGAAATTTTCCTCCAATAACCTTTTCCACGCTCGTTTTGATTTTTTTTTTAACACGCACACGTACACCCACAAAGTAACTAATTTTTAAGAAATTAAGGCATTTTCTCAGATTGTTAGGGATTTAATGCATCTCACTCAAACACAGAGATCATGGTGACATCAAAGAAATGCCCTCGTCCCTTAGTGAACTGATCGCTCCATAAGTCCCCCAGAGAGCCGTTCGCTCCAAGGAATCAACGCTTCTAGTTTGTGCCTCGTTTACTCTCCAAAGTTAAGGTGTGCTGGCTTTTTACAAAGATTATATCAATTCTATCGGATAAAGTTTAAATTGTGCACAATTATTCAAAACGTGTTGACCAGTTATTTATCAATTAGTCGTAATTAATTAAGTTTGTTTTTATTTAAGAAAATAGCACATCGCATGTCATGCTATTGAAAATTTGGTCGTTGACAAAAAATTGAAACTTACTATAAGTAGCTATAATCCTTCTAGTTTCATAAGCACCTGTCTAGCTTAGTGGATAGCGTGTCAAGAGAATTGAGTCCTAAAATTTGAATTAAGTCGAGCAACTTTTTTAAAAAATTGTTCTTGAAAAGTCAGCTGGGAAACCTTCTCCCAATCCCCCCCCCCCCCAACTGGTCCAGTTGATACAATTACACATAATTTAAGCTTTGTGATTTTTAGTTTTACTTGTTTTAGTGCACGGACCCAACGTTTTGAGGACCTCGCTTCCCGATGATCTCAGACAGACACCATGCTTCACTGCTTTCAAGAAGAACATTAAGACCTATCTGTTCAAAACTTTTTTAGATTAGTTTGTTTTAAACTTTCTATTTTTCTTATCTTTTAGGTTATCATAACTCATTGAGCCTACATTATGTTTCTTAAATCAAATTATTATTGTCAGTATTATTTATGAGTCCATTTGAAACCAACTAGTACATGTCTTAGCGTACTTCACTGCACAGGAATACCTTCACATAAATCCATTGAAGTGATTAAGTGGTTTGTTTTGAGGACGCAGTAAATGCTTGAAATACCATTGAAGTACGAACTTCAATGTGACGTTAGGCAGGAATTGCAGCCCAATATGTGCATTTTCTTTGATTCAATACTGAAGCGTCAAGAGAATGCGCTCATCAACGTAAGTATTGGCAGTGATGTCGCACAGATAACAATCAGTGACGTCACAGAAATAACGGTCAGGAAGGTGAAAGAGATAGCAGTTCATGACGTCAAAAAGACGTCCAAGTGAAAGTCGTCAGTGATGTCACGGAGATAGCAGTCGGTAAAATCATGGAAGTAGCAGTCATTTACTAAGAGATAGCAGTGTATGCCACAGAGATAGCAGTGTATGCCACAGAGATAGCAGTGTATGCCACAGAGATAGCAGTGTATGCCACAGAGATAGCAGTGTATGCCACAGAGATAGCAGTGTATGCCACAGAGATAGCTGTCATTAACTACAGAGATATAGAATTCAGTGACGTCGAAGAGACATCAGTCAGTGACTTCAAAGAGATAGCAGTCATTAATGTCACAGATATTTAGGCCAGCGATGTCACAAAAATATCAGACAGCCTAAATGTCTGTTGACATTTTTTCGATGTATGCATTTTTGTAGTTTTTGAAGTAAAAGGTACATTCCAACTAAAATTTGTGTTCATCTCATGGTGAAATTACAATTTTACAGGCTAAACATTTTCTTGTATAATTTCTACTAAGATAAACTGTTTCTATCACCGGCTTTCCATGTTAATTGATGAAGTTCAATTATCAGAGCTCAATATTCATAATTATCTTAACCCATTGAGTGAATCATCACTGGGAATAAATCCCCCCACCCCTTTTCAATTTGACGTATCGATTTCTTCTTTAACCCTTTTGTTCTTCCCTCTTCTGTTTCCACCATTTTGTTTCCCCAGAAATTAATTCCCATTTTCCAGACGTGTCATTTTTTTTTGTTCGAAAACTTATTAATGAACATCTAAACCGTAAAAAGAAAGGTGTGGGTGTGTGTGTGGGGGGGGGGGATAAGCTTCTTTGCACTGCACAAACACAGTGCTCGCGAGTGATTTCGTCAAAACGAAAGAATGAATGTCTAGTTCCGTTTCCGTTTTTGTTTGGCTTCTGTATTTATTTTGTTAGCACGCGCACGCGAGTGTGTATTTGTCCAGTTAGCGTTAAGGCAATTAGTTCTACTAATTAGGCTGCAATGCTCTGATTAAAAATCTGTACTTCCCTTTTCTTTCTTTTTTCCCCAATACATCAGAAAAAAAAAATCAATCCAAGCCAAAAGTTTTCTGCACGCGACCAGAAGCTCGTTGGTTTGACTACTGTTTGACTGGTACGGAACGAGCGCTGAGAAAAGTCAATATTTTTTTCAGTTTTACAGTAAAGTGAACGTTATTATTTTACAACAAAACGGATAGCTTGGAGTTAAATGGATATAATTAAGCGCTTCCCCCCACCCCGTAAAAAAAAATTATTGCTTTCTTAAAGTGATAAATCGCTTGTCAACTACAGTGAGTTATAGACGTTAGCTTTGGAGTGTGGGTTATATTTAATTTTAGTTTGTTGCCAAAGTGGCGATAAGTTACTGGTATTTGAGTCCACAGTAAAACAAGAAAAAGTACTTTTAAAAAACCTACAAAGCTTATATTTGGAGTAGTTGTATTAATTTCTTTTAGATCAGTCCTGTATTTAAATTTACTATAGATCTAGACTAACAATAATACATCTGCGATATTACAAATATTTTTACCAATTGTTTTAGTTTAGTGCAATTTTATGACTAAGACTAAGACTAAGACTGCTTTATTGATCCTTACGGATATTTGTTGTGATTACAAGGACTATTTTCTAATATAAAGACAACACAACAGAAAAATACACATAAATACAACAGACACAACATAAAGAGTTCATTCAGCGACTACACACAGTTATCTGGGTGCTTTTCATGTTCCCTGATCAACGAGTGGCGGTGATAGAGTCTGACCTAGTGAGGTACGAACGAGTTTTTGTACCGCTTCATTCTTGTTTTGATTAACAGCAGACGCTCACTTCGCGACGACCTGACGTAGTTCTGATGGAGCGGGTCTTCCAAGATTTTTTCGATTTTTTTTTGGCACTTTTGTTCAAAAAGTTCCTTTAAATGTGGTAATGTTGTGAGTGTAATTTTTTATTCTTTTTTTTATGATGTTTTCTAGACGTCGCAACAGTTTAGATGAGGCGTTGCCTTGCCAACAAGTTATACCGTATGCTAGTAGATTTTGTATAGTCGAGCCGTAAAAATTCTCAAGGATCTTCTTGTTTAATTTAAAACTGTTGAGTTTGTATAGAAAAAAGAGTCGCTGGGCTGTTTTCTTTCTCAGAGTTCCAAGGTGGAAGATTTATCGATACGATAGGATCCTGTCACATCTCTGGACAGGTTAGGAAAAGGTAGGGGGAGAAAGTTGTGCTATCTGGGTGATCGCTTTTTAAATGCATAATATATATATATATATATATATATATATATATATATATATATATATATAAATATAGAAATAGAGGTGGACAGGGAATTCGAACCCGTGGGCTAAAGCCTGCTCAGCATCCTCAAGCCAACACAAAAACCACTGTGCCAGCGAATCGCTTATGAAAATAGAAGGTTGTTTCAAACTCTAAAGCGGCGACCTACAACGAATAAATGGTGCTAATCCAATTTATACCACCATATCAGTCAAGAACAATTTCTTTCCCTTGTTAGAGATACCAAAACATAATAATTGATTACCAATTAACTAATTGTTTGTTTTTTTAATTGATTCTTTTTTTTGTCAGATAAAGAAATAATTGTGCCAAATTTCAGCTTCATTCGAAATTAGGGGTGGGAGAAATCACGTGTGCACACAATTTTACCACATTTTACTAGGAAGTTAAATTTATTGAGTGATTATTACAACTTTTTAAATTTACATTTAAGTAACAAAAAAAACAACAACAAAAAAACAACTAGCTAAAATTATTATTTTCTAAATAAACAATGCATCCAAAACTAGGTTACCTTTGTTTTATTGGACCTGTTTTGTTGGTGTGTGAGTTTCAGTATTTTTTCTCCCTTAATGTCTAGTTTTAAATCTCGTTAACTATTCAATCAAGTTTTTGACCTTTCGAGAGACATTTTTTGTTCTCTGCCTTTGAAACCAGATCTAGGTTGAGTTATAGGCCAACATGAGAGTGAGTAGACATAAGCTTTTTTAAAATATAAAAAAACAGAGTGACCTATAACTATTCTCAATCTGTTGTTACGCGACCTAGTTTTTCTTATATACAAAGCTATGTCATCACGTGACCTAGTGTTTCTTGTATACAAAGTCATGTAGTCACATGACCTGGTGTTCTTTGTATGGAAAGTGCTGTAGTCACGAGACCTAGTGTTTCTTGTATGCATAGTCATGTAGTCACGAGACCTAGTGTTTCTTGTATGCATAGTCATGTAGTCACGAGACCTAGTGTTTCTTGTATGCATAGTCATGTAGTCACGAGACCTAGTGTTCCTTGTATACAAAGTCATGTAGTCACGTGACCTGGTGTTCTTTGTATGGAAAGTGCTGTAGTCACGTGACCTAGTGTTCCTTGTATACAAAGTCATGTAGTCACGTGACCTGGTGTTCTTTGTATGGAAAGTGCTGTAGTCACGTGACCTAGTGTTCCTTGTATACAAAGTCATGTAGTCACGTGACCTGGTGTTTCTTGTATACAAAGTCATGTAGTCACGTGACCTGGTGTTCCTTGCATACAGAGTTATGTAAGTTTAAATCAGAAATTACAGAAAGTGACATTTTCTAAAAAAAAAAAAAATCGATCAATTTACTTCACGTGGTTAGTAGGGAAAACAAAAAGCTTATTGATTTCTCGGCATTGAACTTCAGTTTAATTGACCACTTAGCGCCTAAAGGTTTAAACGGTTGATTGGTGGCGAGTACAATACATTTATTGAAGACATAGAAGACGTGGAAGCAGATCTGGAGAAATGAAGTCCCGCCTTTTTATTTTACTTGGCCTTCTTCTTCTTCTACTTTTAGCCACTTTCCTTAAACATCTCATTCAAGTTTGAGACCCCTTTAGGGAATTAAACATCCAACAACTTAGACCAGAGCTTCTCAAGCTTTTAGGACACGGGGGTCCCTTTATATAGTCAAAACTTGCCCAAGGACCACTAAGTGAAAAAGAATCTACATAAATAGATTTCATATAACTAACATTATTTCTTTTTTTTTTTGTTTAAAATACAATTTTTAAAAATGACTTGACCGAGTTTTTTTTTTTTTTTTTTTTTATGAATGACGTCAATGAATCCACTTTTTACCCAATAAGAAGACGGGAGAGCAGTTAACAACTTCTTTAGAATGACCAGTACTGCAGGATATACATTTGTAATGAGGAACTAATTTGAGAACCTCTGGGCTGGATGGCACGATTCTTTAGTGTCATAGTTTGAGAACCTCTGGGCTAGATGACGCTTTTCTGTTGTGTAATAGTTTGATTAGGAATCAAAACGGATGTATTTTTTTTTCTGGCAAGAAACGCCTCTAGAAATTGAATTTCACTTCAGGAGACTGATTTATTTCCGACAATTTTCGAAGAAGTTTTTTTTTTTATTCCTTCTGAAGAAGATAGCGTTTATTTTAGGAAAAAAGGATTTGTTACTTTGAAGAAAAAACTCATTTGCTGTCGGTATGAAACAAGTTGTCTGCAACAGATGTAGGTCAAGACATTACTGACCTGGCCTGGATAGTCTATTTCTATCGTTTGAAAGACCATTTATGAAAACACTTCCGGGGATCAGCTGGAGATTATTCTGGGGAGAAGCATTTGTTTGATCACGCAATATTTCATGAAAAGCCTCTGAGGTTGACCGACAGAATACTGAAATCGACTGATGGAATACGGAAGTCAAACGAATACAGAAGTCGACCAAACAATGACGTTAACCGAGTACTGAAGTCGACCGAAAAGTTGAACAATACCGTTTCACTGTTTTAACTTACAAAGAAGTATTTGTATTGACGCGAATTCCGTCATAAGAGGCTGCTTGGCCTAAAATGTGCTGTTAAGAATGATATAAAAAAGCCACGTTATTGGGCCTCACGAGCCATAGGCGGAGACACAGACAGGGCCACAGGTGCGGAACCAAGCGGAAGGATTACAGAATTGTTGGTCATGAACTATTATGAACTAACGTGACAGAAAAATATCACGATTCCCTCAGAAAAAAAAATGGGTTGGGGGGGGGGGCTTTTATTGATTTTTTAAAACGAAATATGTGGACTTTGAACAACTTACCATTTGAGCCGAGTTCTTTGGTTTCGGTCGTATGTCTTTGATCTTCTCACCGGCTGAAAAGAGAAACAAAAGACCATGTTTCAAGGAATTGAAAGTGGCAGAAGTTTGAAACACAAGGAGAGAGAGAGAGAGAGAGAGAGAGAGATGGCGAACAAGAAATTTACACACACAAAGAAGCTTTTGTCAGTAACGACGTGTAATAAGATTGGGATCAGCATAAATTTAAACGAGGTCAAGAACGGAAATAATTATTACAATTTTGGAGAATTGTATGTAGCAGAAGATTTTGGTGGCTCAAAGAATTGTGCGTAGCATAAATTATGGTGGGGAAAAGAATAGTATGTAATATAGATTATGGAATCTCATAGAATTGTTTGTATGTAGTATAGGATTTTTAAACCTCATACAATTATATGTATGTTAGGATACGATTTTGGAAACTCATAGATTTGTATGTATGTAGTATAGGATTTTTAAATCTCGTAGAATTGTATGTCTGTAGTATAGGTCTTTTTAACCTCATAGAATTTTATGTATGTAATTTTATGTATGTAATTTTATGTATGTAATTTTATGTATGTGGTGATAAGATTTTGGAAACTCATAGACTTTTATGTATGTACTTAGGTAGTATAAGATTTTTAAACCTGATAGAATTGTATGTATGTTTCGGAAACTCATAGATTTGTACAGTGGCGTAGCTACCAATGTGCGGGTGGTGCGGGCCGCACAGGGCACCAAGTGGAGAGGGGCACCAAAATTCCCCCAGTGTGTATTAATTTCCTATTTCCATGAGCGTTTCAGTAAAAACGACTAATTGTATGGACACGAACAAACATAAACTACTGTATTTTAAACATGAACTAACGATTTATAAACTAGTTATGTCGCTATTTTGTTTCATCTCCTTGACTATTTCTTCCATACAATGTAAGCTATAGAACAGTTTGAATCAAATTTACTAGATTTATTTTGGACACACGGTACATGTTGTTACTACACTGATCAATGCTCTGTAATATAAAGAAGATAGGCCAACCTTTTTTACTTCATTGTTTAGTCCACTTGTTTAATCTAGATATAGAGTTTACAAATATATTACTAAACTCTAGCTCTAAACAATTGTCTTAGTTTATTCATTTCTTTATGATTCTTTATAGTTTAATTTTGGAAATAATTCTATTGTAATGTCAATATTTTAAAATAAGCTAACCTTTGTTTTCTACGAGTTTTTTTTAACTAACTAGTTAATTGTAATACTGTAAAGTAAACAAAAGATGAACAGTGCTCAAAACAGACTAGTCTGTCTAGTTCCTGAAAACCGTTTTAAGCTTAGACGGAGAAATCGGCATCTCTGATTGAATTGGCTGACGGCATGGATCAAAGAGTGACTTGGAGTTAGTAAAATTACTATCAAAATACGATCCACTCTTGAGGGAGCATGTGCTTCGAACTAAGCTTTGTTCCAGACCGAATACATTCTTGTCTCCACAAATACAAAATAAATTTATTACAATATTGGGGGATCACGTTAAAAAACAAATCATACAGCAAGTAAAACAAGCCAAATATTTATATATGATTTTTGACAGTAGGCCTACACCTGACATCTCAAAGTTGGATCAAACTTCCCAAATTTTCCGGTACTTTGTCATGGATAATGACGGGGTGCAGGTTTGTGAGTCTTTTATTGACTTCATCGACACAAAGGACAAGCATGCTGCTGGAATCGCTGAGATGATTCTAGAGAAACTGCGTTCGAATGGCTTAGACATAATGGACTGCAGGGGTCAAGGCTATGATAATGCAGCGGTCATGAAAGGTCAAAACTACGGTGTCCAAAAATGTATTCTAGAAGTAAATCCCAAAGCACTATTCATTGCCTGCTTAAACCATTCTCTTAATATAGCAGGAATTCGAGCTGCTGAAGCTGAAGTCAATTCGGTAACATTTTTTGGTACACTTTTCTCAACTTCAACACACCGCTGGGATATCCTCATCAATATAACCGGAACTAGCCTTAAACGTTTAGTTTTGACCCGCTGGAGCGCCAGAGGAGAAGCCGTCAAGATGGTTAGAAATACATTTTCTAAAATTATAGAAACTCTGGAGACAATATCTAGCAGAGAGGAAAATTCATCGACTAGATCTGAAGCAGATGGATTATTAGTTGCCATTCAGTCTTTTAATTTCCTCACCTATCTTGGATTTTGGGCTCCTGTTTTAACTGAAATTAATGATGCGCAAGTCTACCTTCAACAACAAGGATTGTCTATTCAAGACTGCTCACTCAAACTAAAAACATTAGAGACATTTTAAAGTAGTAATCGAGAGGACATCGCTGAAGCCAGCATTACCTTTACCGAAAGCGTGTGCTCAGATCTGAGAATCAGTAAAGAACCTCAAAAACGTATTGGCCATAAGAAAAAGATGCCTGGTGAAAAAAGTGACGACTCTGTACTTACACACAAAGAAGAGCTACGAAGGGAAATTTATTCTACCTTGGACAGGATTGTTCAAGAAATAATCATTCGATTCGAGCAACTTCATGATGTAGCAGATAGGTATGAATTTTTGTCGCCTTACCAGCTATTAAATCCTCAGGTCGAAATCAATCTCGATTGTACTCCTAGCGACATTGATAAAAACGAATCTCTGCTGGAGCGAAAGAGGCTTCAACGGTTTGTTAGTTTCATCAGAAGCCTCCGAACTTCCAAAACAAGGACCTGTTGAGCTCTTGAAATTTATAAATAAATATCAGCTAGATGATTCAGTCCCGAATATCGTCCTCATGATTCGCATATTTTTTACTATTGCGGTAAACGTCGCTTTATGCGAGAGAAGTTTTTCCAAACTGAAACTGATCAAGAATTACTTGCGATCAACGATGATAAATTTACGACTCACTAATTTAGCCATTTTGTTCATTGAACAAGAGCTGGTGGAAAAAATTGATTTCGATAAAATTATTGATACTTTTGCCAGCAAGAAAGCTCGTAAAATTCAGTTGTAGTATGTTTATGTAAAAGTGATTTTTTTAATTAACAATATTTGATTAACAAATACATATTATTTTGAAGAAAAAAAGTAAGGTTTTACAATGTTATTATTTAGTTAGCTTTTTTTTTTTTGGGGGGGGGGGGCACCAAGATGAGGTCCCGCACCAGGCATCATATACTCTAGCTACGCCACTGGATTTGTATGTTGAGTACGATTTCAAAGGCTCGTGAAGCATAGGCTCAGAATTATTCGTAGTATCCCTAAACTCATCCCTGAAGGAATGTCATTACGAGCCTTCAGGACCTTGTAATACGGCTATAGTGTCGCAGTTTGCGTTTTTTTTTTACAGCCGTAAGCAAGTCATCGTGGGGTCCAATCGCTGTAATAATCCTGTCTCTAAACTTTTCGCTTGTGATGCGGTCTTTGTATATAATACCTAGGATCTTACTGTAGCATCCCAATTCCATTGTTAGGATCCGCCTCTCTAGTTCTACAGTTTCTGTTACCATTATTAATAAAGTAATGTCCTAAAAATGTTTGCATTTGATCGTTGCAATATTTAATTCACGCCACTCGAAAAGTACGTCATAGCACCCTAGGATTATTTTCCAGTTAAATTTCGACTGAAGTAAATCATTTTTTTTTAGTTTAACTCAGAAATCATGAACCAGAATATAAAGAATGACGATCCAACATTTACTGCGCCTTCTTTTTGTATAGTTGAATCTTGGCAATATGGGAATAGAATTTTCAAACTAAAAATAAAATATTAAAAAAAAAATTTAATCAAAGGAAAAGAACCGCTTATTACTGCCATTTATCTGAAAATTACATGGTTAAGTTTTCTTTCTGCTATATAAAACAAAATAAATTAATTATTACTAAATAAATTGCTAATGGTTTAATTTTTTAATTCTTTTGTGTAATGCCATCGGCTTTGAATAATTATGCAAAATTTCAATTTGATCCGAGAATGGGAAGTGGGAGACAAAACGTGTCAAAACCTAATAAGGGGATTAAATCCATATATACATTTACAGATCTCATTAAGTAGCATTTATTACCCTTATTTCGATACCAAACAAAATAATTAATCACCATCAATAAATTAACTAATTTTTTTTTTTATTAATTCATGTCTTGCCAGGTTCAATGAACTATTATACAATGTTCTCACTTGACCCGAGAATGGGAAATGGGAGGAAAAGCATGTTTTTCACTATCTGAATATATACTATAAAATAGAAGCCAATAACATGCTGGTCAGTCTGTATATGTCCATGCCCATGCTCGTGACTAAAAAAAACAACAAATATTAGACAACTTTGTCTCTTAAATTAACAAAAAAAAAATGTGTACTCATGATAATTTTAGCTTTACGTAGCATGTAGTTTCAACCTGTTTAGAACCAATGCCTGGCCTATCTGAATGAAACAAATCGAAGTAACACCCAATGATAAGCGCGCATTAGAAGGTCATTAATCTCTCAGCGTTAAAAGATTTCACGTCCACTGCTGTTGCTGACTTTGAGTGGACATTCACTTCTGGTCATTTCATTCTGAACACTCTGACGGACAGACATGCGTCCTTGCGCTGACCTTTCTCGGAATCCGCAATATCGCTTGCAGAGACTTCCAACCGGTCATCAGTTAATCTTAAACATTAATCAGGATTAATGACCCGATACTCCCAAAAGACACACCCCCCCTCTTTTTTTACCACCTTCCCCCTTGTCAATGACAACTTTACTTTCTCACTCTAACCCCCCCCCCCCATCCACCCCGTTCATCGGGTGCCAAACACGGACCAAAAAGAAAACCAGTGCCCCATTTCTCCCCATAGGTGAAAGACCAACGTGGCTCCTTTGTTTCTAGTCTCCACCCCAGGGATGCTCAACTTCAGCGCCCTCTCACTCCCCTCCCCCTACCCTACTCCTCGTCCAGTTTGTATCAGAATTCTATTAGCAAATTAAAGTTATAAGGCAAACCAGATCGTGAGTTGCCCTGGCCGTGATGAGCATCGTCCATCATTAGCTGACCACGGCCAATGACCAAGCAGGCCAGAGAGGGGGGAGGGCGATGGGGGGGGGGGAGGAGGGGGTGGTATAGAGAGAGGAGGGGGACAAAATGGACAACAGCTGCAGGAGGACATTGGTCTTATACAAATATTCGATGCTGACTCCCATGGCACAATGTCCGTATCAACACGGTAGTAAAGAAAGGGACTAGTAATGGAAGGCCTGCGCAAACAAGACTGACGCCCCATTTCCAAGCCTAAGATTACTATAATGAAAATAGCTTAGGAAATTAATTTTCGCTTGGTGGGGGACGAATCGCTGGAATAGAAATTAACGTCAGTCAGTCAGTCCGTCCGTCCGTCCAAAACAAATCACCGCGCAGACATTTTTAAATGATTTCGATTTTTGCGCTGTTCGGTCAACGCTCTGTCTGAAACAACGTGGACGTAATTCATAACACATTATTCATAATACAAAATGCATGGTTTCTCTCTAACCTGAACGCAAGAAAGGAATTGTGGGAAAAGTTTTTTTTTCTGCTGTTCATTGTTAAATTTGATTGTTCCAACAACAAAATTAATTGATAGGAACGAGTCTAGTGTGAATGTGTATTTTGGTTTTCTGTAGTTATTATGTTTTGTTTAATGTAATGCACAAATTGTAAGACGAATTTCCTTATGGACAATAAAGATTATTATTATGTTAGAAAAGTATGAGTATTCATTCTCTGGCGCTGCCAGGGTCGAGTTTCGTTAAAGAGAAACAAAATTCATCGTAGTCCCTTTAACAGTTTCCACTGAGGAATTTTCTTTCTGTGGCATGTCTGCAGCAGTACCGCCCTCTGACAGGCAACGAGGATGTCCCTAGGAATCTCTCACTCTCTCATGATAGAAATGATGGAGATATGAAAGTAAAATGTAAGAAATTCGAAACTAAAGCTAGAGCAAATACATTTTCTTTCGTTGTTTTCTTTTTCAAAGCTTATAATCACTGTGTCGGTCTGTTCGTCTGTCCAGTAGAAATTTCTAACACGTTATTTATCCCATTTCCCATTCTCGGATCAAGTTGACACTTTGTACAATTATTCATTGTTTTTAAAAAAAATCTCATAAATCTATAAAATAAAGACGAAAAAAAACCCCTATCAATTTTGATTGAAATAGGAAAGTTACATACATCTTACAGTATTAAATGAGAAAAAAGAGAGAGAGAAAGATATATGTATCTTGGTGTATATTTAGAAATGTAAATGTTCTCCCTAGATAAGCTTTGTTGTTTTTGATTTTGATTTTGCTAGTTTAAATATTTATTTATTTAGTGTTTATTATTTGTTTGCATCTTCCACTCATACAAACACATTCTATATTATTTTGCTATTATAAACAATTGTTAATACCCAACTGTCACGTAATAATTAGTGTCACGGTTGTCTTGATTGTACAACCAGCTACAAACAATAAACATCATGTTTTCATTTCGAGAAACAACAGCGATTTTCCAATAGAACTAAAAATAGCCAAGGGAGTTTAAAAAAAAAAACATGTATCTTTTCAGTAGAAAATTCTGGTTCAATCATCTTCTAGGATCCTGCCTACCGTAGTCTCGGTGGAGACGTCTAGTTTGGCGAATAACGGATAGAGTACCAGGCCTACGGTGGCTCAGTGGTTTAAGGACTTGGCTTCCAAACCTGGAGTCCTGGTTGATGGTGTTAAGGTCGTGTTTGCACCATAGATCGTAAGGTCTGAAAGAAAATTTTAACTCTTGACTACCAGGCTTCGTCGGGTTATCTTATGTGAGCTTTGTTTTTTTTGTTTATTAATTTCCATCTCACTCTAGGTTATGCTGGAATAGAAACTTTCATTAGGTCATCAGATGTAACTTTCATTAGGTCATCAGATGAAACTTTCATTAGGTCATCAGATGTAACTTTCATTAGGTCATCAGATGAAACTTTCATCAGGTCATCAGATGAAACTTTCATTAGGTCATCAGATGTAACTTTCATTAGGTCATCAGATGAAACTTTCATTAGGTCATCAAATGTAACTTTCATTAGGTCATCAGATGAAACTTTTATAAGGCCATCAGATGAAACTTTCATTAGGTCATCAAATGTAACTTTCATTAGGTCATCAGATGAAACTTTTATTAGGTCATCAAAAGTAACTTTCATTAGGTCATCAGATGAAACTTTTATTAGATCATCAAATGTAACTTCCATTAGGTCATCAGATGAAACTTTCATTAGGTCATCAGATGAAACTTTCATTAGGTCATCAGATGAAACTTTCATTAGGTCATCAAATGTAACTATCATTAGGTGGTCAAATGTAGCTTCCATTAGGTCATCAGATTTAACTTCCATTAGGTCATCAGATGTACTTCCATTAGGTCATCAGATGTAACTTCCATTAGGTCATCAGATGTAACTTCCATTAGGTCATCAGATGTAACTTCCATTAGATCATCAGATGTAGCTTGTGAAAATATTATAATGTACTCTGCATGTTTACAAATCTTAACACTAGATTTAATTTTTTAATTTGCAAAATATTCACTGTTTTACATTTGCAATAGTAAATATGACTAATGATATGTATAGAGCTACCTCCCCTGGCCATATATCTCAAGCCTGATTCACTTTCTCTCCCTAGGGCCTAGGGCCACAATAAAAAACAATATGTTACTAAGGGTCATAATTTAAGAATGTACTTCATCTGCTTAGGGCGGCCCTCGCCCCGAGGCTCATTGATCAGGATTTTTTTTGTCCTTGAATAATATCTGAGTCCGGGAACCGTGACGTTTTTTTCTAGACCTCGACCGTCAGGAGTTGACTGTTTTCCAGTAATGTTTTGACTTCAATTATGTGCAGATAGAGTGAAAGAGACAGAGAGACCTAAAGGCAGAGAGAAAGACAGAGAGACACAGAGAGACAGAGACAGAGAGAGAGACAGAGACATAAAGGCAGAGAGAAAGACAAAGACAGAGAGAGACATAGAGAGACAGAGGCAGAAAGAGAGGTAGAGAAAGACAGCGAGAGAGATGGAGAGAGAGACAGACTGGGGGATAGAGTGAGAGACTGAGAAATGAGGATTGAGAGAAAGAGAAAGAGAGACGTGGGAGAAAGAGGGAAAGAGAGAGAAAAAGAGAAGGTAATTAGTGTGTGGTTCAGAGAAAGGAAGCTACATAAGAACGCGAGAGAGCGAAGAGAGGAGACTGTCTTTGGAAAATAGAGAAAGTAAGAGCCAAAAAAGGTTGATGAGTAAGAGCGTGATAGAGAAAAGGGAGTGTAGAGAAAAGAGAAGGAGAGAGAGAGAGAGAGAAACATAGAAAAAGAGATTGGGAGGAACAGGAAAGAAAATTTCCGATTTTCTACTCCCCTGAGTTCATGGAGAAACAGGAAATAGTAGTTGAAAGAGAGAAAGCGAGAGAGAGAGAGAAAGAAAGAGAGAGAGCGTACAGAAAGAGAGAGATAAAGAAAAAAAAAAGAGATAAAAACATAGAAGTAGACACTGTAGGCGCTTTGGAGAACTTCTAGAGTGTGGCATCACGGGCGAGTGTATTATCATGGGAGGGTATCTAGATCGGGGTTTCGGCGCTGGGAATCGAGAAATGTAGGGCGGGCCAGGGGAGGGGAAAGGGGGAAAGATGAATCTTAAAAGCAACCATGCTTAAACGCCCTGCGAGGCCTTCCTTGAATTCGCTGGACAAAGAGAAGACAACTGAGAGAAGATGTTATGTTTTGGTTTCAACGGAGAGGTCACGAGAGGCCCCGAGGCAGATCGATGACCCCCCCCCCTCCCCAGAACGGCGTCAACCCTCAGACCCAATCGCAAGTTTTCCTCATATTTCACTTCGTCCTGAGGTTCCACGAGTGAATCAAACGAGAAAATAGAAGCTCTTTAAAACGAGTCGCCGCTGTGTGTTAAAGAGAGAGAGAAAGAGAGAGAGAGGGGAAGAGGAGAGAGGGAAGAGAGTGAGGGGAGAGAGAAGAGGAGGAGAGCGTGGAAAGATCGCGGGGGAGAGAAGAAGAGAGAGAGATGGGAGTCGATAGGGGGAGAGATTGTGAGAGGAGATACAGAGGGAGAAAGAGGGAGAGAGAGAGTGTGAGAGGGGAGACATAAGGAATGAGAGAGATACTTTACCACTATTGGTCATCTTGTTCTTAAGTCACTTTGTGATGTGATCCTTAAAAATCCTCTCCGAATGTTTGAGCAATGATCATTTTTAAACGAAACTCATCAAAATGTCTTGTCCCAATGTTGATTTCCTAAGTGTCTGAGATCCAAAGTCTAATCTCTAAAGCCGCATATCCAAATATTTCTTTTCCTAACATTTCAAATGATTTCTACAAAAATTGTATCTTAAGACTTAAAGAGATCAGCTTGACCCTTGTTCCCTCGCATAGTGTATAAGGTTCTATGCCACGTCAAACTGCTCATCTGTTGACAACCCCCCCCCCTTTTTTCCAAAAAAAAAAGTTATTTTGTGGAGGTCATTCTTCCTTCAGATTTCTTTCCTTTGAGAGAATGACTTTCTTCCTTGGTGAATGTTCGCTCGGAAGTAAATCCCATAGGTGTAGACCAGTGTTTCCCAAACTGTGCTCCGAGGAACCCTAGTGTTCCGCGAGGACTGAAAAGATGTTTCTACAAGCTATTTGGAATAATTCAGTAGAAGGCCACCACGTGAATTAAAATCCCTAAAAAATATGAAAAGTGTTCCGCTAAATACTCAGAATGTGTGAAGCGTTACGGAAAAAGTTTGAGAAACACTGGCGTAGTGATTGTTCGACAACAATACAACTCTATCAATATTTCGACTTTATTGTAGATCCATCTTTTAAGTATGGAAATGTTTGTTGGTGTATATGTAGAATTTAGAAATGTAGTTGGTAGTATTTAGATCTTCTTTAAAAACAGTGGTTCCAAATCTTCCTAGTTGTCAGCAGCCGCTACAGTGCCGAAACTCAATTTGTTCTACGCGACTAGACCTCTGCACTTTCATAATTGATTTCGAGTAGATATTTCGAGGATAGCACCACACTCATAGGCCTGACATTGCCCGCGGGCATCAATGTTAGGAAAAATACTTCTTTTTTCGAGAGCGCTAATACTTAATACGAGCCGACCCGCGGCGTAGCATACGCCCCCCTTCTTTTTTTCTGAGCCTCGCTCTCTGTCGCCGCGAAAGTTACGTGGGATAACTCTAGTTTGACTTGCTGAAATAAAAGAGTTATCTTTCCATGAATTTTTCATCGAGAGTTTGAGACTCAGCGTGCTTGCGTGGTGTCCCACATGGTTGGGCGACGAAGAGAATTATATATACATATAGATTGCCCCAAACTGTACAAAAGTAGGCCAAATGTTATGGTTGCTAGTGGGCTTGGCCTTGTTCTAGGTAAAGCAATTGAATCGGATGGGTTTTAATTAGATTCTTTGGTAAAAGGTACAATTGTAAATTCAGAATTTTCAGACGTCTAGAGTTAACCCATTTTTTATGGACCGATGAGCTGCTGAGTGTATAAGTGAGACAATCAATTGGTTGGGTATCTGCACATTAGCAGTTGGGGTCGTACTTCAACTGCTACACACACACACACACAATCAGAAACACACACAATTTTTTAAGAGATACGCAAAAGACTAAAAAGGCACATACGAGACACAGAAACACGTAAGCGACACACACGACACACACCAGACACACGTATGAGACACTTTAATTACGAGACTGTAAACACCAACAGAAGACCCTACAAACTGGCGTCTCTCAAAGCAGAAAATATTTAAAAAGAAATTAACCGATGAACATGGCTTCAAATCCTGACATAAAATCAATGGCGCCCCACGCAGGGGTGGAGTGAGCCCGAGAGAAGGGGGATGCAAGGAGGGCTAGAAGGGAGGCGACAGAGAAAGTGAAAAAAAAATGTCTCTATCTCATATAAACAGAAAAATGAATTTTCGTCCCTCGAATTCTATGAAGGTTCCGGAAAAAAAAGAGTATGTAACGCAGTGCTGGAGATGCTGGTGGTCGTTCCAGGTTCATTAAAATATTTCGTGATTGCTGGCCACTGGTAATCCTTCAGAATCAACTTTCGGCTGTGATGACATTTGGGTCGCTAGCTTCCACCCCCAGCCCACCCCCCTCTCTGCCCAGGAGTGTTTAGCTCTCCCCATCTCTTTCTTGGCTAAGCTGAACCCAAGGGTCGTTCTCTAGCAGTTGCCTAGAAACAAACCAACGGACAGACACGCACACACACACACTGGGATTAGGACATTTCGTCAACATACACATACACTCGCGAGCACGCAAATACACACACACATACCGAGTCACGTGACGTGAGCTAATAAGTAAGGAAAAGAGATTCCTGATAGAGTTTGTTCGGATATTTGAATTTAGGATTGAAACGTGTCGGCAAATTTCATTGACTTGGGCTGCCATGGATTCTGATTATGTCGTGAGAAGATGTCCGGTGTGTGCGTGTGCGGGCTGGGGCCAGAGATGGATAACTACGAGATAGAAATAGAGAGAGAGAGAGAGAGAGAGAGAAAGAGGGAGATAGAAAGAGCAAGCGGGATAAGAAAAAAAGATAAAAAATGAAAATTTATTTCAATTATCAAGAGCTATGCACAGAGGAAAAAAAAAAGGTAACTTTGAAGTGACGAATCTTTCGCAAAGAGTCTAGACTGGAACTCCTGAAATACAGTAGACGTCAATACGATTTTATAACTGGATGCCATTTATGGATGACTCCTAGACGATAAACACGACCCACGAAATCAGCGAGTTTTATACTAGTCCATATATAGACAAGTAAAGTCTTGCTGGCCAAGTTCAATCAAATTGCTACACGGGCGATACCTGCAGTGCTGGCCAAGTTCAATCAAATTGCTACACGGGCGATACCTGCAGTGCTGGCCAAGTTCAATCAAATTGCTACACGGGCGATACCTGCAGTGCTGGCCAAGTTCAATCAAATTGCTACACGGGCGATACCTGCAGTGCTGGCCAAGTTCAATCAAATTGCTACACAGGCGATACCTGCAGTGCTGGCCAAGTTCAATCAAATTGCTACACGGGCGATACCTGCGTTGCTGGCCAGAGTAGCCATTTACTTATGTATATCTAGTCCCCCTGAATCCTTTTTACAGATGGTATATCCTAGATTCCAATCATTGATGGTGAAACACAATTTAAAGATAATAAAGACTCGATTGTATTAACGAAACGAGAAGGAAAGCAGCATGCTATTGTATAGAAACTGATCGGAATAAGAAACAGTAGTAATCATGAGAGACTGGGAGTGACAGAAGGCTGTACGAAAGAATACACGACAGAGTGAGCGAGAAAAAGTGGAAGAAAAAGAGAAACAAAGAAACAGAATACATGAGTGGTCAAGAAGTAAGAGAGAGA
Source organism: Biomphalaria glabrata (assembly GCF_947242115.1). Lineage (NCBI taxonomy): Eukaryota > Metazoa > Mollusca > Gastropoda > Planorbidae > Biomphalaria > Biomphalaria glabrata. The sequence goes on along the minus strand of NC_074716.1, from coordinate 42,644,565 downwards.
GAGAGAGAGAGCGAAAGCAGAGATAGAGCGTGTGGGATAAAAGAGGAGAGAGCGTGAGAGCGAGAGGGGAAGAGAGCGAGAAAGAGCAAGAGAGAGTGTGAGAGGGAGAGAGACTCAGAGAGCTGATAGAGAAAGAGAGCGTGAGAGAGACAGGGGAAGAGAGCGAGAAAAAAGGAGAGAGGCCATAGAAGGAGAGAGAGCGAGAGATAGTTGTGTGAGAGAGAGATAGAGTGCGAGAGAAAGAAAGAGAGACGAGAGAGAGAGAGATAGGTCTCAGAAATAAAAGAGAAAGAGAGAGTAGCCTACTTTTAAGGAAGCAGAAGTCTCAGGATGGCAGGCATTTTATTAATACATCACTTTAAAACGAGAGCACTTCCGGAACCGTCCCATCATTGACCTTGACCACCTCTTGAATCAGTTCCCCCAGGACTCAATCAAGCCCAACTAGAATCATGTTATAAGATCAAGAGTCTCATAAACCATACTGACCGCTGGTCAAATCAGATTTCTAAATTTAGCTTCCCAAGAACTAAACAAGACAGTCATGGTCCCTTTTTTTTCCCCCTCAAGACCAAGTAAAATCCCAATCATATCCCCAACTCCTGAAGGATATCAATTATATCCCCAACCTGGGAAGGAATGCTTAGCCTGGTTTATTATTATTGGAATGTAATGGATTCCCATCTGTGACCCCTAGGGAATTGACTAAATATGAGGAATTATTTCGGTTAGAGAATGAGTTCAGTATAATGAATTTTACTAAAAATTTATTTAAAAAAAAAAAACAAAAAAAAACGCATTAACATTTTTAAACATTAAAATTCGTAATTTGTTTAATTGCTAATTATACGGCTTTCTTTGTTAGAGCACTTTCAGGACATCCGAGATTCTAATGTAATGACGTTCTCAACTTTTCAGACCAAGAAGATCTCTACAGCATGTGACGGGGGTGTTGTTGGTAGGTCGGTTACCTATAGTACCAGTCTGCTGGTACAACTAAAACAATGAAGGCGTATTATATTTAAACTGTAGAGCGTGAAATATCTTGAACAAACTTCTGGTTTAAAACAAAACTTAACATAAGGATGTAAATCAGGACAGATTTAACTTCAAATCTCTACATCGTCTCTCGTTCTCAACATTCGTATTACGACAAATCAGCCCATATTTCATCATTCGCACTGCGTTGCCATCAGCCAATCGCCTAACCTCTACTCACCGTCGTCTAGGAAACGCACACGTACACTCCATAACAAAGGGGGGGGGGCGGTTCTAAGAATGGGCAACACCTAATTTGATGACGTCAATTTTAACTGTTTAAAAAAAAAATACATGTCGCTGAGGTCCTTCTTCCACTGTGTAGCTATAGAGCTGCTCTTCTCCTAATGCTAAATCTGACAGTAGTAAGAATGTTGAACTGTTTCCGGTGGGTAAAGATTTACAAGCATGATTGGTGACTACTGTATTTCGGTGTGGACTGTTGGCGTATCGTTATACGTTTGCGTTATTTTACGACGATTGAATAGACTTAAATTTGGTTGAAAGGTTTTTAAATGTGTTTGCCAGCCAAAAATGAAAAGAATATTACACAGCACTCATATAATGATAAAAGAACTAAAGGGACACTTTATAATGAATAATCCAGTTAGTATACATATGCATGGAAGACTGAGAAAGAACTACACAATAAAATAGGATACAGGATGATTCTACTCAGAAATAATCAAATTTTGCCCAAAGAATTGTTGTTGTTTTTTGTTTGTTTGTTTTAGAAATTCTCCTCTGGAAATCCTTTTCCACACTACACCCCAAACAAAAAATTACAAAAAAAAAAAATATTTGAAAAAAAAAATACAAATATGAGAATTAAAGGTTTGGTACGAATTCAAAAAAGATTCATTTAATCTGGAAAAAAAAATCGATCCAAAGTGCCCTCCCTTGAATGCCTAAACAGAACCAGATGATGTCATTCCTGGCGTTATGGCCTTGAACTTGGCTACGTGTTATTGAATTTTTTTCCCTATTTCGCTTGGCTCCTCTGTCCATTCAAAAGTGGAAAAGGAAGGAAGAGAAACTCCAGCGAAGGAGGTACAAGTCAGTAATGATGTAGCGCCAGACATCTTGGGTCTACTGAAAGGGTTTTTAAACGGAGGAGTCAGGGAATGTACTGGGTTCAGTCCGGCAATGTACTGGGTTCAGTCAGGAATGTACTGGGTTCAGTCCGGGAATGTACTGGGTTCAGTCAGGAATGTACTGGGTTCAGTCCGGGAATGTACTGGGTTCAGTCCGGGAATGTACTGGGTTCAGTCAGGAATGTACTGGGTTCAGTCCGGCAATGTACTGGGTTTAGTCAGGAATGTACTGGGTTCAGTCCGGTAATGTACTGGGTTAGTCCGGCAATGTACTGGGTTTAGTCCGGGAATGTACTGGGTTCAGTCCGGGAATGTACTGGGTTCAGTCAGGGAATGTACTGGGTTCAGTCCGGGAATGTACTGGGTTCAGTCCGGGAATGTACTGGGTTCAGTCCGGAAATGTACTGGGTTCAGTCCGGGAATGTACTGGGTTTAGTCAGGAATGTACTGGATTCAGTCAGGGAATGTACTGGGTAGAGTCAGAGAATGCACTGAGTAAAATCCGGGAATGTATTGAGTGGAATCCGGGAATGCTCTGCGTTGAGTAGAGTCCGGTATTGTACTGTGTTGAAATTCATTTCTGGATCAAATGCTGTCGTTGTTCGTCGATTCTCAAATAAAAACAAAAAAGTTACAGAGAGCTTTCCTGACGCTCTACTAACTGAACGCCTCTATTGTCTATCCTGCTACTTATAAATTATCTTTGTAAAATCTTCCGAACTTCTTTCAAAGACAATATGATTAAAGAGACAGAATAATAATCGACCTGTTTTAGAACCTAGACATCGAAACCAAGTTACTGTTATACATTTTCCAAGCGTAAGACAGCAGTGAAGATGTAAATTGAGTTACATACATACTACCAAGGATTGGACTTTTTTTTATCTCATATTTACAGAGTTTAGCTTTATGCAGAGAAATGGATAAGGTAGCAATAGCCTCAGTCTTACAATCGGCAGTGGTGGCCCAAGAAGGTCGTAAGAACAGGAAAATGCTTGTTGGTGAATAAGTCACTTCCCTGTCCCAACATCTCGACTTAAAAACCTACACGTCAAGCTGGTCTAGCTGGTAAAGCTGGTCTAGGGTAGGCTCTCACGCGTTTTTACTTTGTCCTAAATGATGTTCAGTTGGACAATATGGTGATTTTGGCCTTGTGACGATATGCGGGCCACAAAATAGAGCCTGAGTTTACCATAACAAGTGGGCGCCCTCCTTTAAATGCTAACGCCCTCTCTACCCTCTCTCTGGTTTCTTCCCCCCCCCCCCCACCTCTTTAGCGTTAGTCACTCTCATCATTCAACAGCTCCTGATGTCCCCTAGCTCTGTGAATCTTAATCAAATCAACGGTTCTTGCATTATTTTATCGCCTGACCCCTATGTTTTTTTTTTTTTAGAAACATTACAATAAAACAAAAAGTCAAGGGTCGGGAAGATGTTTGGCCCCAGGCTTTTGTCGTTTGAGTCGTTTAAGAGAAGCTTGTTTTGAAAGATGTCAAAAACATTGAACTTTGTCTAAAGGCCTGCTGATCGGTTCGGAATCTAAATTTTCTTTTAACTTGGGGATTGAACTCCTGGCGGACTACTTAAAGAGCTGTTGATAGAATGGTTAATGGGCCAAGGTGGCCAAATGGTAAAGCACAATCTCGGTGAAGACTGGGATTTGGAATTTCTTAATTTTTTAGGACGCCCCTGAGTCCAGCCAACTCTAATGGTTACAAGACAAGCCAGGAGCCAGGTTACAAGACAAGCCAGGAGCCAGGTTACAAGACAAGCCAGGAGCCAGGTTACAAGACAAGCCAGGAGACAGGTTACAAGACAAGCCAGGAGACAGGTTACAAGACAAGCCAGGAGCCAGGTTACAAGACAAGCCAGGAGACAGGTTACAAGACAAGCCAGGAGCCAGGTTACAAGACAAGCCAGGAGCCAGGTTACAAGACAAGCCAGGAGCCAGGTTACAAGACAAGCCAGGAGCCAGGTTACAAGACAAGCCAGGAGCCAGGTTACATGACAAGCCAGGAGCCAGGTTACATGACAAGCCAGGTTACAAGACAAGCCAGGAGCCAGGTTACAAGACAAGCCAGGAGCCAGGTTACATGACAAGCCAGGAGCCAGGTTACATGACAAGCCAGGAGACAGGTTACAAGACAAGCCAGGAGACAGGTTACAAGACAAGCCAGGAGACAGGTTACAAGACAAGCCAGGAGACAGGTTACATGTCGTAAGTTGGGGAAAGCAAATGCGTCTGGACGTTGTGCTGGCCACATGACACCTTCGGTAGCCGTCGGCTATGGATCGCAAAGGGGCACTCAATTTGACTGTTAAGGACTGGCTGTTGACTTTTGAGCGTTTAATCCGCTAGAAACATGTAGACCTAAGATCTAGATCTACATGAATGGCTGGTAGTTTAGTAATAAAAGTAATTGCAGTTTGTTTCTTTACAATGTGTTTTGAGTTTCTTCATTGCGTTACTGTGTGGTGAGTGAGTCAAAGAAACAAACAAACAAACAAACATGCAAACGTTATTAGTACACATGAAATACTAACGAAGTGGTTTCAAAAAAAAAAAAAAAAGCTGCACATATGAAGGTAATATACGTTTTCACAGTATTTAATACTTGATATCAATATGTCGGCTAGACTGGAAAACCCATTTTCACACTCTACTTTCATTTTCGTGCTAAAATATATTTTAAAAATTGTTAAGGAAACATTCACCATGTTTGACATAGATCAACATCCAATCAATTAGATCAGTACTACCCAAAGTAAGTCTCGAAGGCCACGGGTCTAATCCAGCTAGTACGTTCTAATGGGCACATGCTGTTGTGACGTCTTAGACTAATCAACGGTTCTTACATTATTTCATGGTCTGACCCTTAGACAAGTAAGTACTCCTTTCCCTTAGGAACATTACATTGAAACAAAAAGTTTCACAACACGGCCCCAACACCTCCACTTCACAGAAAGTCGATCTAGGTTTGACCTCTCAATCTCTTAATAAATGTAGTTGGCCAAATTGATGTTCCAACGGACGATATGGTGATTTGAAACGTTTAACGATATGCGGGCCACAAAATAGCGCTTGGATTTACCATAACTAGTGAGTGCCCCTTTCACTAGCTACCGCCCCCCCCCCATTCTCTCTCTCCCTCTTGGTCAACTTAGCGTTAGTCACTCTCATCAGTCAACAGCTGTGAGGTCACTCACTTAGCAGGGCGACTCTTAATCAAATCAACGGTTCTTGCATTATTTCATTCGCCTGACCCTAAAACAAGTAAGTACTCACTTTCCCTAGGAAACATTATATTGAAACAAAAAGTTAAACAGTTTTAGGCACTTAGTGAGTATAGAGACGCAGGATAGTTGACGGACTTTACAAGTGACATTAAGTGACGTCACGGATAGTGGGGTTTAGCTTGTTAGTATTAACCAATTGGTGTTAGGAATTCAATGTGACAACCTCGTATTCCCGACAGAGACTCGACCGTGACATTTATGCATTAAACTTTACTCAAGTATCTAACGGTCTAGACTTAGTCCTTCATCTTGGTATTGTGACATGCCTTATTGTTTCAGCAGCTTTAAATGCATCTACTACACCCGGCTCCTCCAGCACCAAAGCGAAATCCACCTTAACCCGCGATATATGTGGACAGGAGATAGATAGATAGATAGATAGATAGATAGATAGATAGATAGATAGATAGATAGATAGATAGATAGATAGATAGATCAAACTTGAAACAGTCAGAGACTCATTTACTGTTGAGAACCTCTCCTCAGCTCTATTCTGACGTCACGTTCGAGCCTGTTTATTTACCCTGACGAATACCTCCCACCTCGAGCCAACAACAAAACACCTTAAAGCACAAACAAAACCCTGAGTCAGTGAGTCACAGGAGTCAGGCACGAAGACAAACACAAAGCAAGACAAGACGTCGCTCTGACGTCATGACTCACCATCTCAAATTTTCACCCCGGAGCAGCCACTCCTCTGCCAACCACCACAAGATCTTAGTCCGACCTTGAATAATTGGAGCCACCACCCCTTTCCAACCTCCACCCCATATAAGACTAAGAATGGATTTAAAAAAACCCACCTGAAAAGCTGCCAGAATCTGACATACAGATAGAGAGACAGGTTTTTAAATTCATTCTTTAACCATTTTCTTAACAAATTCAAATCTTTGTGTAAACCTTAACTAAGTAAACCTTTATTGTGTAAACTTTAGTTGCGTAAATCTTTATTGCTTAATATTTACTTGCGTAAAAATGTATTAAAGTAAAGTTCCCCTTTCAGACCTTGTGGTCTATAGGACAGATGATGTAAAGGCAATCTGTTTCTGTATAACGAGGGCGTCATGTGGTCAGCACTACGACCAACCGCCTTTACTTTTCCCCATCTAGTGTTAGATACCTTTTTAGAGCTGGGTGGAACTCAGAGGCGTCCCCCTCCCTATGACTCGTAAATCAAAAATCCTAGTCTTCACCAGTATTCGAACCCGGGACCCCGGGCAGCAAAGCGCTTTATCGCTCAGCCAACGCGCCTCCAAAACAAGGGATTAAGAAATCCACCAATTTTTGGCTCACACATCTAACTCGTTAGTTGTACAGCTGCTGATAAATGATTAAATAATATACAAGTCTGTTTCGTTTCGTACACTATATCTAACATTTCAACAAAGGTTCTACAAATCTAAGCATTTGTTCACAGTGCTAATCAACTGTAATAGAACAGCTGATTTTTATATTTAAATTAAAAAAAAACAATGAGCCAGTTAATGGGTATATTGATAGGAGACATTCTGTTGTTTTTTTTTTTCAAGTAATACAGAAGAAAGCAGAGTAAGAGAAATAGAGGGAAGGAGAAAGAGAGATAGAGAGAAAGAAAGAGAGAGAGAGAAAGAGAGAGGGAAAGAGAGAAAGAGAGAGAGAAAAAGAGAGAGAAAAAGAGAGAGAAAAAGAGAGAGAAAAGAGAGAGAGAAAAAGAGAGAGAAAAAGAGAGAGAGAAAGAAAGTGAGAGAGATGTCTCCAAAGACAAAATATTATTTGAGGAACATGGCAATACGAGGCAATCATTTTTTGACTATCCTCCAAAATGTCATTATCCATAACACATTTGATCCCGAGTGTGTTGAAGACCCCATTTTGTTTCACAATGTGTGACAGTGTAACTAGTCATAACATTTTTTTCTTAGCTGGACATTAACTTTGAAACACTTTTCAATATAAGGTACATGACCGACAGCTTGAGGGCGTCGATTGGAGTGAAAACGTTTTGTGGGGGGAGGCTGGGGGGGGGGGGGGGAGACACGGTGCATTGCTTACGTTACAAACCACCACCAGCAGGACTCGCCTGTCCTCCAGGAACGTGACGTGAACAAAGGGAAACAACACCCAGAGAGAGCGTCTGGAGAGTGTAAGGCAAGACAAAGGAAGGTTGCGGCCCTTTGCTGTCTCCATGGACGCCAGCTTTTTTTTTGCCCCTGCAAGGAGTCTCATTACAATTCGCCATGGGAGGTCATTAGGATAATAGTAGCTCTCACATTATGGAAGCACATTGCAGGTTAAATAATTAGCAAAACAACGTTTATCAGAGGATCTGTGGGCGAAATAAATTAGTAAAAAACAAACTGATATTTACACATGGATGCTTTGGGGGGGCTCATGACTCACCCTTATCCCCCTTTTCTTTTCACTATATATTACATGTTTTATTTTACATGTTTCGGATGTTTTTACATATTTAAAGACATTTTCAGAAATGCCCAAACCTTCCGCAGGACGACGTGAAGGGGAGGTAGCGGGAAAGGTTTGAACCCAAGACTTTTGGGACCACTGAAAGAAAGTCCAGAGCGCATGCCACACGACCGGTCAAGCAACAAGGTTGTAGGGAACCTATGACATTTATAGCATGTACATTTAGTAACAAATCGTTGTTCATACAATTAATCTAAGCATAGAAGTGGTGGCCAGGATGGTAGAATGAATTAGCTTTTATTGGCTTGATCAAACATTTCTCTTATGTTGATCTATAAGCTGTGAATAACGACTGGGTTTGACTGAGACCAATCGTTATGAAAGACTGAACACTGACCTGCGACGTCTTAACATGTGGGCAGTGGAGACCGAGAGCTCGTGTTAAGGACTTTCTATAAGAAGGTCAGAACGCTGATCTGCGACGTGGCAACGAGCAATTGGTCTAAACTGCAAACAGGTTACGACGTCACAGCTCAGTGTTGAAACCTACTTTGATCAATTGACACGGTTTGACTAGCTACTTTAAATCCATGTCATCTAATTTGATGAGCGCTACGTCGGTTACGCTGACCACACGACGACAAACGGATGACCGGTGTTTTCTTTCCTTTCTTCAAATCTTGAAGTACATTTTCAGTTAATATCATCTCAGACAAGAACAACATACGTCATAGGTCCGGCGGCATAGCTAGGAATTCGCCATCATTTGGGGGCCCTTGTGACTTGACCTCTTTGGGGGCCCCTGCATTTTGCGTAATATTTAATATTTCTTAAAACACTTATTTGGGGGCCCCCTACAAGTAGGGGCACGAGTATTTTCAAATACTCCCCCCCCCACCTCTGCATAAGTCACAAAAAAACAAAACATACTTCCAGGACATCTTTGAATATGTGTATGCGTGGAACAACGCAGAATATAAATAGAACAATAATTTAAGCACTTCCAAAAAATAACAGGGAAGTATTGCCAGGAAAACTGATTATAAAAAGCTTAACTAAAAAATTGTTTTTAATTAAAGATAATTGATAATTAATTGTTATTTTAGGTCTAGGAAGGACCACCTAGTCCGAAACTAAATCACAATGACTTGAAAATGAATAGCAGATGGTATTTCAATGCATAAATTACACCAGGGCGGCGTGACCATGTTGACCCACCAGTCACCAGGGAGGTTCTGGATGGGAAAAGAGTGGTGGGGGTGTGTGATTAGGGTAGAGAACTAACTAGGTTATTTCTAGCAGAACAGTGCAGTCTCTTCGACTACAAGTAGCGGGCATACTCGACATTGGAAGGTGGTGAAGCTATTGCCCTCAGCCGCACACAACCATCTCTCACACAGTGTCACACACGATCTCACACACAAAAGCTCTCACTCAAACCCAAGTAGTCTGCGTTAATAACGTTTTATCTAGCGCTCTTCCATGCTGCTAAAGCTTAACTCAGTTCCTATAAAAAACTAATCTGGAAATATATTTTTCTATTTTCGAAGGGATTCGAACTCTAGACCCTCATTTTGGTAGCTAAATGCCTTATGCTTAATAAGATACACGTTAAATGGATGACATGTTTTAACGAGTCTGTTACGATGAAGTGCATGAAGTGCAATAGAACAAAACCATTTCATTTTCAATAAGTATATAATTGATTATATTTCACGGACGTATAGATTCTAAAAATAAATCAAAAATGTAAAATACTGTTCTAAAAACATCCATAATTCTCAAATATATTAATTTTATAATGTTTGTCTTTTTTAATGTGTTTAAAAGGAGTTTTTTTCTGTTCAAAATGAGTGGAAATAAAATTAAAAATATAAGAAGATAGCGTCTCATGGAAGATAACAAGGATAAAAGAAGTAACAGTTTTATTTTATCAGTTGCGTCCCTTGAACTAAATTTAAAAAAAAAAAAAATTTAAAAAAATAAAACAATTTAGTTGTTATGTGTTGTGGACTGTGCCACAAACTTATAGTTATTAGAATCAAAGTTTGCTGTAGTAGTGTAGTTTATTTATGTGAAAAGCACAGAACAGCAATTTCCCAATTTCACTGTATAGATTTCGTTACATTAAATATTGGAAATATGACAACAACTTTCGAGCTAATAGTGGATGTTATAAAATGTTATTTCATTGTTAACCTCTAGTGATGGGCAAAAGTCGACTTAAAAGTTGCCAACTTTTAGTTTAACTAAAAAAAATTAGTTAAGGCCAAAGTTTAATTTAAAAAAAAAGTTTAGTTAAAATCCTAGTTTAATTTTTTTTTTTTAGTTACAAACTAAAAAGTTTAATTACAAATTTTACAAACTTTTTAAATATACATACCAGTAAATATTTAGATCTATGTAATTTGGAGAATATATATGGTGAATAATAGAGAGGAGAATAAACTAGAGGGTGCACAGGTCAGTAGAAAGCCTTTTGACCTTTACCCTATAATGGTCGCTATTCCCGCCAATTCAAGGTATTTGAAAGGCGAGAAAAATAAACGTGTTCATTATATTTCTAGCAAGTTTCGCTCCTTGATAAATCCTGATAATTCCTTGCTTCTATAGATCTACATTTTGCTGCTTTTTATTAAACACCAGTGTGTTCCTGCAAAGAATTTTGCTTAACTATAGATCTAAAAGAAATGTCGACTCTTTTAATTTTAAAACTTTTTACTAGATCAAGATAGATCTAGAGCAGCGGTTCTTAACCTTTTAAGTTCAGCGACCCCTTTTTGCAATCCACCACTTTGCTGCGACCCCCCCCCCACCCCGCACACATACAGCAATAGAAGAACTCTTAGTAGTCTTAGTCTTAGATCTAGATGTAAATTTAAAATGATAAGTCAATAATATAGATCTAGATCTATTAATTGAAATCATCTATATTACTTTACTTTATTAGACTAGATACTAGATCTATTAGTTTAGAGATTCTACTATTCTAGAATTAGAGTCTAGATTAGATCTAGATTACTTATTATAGGCTACTAAGACCTAAGATGCATAGATGATAGATCTATAATGACTATAATACTAATAATAGTCGTCACTATACTATATCTAATACTAATACTAAATTAACTAAATCTAGACTAGATCTACATCTACTTCTATTATAATTGTACTTATCTTATAGTTAGAATCTTAGATCTATATCTACTTAAATTAATTAAGTTAAATCTACTATCTAGATCTATTAGATCTAGATCTAGTATTATTTAGTAGTACTAGAGTATATAGATCTAAATACCTTTATCTAGTTATAATCATAATTATAATAATCTAAAATCATTAGATCTACAGTTAGTAAGATATCTTAGAATATCTACTAGACTCTATCTAGATTTTAGATCTAGTACTTAGTAGTAGTTGTGACGATACGAAACTTGCATGCAAAAGTTCATTTGAGTTTTTCCCAGCAAACCGTGAGAAACTTTAATTTTTAACTTAAACAATTATTTTCTTGTCCACCCATAACTAATTTCTTGTAGGATTTATCCCCCCTCGCACGTTTCTCACGGGACGAATCTCGACGTAAAACATTAACTAGCTTCTCTAGGGCTAACTTTTAATTTTGACCGCTGGACAGGTGACCCACACACACAATATTCGCTTCACCTGCGCTACGCGCTGCGGACTAATAACTTTTCACACCTATTTCTCCCCCCCTCCCCCCCCCCCCCCCCCGCAGAATACGCATCGCTCTAAGAATAGCGTTGCAATCGGGCTGGACAGATACATATTCGCTTAAGACTTTACTCCCACGGTAGGCAACGAATATTGACCATAAATCTGACCTGACGCCTGACATCTCCGGTACATCGATACATGTGAGAAAATCAGTTAGCTTTCTTCCCCACCCGGTAAACGAAAAGTCCCATCTATATATATATAGAGAGACCCAAACATTCTAAGTTAGGCCCGCTAGGATTCATACAGTCTCCTCTGTTAGGAAGTTTAGTTGTGAGGTTTCATTAGGGACAAACGGCCTGATTGCTACCCCTGATTGCTACCCCTGATTGCTACCCCTGGTTACTACACACGATTGCTACAACTACCAGATCTCCATAGAAAGCTGAAACCGAGGCAGACCACACCAGATACACCCCCCCCCCCCCAATTACATACCTGTTAGCAAGAAGGCATTGCCTACTGTCCTTGGCCCTAACATATTGCCCAGTGTCCACAGTGCCCTATACTGCCCAGTATCATCTGCCCAGTACCCGGCCCAAACTGTCCACTGCCCAATAGTTATTGCCTAATGCCGACAGACTAGAGCAACCTTCGCAGCAGAAGATAAACTGGTGTTGCGTTAGCACGGCTCTCTACGAGTTAGAGATCACAGCTGGGAGATCGTCCCACTACAACTTAGTCTGCAGCACCAACCATCTCTATTGCTAAACAGGCAGCGGCCTCACCCTAGAGCCAGTTTGCCTAAAGCAAAGAGAACATCTCGAGCCGACGTCCTAAGACAGAGCCGGATGACTCATCCTTCTGAGTGCCAGTCCTACGACCGCCAGAAGACGACCCACGGGCTAGCAGATAAGAAAAATAAGTAGCAGACATAGGAACATTCTTCTCCTCCAATCACTCAATAATTAGCAATCCATGATGAGCAGTTATTTTAGATATTAGCACCTTTACTTCTTTTATTTTCTTAATTATAATTTTATTTGATCACTTTCCTTTGTAAACTTTCATTCATTAAATTATTCTTATTTATGAACTTATAATATTGGTCTGTTCTTACTGTTAGTTGCGGTGTGCCTGTACAAAATCTTATATGTGAGCGGGATAAAATTAATAAAATTTCCCCTAGACATAAAGAAACAAGCCAAATAATAACTAAATAACATCTCGTCACATATAAATGTGGTCCCGTCCGGGGATCTGAAACTAGAATCCTTTATTAGACAGGCACAGGCATACAGCAGTAGAACTTTCCTATATCTAATATACTTTCATTATCTTAAAGTAACGGATTGCAAACGGAGTGATGAGTGTTGCTAGAGTCTTTATTTTATATCTATTTTACTTTAGATGTTATCACGTATTAACTTAGTATAATATTATTATTTGTGGTTATTTTAAGTTGCATCACTGTACTTAATATTGTATTATTATCACGGGCAACGTGGTTGTTTCATACGGGCTTCATAGAACGCTCTTACTTCAGTAATATCCCTCCTTGTAGTCTTATTAGTTTCCCATTTTATTTCTCTCATACATAAATAATGGCCAGCAATACAAGATCCAAGACTGACTCTGACAGAAAACTCAAAATACAAGAGTTGACAGAGACAGCGGCATTGTTAGAATTAGAAGGGAAAGATCGCTCTGACTACATCCGACAAAAGTTGGATGAGTGGGAATTAGAGGAGAGGGTAGCCCGGGAACGGGAATTTGAGTTAGCAAGAGATAAAGAAAAACATGAGCACGAGTTAGCCATGGAGCGGGAGAGACAGGCAACTGAGAGAGCTAGAATAGTTCAAGAGAATGAGACGGCTCGCACAGTCGCTGATTCTCAGCCTGCTAGCCCAGCTTCCAGCCAAGGGTCCTCAAATAACTCACCCAACATCCCCTTCGAGCCCTTCGATGAGAAGAGCGAAAGTGTTGAAGTTTATTTAACACGATTTGAAGAGGTGGCACGCTATTATAGCTTGCCCAAGGATAGGTGGTGTTTTAGACTAGCTCAATGCCTTAGAGGCAAAGCTTATGAGGCTTACACAAAGCTCCCCTCATACCAACGGGAGGACTTTGAAGCCCTAAAAGAGGCACTATTGGTTCAATTTGAGCTAACCTCTGATTCATACCATAAGAAGTTTCGAGGGTCCCGCCTTGAGCGCAAAGAAACGTATGTCAATCTTTGCGACAGGCTGGACAAATACCTCGGAAAATGGCTAGCCCTAAGCAAAATGCCCGAAACGTTTGAAGGTCTTAGAAACCTTATTCTGACTGAGCAGCTTCGAGACTGCCTAACGCAGGAAACTCGAATATATGTCAATGAGCAACAGGTGATTGACCCTTCTGACATTGCAATTGCTGCAGACCGATATTTAGCTGCCAGACGTGACACTAAGACAAAGACGGAAGACTCAAAGCCCCAAGCAAGCACAAATAAAGCTAACTCCCACCAAGGGAAAAACAATCCACCCAACCACAAAAACAACCAGGCCGTTCATCCTCGCCCCAATACCCCGAACCCTGCTAATTATAGATCTTCTCACCCGCCCCCTAAACAATGGTGTAATTTCCATAAAATTAACTCGCACGACACTAAAGACTGTCGGAGCAGAGGTAAGCCCACCCATACTCTAAATAGTATACGCAATCCTGCACCGAGTGATGCTGAAGCCCTCGTCTTGGCCGCAGTAAGCGCTCAGTCAGGTGAGTCTCCTCATCCCCCAAGTGTCGAAAAGGCGCTGGTCAACGGGAGAGCTGTGACTTGTCTCAACGACACAGGTTGCTTGGTGGAAGCTGTAGTTCGGGAGTCATTGGTAAGCCCGAGTGACTACATCGAGGAGACTACCCAAATCCAAACAGTTGATTTGGAGAGTCCGCCCAAGACTCTACCTATGGCTCTCATAAATGTAGAGTCAAAATATGTCCGCGGTCGCATCAAAGCGATTGTGATGAAATCCCCAGCCTATGATCTCATATTAGGCTGCCGATACGTGTTTCTAGGAACACCACCATACCCCAGCGTCTCTGCACCTGTTCTCACCAGATCACAGGTACAAGTGGAAGAATCTGACTCCCTCAAAGTCAATACCATTCCCACTGAGATTAGGGAAGCTCAGAAGCAAGACCCCTCGCTTCAAAAATATCTTAGGTTCGCCCAAGAAGGTGAACCCGCCCTTGGCAAGGTACAATTCTTCTTTAAAACAGGGCTACTATATCGACGAGGTAAAGAACCAGATGCCTGCAACCAGCTGGTTGTGCCCAAACCGTACAGGGAGCAGGTTATGCAAACAGGTCATGCCTCCTCTTTAAGTGCCCATCAAGGTCAGAGCTCGACCCTCAACAGGATCCGATTCCATTACTTCTGGCCTGGCATGACCGAAAACATCAAACGATATGTCGCCTCATGTCCACAGTGCCAAAAGTTGTCACCAAAGAATCGCATTCCGCCCGTTCCTCTGGGAAAAACCCCTTTGATCGAAACTCCGTTTAAACGAGTATCTGTGGACATACTTGGTCCCCTACCCCGCACGAAGAAAAGAAACGCCTACATTCTTTGTGTCATATGTCAAGCATCAAGATGGCCAGAGGCCGCCCCTTTGTCAAGCATAGACTCTAAACATGTGGCTGAAGCTCTGTTCAATATGTTCACTCGGATAGGCTTTCCCGAAGAGATATTAACAGACAATGGTTCTCAGTTCACAGGGAAGTTAATGAAGGAGGTGTATGCTCTCTTTAATGCAAAACATCTCCGGTCTTCGGTATACCACCCCCAAGCAAATGGTCTTGTAGAACGGTTCAATCACACTTTGGTAACGATGCTTAAACGTCTCATCGATGATAAACCAGAAGAGTGGGACAATTACCTACCTGCTGCTTTATTCGCATACCGAGAGGTACCTCACGCCAGTCTAGGGTATTCGCCATACCAGATCATCTTTGGATCTCATCCCCGTGGCCCACTAGAAATCCTAAAACAAACTTGGACCAAAGATCAACTCAACGATGAAGTCAAAACGGTGTCCAAATATGTGAAGGACCTCCAAGAAAGGCTACAAGACATACGGTCCCTGGCTAGAAGCAAACTCATCAAGGCACGTAAGAGACAAGAGAAATACTACAACAGGAGGGCTAAAGAACGGTCACTCAACGTCGGAGATAAGGTTCTCTTGTTACTGCCCAAGAACACAAACAAGTTACAGATTTGTTGGCAAGGCCCATTCGAGGTGCTGAAAAAGGTATCACCCACTAACTACGTCATTAAAGTCGGTCGCAAGGAGAAGTCTTATCACGTGAACCTCCTCAAGCACTACTTAGAGAGGCCTTCACAAGCGGACCCTCCCCGAGACTTGATGGCTATAGCGGTGGCAGAGGATGTGAAAGAACCCAAAGACCTAGTGGAGTACCCCCTCCATGCAGTGGAGACACACGAGAACGTCACCATTAGTCCACAGCTAGACGCCGAGCAAACGGCCGAGGTCAAATCTATACTGGGGGAGTTCCATGACGTCTTGTCGGATAAGCCTGGCAGAACATCGCTTGAGCGGTTTTCGATGAAGCTGTTAAGTGCTGAGCCCATAAAAGTAAAGGCCTACCCTTTACCTCACGCAAAAGCTGAGGTCATCAAACAAGAGGTGGAAGAGCTTCTAAAAGCTGGAATTATAGCGCCTTCGGTCTCTCCATACAACGCTCCAGTGGTGCTAGTTCGGAAGCCAGATGGAGGCCATCGCATGTGCATTGATTTTCGACGCCTCAATGCAGTGGCTGAATTCCAAGCGGAGCCTCTTCCAGACCCAGCCACAATTTTTGCCAACTTAAGTCACGCTAGGTATTTTAGCAAATTTGACTTAAGCCGAGGGTACTATCAAATAGAAGTTGAGCCAGAATGCAGACCTTTGTTAGCTTTTAGCACCCCACAAGGGCACTATGAATTTCAAACGGTCCCCTTTGGTCTGAATAACTCGTCTAGCGTGTTCACGCGCATGATGAGAAAGCTATTAGCTCCCATCGAAAGTCCAGGCATCCAAAATTTCATAGATGATATTCTGATCGCCACGGAGACCTGGTCCGAACACATAGCTCTCATCTCCTCCCTCTTGCTAAGGCTCCGCGAGACGGGTCTAACTGCTCGGCCCTCCAAATGTCTCATCGGTTTCACAAGACTCAAGTTCTTAGGCCATGTCATTCAAGAAAACCAGCTCATGCCAGACGAAGAAAAGGTTGCTCAATTACTCGAGGCTCCCAGGCCGATCACAAAAACCGGAGTGAGATCATTCCTCGGGATGTGTGGTTACTATCAAAAATTCATCCCACACTTCAACTCTATCGCTGCCCCACTGTCAGATCTAACAAAAAAGGATCGACCAGACAAGGTGACATGGAATGAGAAATGTGAGCTCGCATTCCAACGACTCAAGGAATGCCTCACTTCATCACCAGTGCTCAAGCTACCTGACCTATCCCGCACTTTCGTGTTGAGGACAGACGCCAGTGGCTCTGGCCTGGGCGCAGTTCTGATGCAAACTGCCGAAGGATCCGGTGACACACTTTTTCCAGTAGCTTATGCAAGCCGTAAGCTGAACCAGGCAGAATCCAACTACGCCACAATAGAGCTAGAATGCCTGGCACTGGTGTGGGCGATAGAGAAATTCCAGGCATTCTTATATGGAAAGCACTTCACTCTGCAAACTGACCATAAGCCGTTATCTTACTTATCCTCCAGCAAGCACCTAAATGCCAGACTTATGAGATGGTCTTTGCTATTGCAACCGTACTCCTTCCAGGTTGAACATGTTCCTGGAAATGAAAATGCAGCGTCTGATTTCCTCAGTCGGCACTGCGTTCTTGAGCCCACAGGCCTCAATGGGTACCACCCCTCAGTAAATTTAAACAATTAGATTAGGCAACAAAAGTATTAGTATTCTGCGAATACTTTTTAAGTGGGTGGGTATGTGACGATACGAAACTTGCATGCAAAAGTTCATTTGAGTTTTTCCCAGCAAACCGTGAGAAACTTTAATTTTTAACTTAAACAATTATTTTCTTGTCCACCCATAACTAATTTCTTGTAGGATTTATCCCCCCTCGCACGTTTCTCACGGGACGAATCTCGACGTAAAACATTAACTAGCTTCTCTAGGGCTAACTTTTAATTTTGACCGCTGGACAGGTGACCCACACACACAATATTCGCTTCACCTGCGCTACGCGCTGCGGACTAATAACTTTTCACACCTATTTCTCCCCCCCTCCCCCCCCCCCCCCCCGCAGAATACGCATCGCTCTAAGAATAGCGTTGCAATCGGGCTGGACAGATACATATTCGCTTAAGACTTTACTCCCACGGTAGGCAACGAATATTGACCATAAATCTGACCTGACGCCTGACATCTCCGGTACATCGATACATGTGAGAAAATCAGTTAGCTTTCTTCCCCACCCGGTAAACGAAAAGTCCCATCTATATATATATAGAGAGACCCAAACATTCTAAGTTAGGCCCGCTAGGATTCATACAGTCTCCTCTGTTAGGAAGTTTAGTTGTGAGGTTTCATTAGGGACAAACGGCCTGATTGCTACCCCTGATTGCTACCCCTGATTGCTACCCCTGGTTACTACACACGATTGCTACAACTACCAGATCTCCATAGAAAGCTGAAACCGAGGCAGACCACACCAGATACACCCCCCCCCCCCCCAATTACATACCTGTTAGCAAGAAGGCATTGCCTACTGTCCTTGGCCCTAACATATTGCCCAGTGTCCACAGTGCCCTATACTGCCCAGTATCATCTGCCCAGTACCCGGCCCAAACTGTCCACTGCCCAATAGTTATTGCCTAATGCCGACAGACTAGAGCAACCTTCGCAGCAGAAGATAAACTGGTGTTGCGTTAGCACGGCTCTCTACGAGTTAGAGATCACAGCTGGGAGATCGTCCCACTACAACTTAGTCTGCAGCACCAACCATCTCTATTGCTAAACAGGCAGCGGCCTCACCCTAGAGCCAGTTTGCCTAAAGCAAAGAGAACATCTCGAGCCGACGTCCTAAGACAGAGCCGGATGACTCATCCTTCTGAGTGCCAGTCCTACGACCGCCAGAAGACGACCCACGGGCTAGCAGATAAGAAAAATAAGTAGCAGACATAGGAACATTCTTCTCCTCCAATCACTCAATAATTAGCAATCCATGATGAGCAGTTATTTTAGATATTAGCACCTTTACTTCTTTTATTTTCTTAATTATAATTTTATTTGATCACTTTCCTTTGTAAACTTTCATTCATTAAATTATTCTTATTTATGAACTTATAATATTGGTCTGTTCTTACTGTTAGTTGCGGTGTGCCTGTACAAAATCTTATATGTGAGCGGGATAAAATTAATAAAATTTCCCCTAGACATAAAGAAACAAGCCAAATAATAACTAAATAACATCTCGTCACAGTAGTAGTGGTAACTAGTATTTCTTAGATTATTTTTAGAGTAAAATATTAATTATTTGATCAAGGTCTAGTAGCTAGATATAATTCTAGATCCAGATTATATTTCTGATCATTTCGTTTGTACAAGATATTAGATCCAGAATATTCTAGAATCTAGAGTTAGTTAGAGAGTCAACATGCAGTTTTATCATTACTTCTAAAGGTAACTTTTGTTAGAACTTGGACAATTACTTCTAATTTCTTTCTATAATAGTATCATTCTAGTGATTCTATTAAGATCTACATCTATCCCATAAAGACATTTAAATCTTTTTTCATGTGCACAAATAAATGTTTATTACATTTTGCTAAAGAGATTGGTTGTGCTTTATATTTTTCATGTTTGGCTGTTTCGTCCTTAAAAAAGGTCAAAATAGTTAGTAAAAGTTTAACTATAGTTTCTTAGTTTAGTTTAATTAATTTTTTCAATTTGTGATTAACTAAAAGTTTAATTACTTTTTTTAGTTCAAACTTAGTTTTAGTTTAACTAAAAAAATTTAGTTTAGTTCCCATCACTATTAACCTCAAATGGTTATATCTGACAAGAAATAACAGTTGTAAATACTCAATTATTTTGTTTACATTGTTCCTCCACGAGCACTATGGGTATCTTCGTATTATTTATTATTTCAAGCGCTCAGAAATACTCTTTCCTCTTTTTTTCCTTTTCCTTCCTAACCCTCTTTCCATCTCACTCTCACACACACTCTCTCACTCTCTTACTCTATCCCTCCCTGCCTTTCTCTTTCTCTCACTCTTTCACGTGAGCAGTCATATGTATACTCCAAATTTGTGTCACAAAGGTGCCGGTATCTCTTATGAAGGTGAGATAGAAAGTGGTTGAACGGCCACTGTGAGGTCTGAAATGTCGTAGTTATTATTTTTTTTTTTTAGGAAACCTCCAAGCAGTGGACACCAGGTAGAAAGTAGCTGCTGGAGACAGATTACTAAAAAAAAAAAACCCAACATCCTGCCGCCCAATGGGTTGAACTACGCGGGGAGGATCTAAGTTCCTATCAGAACAGGTTCGGGAAAACGCGTAAACCCTTATGTAAACAAGATTAAGGTTCTTGAGAGACCCCGGATGTTTGTTTTAAATAAAGATGCAATGAGTTAAGAAACCCTGACAACAGTTCCACACAATGCCGTGAGGTTAAAACTACAAAATAAACAAGGTACTTACTGACTGCTTCTATCACCTCGGCCAGCAACACACCGTCCGCCACATCATTCTGTAGGTCAACGATATGCCGCTTGTTGCGGGCCTTGTCCAGGTAGTGATTGGCCCAGTCCGTGTAGATCTGAGGAGGAGAACAACTAAATGTGAGACAGTGGGAAATAAAAACATTTAATAGCAGGCAACATTTATAGTTTGTGTTACACGTTGTATAATCAAAATCACTGTTATCAAAGTCCGTAACTTCGCCTTAGTATAATGAAGGGCCCTGGTTGGGGGAGGTCTAACGGGGATATCGCTCCTGGACCTGCATTAGAGAGGGGGACCCAAACGATGAGCAAAAACTTTCAACGGGTCAGCAACTTTCAATTTTTTTGTAATTGTTATTTGTTATCTATTAATATTTTTACCATTTACTTTTAGTCTTTCAGTCTTACGGTCGTGGTTAAGTGTCCGCTTGTAGCGTGATCGTAATATAGAAATAAACTCCGGATTCACGACATTTAGTAAACATCGGGCCTAACCCTCTACAAACTCAAAAATATACTTTTTTTTGTGCTAAATATGCCAATTAAATTTTTTAAAGTCTTGGCTTATTACTTTCTTCTAAAATATGGCATACCTTCAGCTATAATAATTATTATTAATACGTGAATTTTTGCAGCTTTCGAAAACGTGTAAATGGATAAACAAAATCACCCCCAAGGAGTCCAGGTACTTAGATCCGGCCCTTGTATAATGCTTAGAAAGGAATAATTTAAGTTTTTTTTTTATTTCGCTATATTTCGGTTGTAAAATTTTCCTATTGTTTTGAATACATACTAATGTTTTTTTTTTGTTTTAGTTCACAGATCTACGAATAGATAGGTAGATAGATAGATAGATAGATAGATAGATAGATAGATAGATAGATAGATAGATAGATAGATAGATAGATAGATAGATAGATAGATAGATAAATATGAAGGATGAAAATTATACATAAGTATTGACAACAATTGACAGTAGACTAAACAGCAATAAATGTTTATAATTTCTCGTGTCAATTCTTGATACATTCTAGTTTTTTTGTTTCAAGTATCCATTTTCTTGAAATTTCTTCTTGTATTTTCACTCCCCCCGGCCCCCTGCCGCTTGTCTATCTAAAGATCATGTCCCTAAGTCTTCCCCTCAGCAGACTTCTGCACGGTACCACATGCGCCTTATACAAACAGAGCCTGGCTCGACTTAAACATTCCCTCTCTCCAGCACACACGCACGCGCGCACGCACAAAGAGATATAATACGTGCACGCTGCAGCACCCCCCCCCCTCTTTCTGTGCACCCTTCCTCTTTCTCCCCCCCCCAAACTAATACACAGTAGGCCTGTAAGTCCATACCTTTGTGTGTACCAGTGTAGATACACTTATGTAACTTATATAAAAATACACAGGAAGACAAAACGGTAAGGGTATGTTATCATTCTACACTATAAGACAGTTTTATATTAATAATGTTTTTTATTTTATAGTTTTTCTAGAATCCTTATAGCTACCAAAAACAAAAGGCCTGAATCAGTCATGAAAACCAAAGGCGTTGATATATTTGTCTCCAATTAACATGTACCTTTGGTAATCGGAAAAGCCTTATGACGTAATTATCTTTTCCTTCGAAGTAACGTCATCAATTCATAAGATAAGATTCGCATTATAAGATTTTCATTAACATCACCGACATTCTCCACTTATACAACACGTTTTGCCCTTGACAGACAAAACAGACAAACAACCAAAAAAAATAAAATATCACCAAAGAGTAAGCTAAGATGAAATAAATCTAAAGTGAGCAGACGACAAGTGTGTGCTCACCCCCCCCCCCTTTTTTCCAACACTCGGCCTCTTAAGTATTCTTTACAAGGTCAGCATCAAGGTCAAATGAAAGAAGGAGAAAAAAAAACTGTCTTGCGTCACGAATAATAAGAAGGTAAAGTTTCTAAGGGAGATAAGACGTCATGAAAATACATCGACAGTCCCGGACATATCAACTCGGTAACACATTTTGATTGGAAGGAAGTGTTTCTGTAAGTGTGCCGACACTGCTACCCCCCCCCCTCCCAGTCAGTTTTATTTCTAGTTCATGTCGCAATGACCATGGAAGGAAGACGCTGACAAACAAAAACCTAGAAACCCAGACATTTTTTTTTTAAATCAGAGGTTCAACAAGAAAAACATTTTAAAAAAATACAATTAAAAAAAAAAAGCGTATTTGTATCAATAAGCTTGGATCAGTCATGTAATTACATTTTTAATAGAACAAAAAAAAAGAAAGGAGGAACGACCTAAATTTGAAACGAAACCTCAAGCCTGTTAGGCTGCTCAAGTCAACACGTTAACCACTGTGCTAATGGAGACCTAATGAATTTGGAGGATTGTGTAGTTATCTGTTGTTTCTATAGTCTCGACCTATTTATCAGGTTTGTATTCACTAAAACTCAAACGACAACCAATAATGGGGACTAATTCAGCTTATACCACCACTTCAGCCAAGTACTAATCCATTCACTTGTTTGAGATGCCAAACAAAATAATTAATTACCAATAAATAATTAACAATTAGGTTATTTTTTTTTATTGATTCTTTTGTTGTCAGGTGAAAGAAATAATTGTGCGAAATTTCAACTTGATCCAACGTTGGGTGTGGGAGAAATGACGTGCACATATTTTGGACCAGACAGACAAACAAAATAAGTTGATATACGCTTTGTGAAAACCCACCGAAATAATTCATAAGCAACATCATTCCAGAAGTACTTATCCTAGAAGACATAATTTTAGAAGTACTTATCCCAAACGTAGTCAAGTTTGAAGTAAAAATTCTAGAAGTATCCTACAAGTACTAGTTCTAAAAGAAAACATTATAGAAAGTACTCATCATAGTAGTAGGCCCACATATCCTGGAAGTACCCATCAAAGTACAAGGCCCACACTTCCTGGAAGTACTCATCCTAAAAGTTTTCATTCTAGAAGAGTTCAAGAGATCTTCTGTTCAGTGAAGTATATGTTATGTTTAAGGTTTTTTTTTTATATGACTTCTAAAATTTACTCCGCAGAATACAATACAGTCCAGACTTGCAATCAAAACTCCCAGATGGGGAGTATAAGAATTTTTTAGAGCCTAAGTAGTCCTAACTATCCTCCCCCAAAGAATGCGTTGTTCTTGAGATTTTTCAGCGTCGATGTCAATGAAGTGAAAAATAAAGTTCAAAATAAGGTCATACTTTAAAATAAGTGTTTTAATTCAAAGTATTGTGTCTGTATAAAAACTAATCTATTCCTCATGGACTGATTATCCAATCAATATTACGTAAGCTGACATATGCATGCACTAACCTCTATCACCACACAGACAGACTTGGGACAAGTCCAGACGGGATATTTTGCAGACGTCAATTCCGCGCTGTTTGGAAATGTCACAGGGGTAACGCAACTCATTTTTTTTGGCGGAATATTTGTGTGTGTGCCCTCGGCAAATGGCTCATATTTTGGTTGCTTTTTTTTTGGTTTTATGGTAGGCAAGAAGCCAAATTGTCGTGATGGCTACTGATTTTTTTACCTTTATATATATTTCTGGATTCTGTATGTCCATTTATACATCTATATTAATGTATCCATTTATATCTCTATGTATCCTATACTAATAAATAAAACAAATTGTGACATAAGTTTCTTATACAAATGAACACACTTTGACCAATCCAGACTAATCACTATAGTAGGCCTGAACATAGGCCTGTTATCATGGCAACGAGCTATTGGTCTCCACTGACCACACGTTGCCACGTCACAGGTCTGTGTTCAGGCCTACTATAACGATTGGTCTCCACTGACCACACGTTGCCACGTCACAGGTCAGTGTTCAGGACTACTCCTTGTATCATTGCAATGAGCGTAGGATACGTTAGATGTAAAGATCCTCTATTTACTCTATTTCAATGGCCGACGGATGTCATGTGGCCACCAATCGGAGGCCCTAGGCGGCTGCCTAGTTTTCCTATGCCTAAGGCAGGCCCTGATTTCACTGTCTTAAGTACAACTGGAGTTTCATAATTTCGATAAATTCCGCAACAAGGGTGTACAAAATCCTACGCACATGTGTAGTTTACATTCCCAGGCTTAAAACATTTCGCGTTGAATGATTTCACTTTTATTTTTAAAAGATAAATGAATTTTAATTTACTGTTTGTTTACTTATTTTTTTGTTTTACATGTTTCGGATGTTCCTTCACAGTTGAAGATAATTTACTTCCTAGTCCAAGCCTACCGCAGTACGATGGGGGATGGCAGCGGAAAGGGTATGAACCTGGGACCATCGAGAAGTCCGAACGACAGTTCAGCGCGCATACCGCACGACCAGGCAGCATGTATTAAGTGTCATCTATTGTGACCTATTTTCTATTTAATAAACAAAGAAAAGGGGACAATATCAGCCAGTCACGAGCCAAAGAGTGCTCTCCCATATCGATGCCATAATGAGAAACTGGTTAAGTGTCGTGGGATTGAACAGACCAGTTGGCCAAGACCCAAGAACATGATTGTTGCCACATAATAGAAAGCGATGTGTGATCAAAAAAACTAAACAACATACGAAGACCTATGGTTCGAATCAGTACATTTACAAAAAGACTTTTCAATATTGGTATTTATTATTAAAAGTAACTGGGCATGTTTAGCCTTATTTTGTTTTCTCGTAAACAATGTCAAGGACACTATACTCAAAGACCACTGTTGCCATTTCATTGATAAACATTTCTGCTACAAGGGAAAGAACTCATGTATTTGTTTTAGTACAGCGCTAAAAAGTGCGCAAGATTTATAAATACATAGCTCATCACTACTTCTTCTATTCTCTGCACTCTATACATGAAAATCTTAAATAGTCTTATTATATTCTATTAAGCAGCAAATTCTTACAATTAATTGGGGCGTAGAGGCTGAGAGGTTAAGTTCTTGAGGGTGGAGGCTTGGATATTTAATTCCGGGAGTTTTAGGACCCGAGTCCATCCAGCTCTAATGGGTACCAGAAATTAGTTGGGAAAAAGTCAAGGCTGTTGGTCGTAGTGCTGGACACATGACACCCTCGTTAACCACAGAAAAAGATGACCTTTCCATCATCTGCCTCAAGGCCTGAAACGGGTAACTCTATTTTTTACTTTACAAATAATAGCGTCACGATACTTAATGTTAACTTATGTTATCCTTACGTTATTCTTTCAATGCTCATTGATCCGGGCCACTTTAACTCTTTCTCTCCTAATTGACGAAACCATTGTTGATTTCACCACATTAAATAAACTTAATTGATTAATTTTATACACTTTATCTTGTGTTATATAAAAGAACATGTATTTAATTCTCTACCAAAATAAAAACATTTTCTAATAACAAACGACAACGCTGTTGAAGCTTAATTCAAACAGGGCAGTGAAATGGTAATGGACAAAATGAAGAATTCCTTGAAAACGTGGGGATATAATTACGGAAAAAGATAAGTCAGGACTGCTACGCCACAGAACGGACTTTCTACTAAGGCGAGCTGACATAGCACACTGCTATACGTTTTAAAGTGAAAGGGTACGAACAAAGCGATGACATTTCTGAAGTCCAATATGCGCCTACTCAAAAGAGTGGTGTAATCTAATTAAAACATAAGTTGTAAAAATAGATTTCCTCACAGGAAAGCCTCGTTTTAAAACAGAACGTTAAATAGAAGGAAAAAAAAAAGGTCCGCTAGTCTGGTTGGGAATATGCCATTTCTCCAGGAGAAAGCCAGGTGCAAGTAGGCTAGGAAGGTGAAAATGAAAGGTAGGTAAATGGATGGGCCTAGACATCAAAGGGAGGTAATCTAGGTCATGGGAAAGAACTGCTGGTAAGAATAAGTACAGTATACACACATATAGTCTGTCGAATGATAAAAGGTATGGATTAGAAGGCTAAAAAAAAATGTCACAGTTAGGTCAAATTTGAGTCACGTGTTATAAGTACTAAGAGGATCTCTTGCCCGTTCCCTTTTCACAAAGCTTACATCAAACTTTCTCTGTCTGTCCGGGTGGAATCTTGTACACGTGATTTCTCTCCATTCTAATTCTCGGATCAAGTTGAAACTTTGTACTGTTATTTATTGTTGATGACAACATATGAACAATTACAAAAACCTAATTAGTTGCAATTGATTTATCTTGTTTTATATGGAAAGTGTAATAAAACGTCAGCGATTAAAGTGGGCTCCCCCCTCCCCCCCCTTCCCAAAGCGCGAATGTGATTGTTGTCAACATGCAAGAAAGCAGACGCGTAAAAGTTGCAAAACCAGGAGAGTAACTTAGGCAATTGTGTACAGTTGTGATTGATTCAAAACAGTTGATTCGATTTCACTTACAGGAATCGAGTTTTTAGAAAATATTTTTATTATTATTTTATTTATATCAACTCTGTCTGTCTCTCTAGTAAAAAGTTTGTACATGTTATTTCTGACACCCATTCTCGCATCAAGTTGAAAATTGTGAAAACTATTTATTGGCATAGACAAGATATGACTGAATAAAAAACAACAACAACAATAGGTCAATTAGTTACAGGTAATTAATTATTTTGTTTGATACCAACAAGGGAAATTAATCCTTTAGTATTCACAGATACGCTCCATGTGTAGGGTTTCGTCCCCTTAGATAATTGAATACGTTATTTCTCCCACACCCTTTCTCTGATCAAGATGAAACTTAAATAATTATTTATTGTACGTAAGAAAAGAATCAATAATAATACTACTACTAAACCAAGAGGTAACTGAATTATTGGTATGTAATGAGATAACTCGACTAGAATACCAATATCATGACTTTTATCAACAGTTCACAGTAAACAGTGCTCGTGCCCAAACACTTCTCACACGACATTGTATAATTAAGTACTATGAACATATACACACTGGACATGACCTTCTGACATGCTGGACACACACGGAAAAAAAAACAACAACTCAGCCACACTATATGGTAATTAATTATTTTGTTTGATGTCGAATAAGGAAAATAACTTCTACGTTATTGAGATAAACAGTTGTAAGTGCTGAGTTCTTCCCCTTTGATAAGCTATGTTATTTATTTTTTTAAAACAATGATTTTTTTTTTATTTTGCTTGTTTTAAAATAATGTCTTCGTTCATAAAAGAAATACTCACGGTACTGTATAGTAAAGTGTACAGTTTAAATCACGCAGACGATGGCCGAATGAAATGGCACTTTTTTTTTTTTGGGTCCCTGCCCAGCATGACTGATGGCCGATGGGATCTGAATCGCCATCAACAACATCGTCCATTGAAAGCACATTATTTTTAATGACATTTTACTTGAAAATGTATTTTCGTATAACGGAGCATTCACTTCGACATGTGAAGCCAAATAAAACCTTCTTATGTCTGTCAACATGCATATTCATTTAAATCACGTCTGCTGTCACTGACTATCAGATACCTCATTGAAAGCTACAATCTGCCAGAGAAGAATGCGTGCATAAAGGAATGCCATAAAATCTAGATCTAGAGCGAGATCTAATTGTTCCTGACTTCTGCAATACCTAACCCTCATCCTAGCGAAACTGTGTCCTTCACCTTTCTCCCCGCCTCCCCCTCCATTTTTGTGATCTCTTCGATTGGAGATCTCTACATTTAAAACTCACTCTTAACTCTAATAATGATCAGAAAAGTGAAAAAAAAAAAGAGAAGATTAAGAAAACAAAACAAAAAAAAAACCTAAATCGAACAAAAAACAAAAAAACAGAAGAGGTAGATAAAAAAGCGGGAGATGAAAGCAGAAGAGAAGAAAGCAAACGAAGTCTGAAGTGCAGGCAGGTGTGCCAGATTTTTTTTTTATGCGCATTGGCCAAAAATAAAATAAAACAAAACCAAAAAAAAAAAAAACCAAACTCATTACAAAGGAGCTGCCTATTAAGTGGTCTTCAGAAGTCTGCCTGGCCTCCCCCCAGAGACGTGCCTACAGAGATGTGCATACATGTGTTAAACAAGACTGTGATATTATCTGGCAGTTGTATCTTGCTTATCAGACATGCTTGCTTCTATATAGTTTGCACGTGAATATCGTAATGGGATATTCCGCTCGTTTCGTCTTGACCCCGACGTAATGACGACTTTAATCAATGAAGTAACATATTAGAGCTAATAAAGAGGGAAAAACATATTAAAGCATGTCTGTTATTAACGGTAATGAGGCCGAGTGGAGAAGCGCTTGTCTTCGGAACTGACGATCTCGGTGATTTTGAATTTTGGAATTTTTAGAAACGCCCCTGTGTCGACCCACCTAACATTGGCCATTCAATGTAAAGCGATAAAGTAACATCTCGCGAAATGGCTAACAATTTCTATGATTGGCCGATTTCTAGCATTGGCCAAAACATATAACTCTAAACGCAATCACGTCCACAGCAAGGACAACGTTAGGCACAGAATGTAGTGGGCAAAAGGCAAATTTAAAGAAGAAAATCTTGTCCATTGCCAGTTTGGGAAGTAATAAAGGGATGTAATAGAACTCATTCATTTATCTTTTTAGAATAGGCTTTAATTTTCCATTTTTACAAAGTTCACGCTGTCTGTCTGGGGGGGAATATTTTGCAGGCTATTTTCTCTCTCTTCCCATCTCTGGATCTAGTTGAAACTTTGCACTATCATTCATTGTCACTGGTAGATGTTCTAGTATTAAAAAATAACCAGTAAATAAATTAATTAGCCGTTATTAATTAATTAAGTTTAATATTAAAAATGTACTAAGCTGAGCCGTCTGTAGAGAATTAGGTCGTACACTAAATATTTTAAAGTAAATTTAAAGTAACTATAGACTATTAAACTACCTTTTCTGGAATAAGCTTTTAAAAAGGCGACAGGGAAACTTTATCCCAGATTATTTCCAGTTACTCCACCAAATGTTCCGCTAAGGTGATTGAACAATGGCTCACTGAGCTTAAAATAAGCCTGAAAGTTACTCGACACTATGCCAATATAGTGTTTCCAATCTCACAACTGTATAATTGTTAGTATCAATCTATTAGCAATTAATCAATTTATTTATCCCTAATAATTGATATACTTTTACTCAGCTTTTTATTTTTTAAAGTTTTGGTTATATTTACGTGTTATTTCTGATTGGCTGCCAGTTTGTTTGACGTTTTGTTGCTTTTTTAATTCTTTTTCAAAATGTATATATCCTAAGCCAGGGGCGAAGTTTTATGAAACTGGTGGGGGTTGAGAATAGACGAATGTCACAGTCACGTTAATATTATTTTGTATTAGTATTCTTTTTACTCATAATATAGTGATCTCTTTATAGGATCACGAACAATATAGCATCTGATATGTTGAACTTTAAAAAGGGTAAGACCATAAACTATTTGAAACTTTCTTTTTAAACAATTTCTGGGTCTGTTAATTATGAATTTTTTTTATTACGCAATAGTCACAATAATTGATTGGATCGGTTTTCTATTTGGTTTGAAGTGATAATGATTAAATCTTGATGTTTACAATCATTATATTAAGCCATGAACTAAATAACAAGTGGTCTAGTAAGACTTATGTCCTCTTAGGTGGTCTCGGGTTGGAATGGCATTTTTATTTTCGAGATCGGAAACCTCTAAGTCCACCCAGTTCTAATGGGTACTTGACATTAGTTCGGAAAAAGTAAAGGTGTTTGGTCGATGTGCTGGCCACATGACACCCTCGTTAACCTTGGGCCACGGAAACAAATTACAAGAGGCCATCAGGTCGCAAGATCGCATTGCTTTCATTGAAACCTTCTGTAAAAAAAAGAACAAGCAAATAGAAAATAGAATACTTTTTTAAAATCAAAGCCTTTCAAAGGGAAACAACCGCTTATAACTGCCATTTAATTAAAATTACAGGGTTGAGCTCCCTTTTTTTAAATATAAAACAAAATTAATGAATTAGTACTAAATGATTGACTAATTGATAAATTTTTGGATTGATTCGTGTATTGCTATCGACTATGAATAATTATGGAACATTTCAGTTTGATCCGAGAATGGGAAGTGGGAGAAAAAACGTGTCAAAACAAAATAATGGGATTAAATCCATATAAACATCCACATCTCTTAATAAGTAGCATCTATTCCATTTATTTCGATATCAAACAAAGTAATAAATCACCAACAAATAATTAACTAATGGGTGATTTTTTTATAATTTTGATTCGTGTCTTGTCAAGTTCAATGAATAATTGTGCAAAGTTTTAACTTTATAAGAGAATGGAAAATGAGAGAAACAAACATATTCAAACTTTTACCAGACAAACAGACAGAAAGAGTAAGGGGATATAACTTTGAGAAAATTGGAATTTGACCTTGAATTCATATCAATGACAAAGAGCAAGGTTACGCCGGGAAAAAAAATATTCAGTTCTTCACGTCTGCTCAAAACACGTGGTCGTAAAAAAATTATCATTAATAAAATATCCGATAAAAACCAGCGTAAACAAAAGAAAGAAATAGAGAAAAAAAGAGAATGAAAAGGATGAAGAAAGAAAGAGAGAATGAGAGAGAGAGAGGGACGGAGCTAGAACAAGGTCAGTGAGATCACGAAACAATGACCTTGATTGAGGCTACAACACGAGACATTGAATGCGAAAGAGAAATGTATTGAGAACGTGTGAGTATGTGTGTGTTTGAGAGAGTGAGAGAGAGTGTGAAAGAGTGAGTGAGAGAGAGAGAGAGTGAGAGAGTGAGAGAGAGTGAGTGAGAGAGAGAGAGAGAGAGTGAGAGAGAGAGTGTGTGTGTTTGAGAGAAAGTGAGAGAGAGTGTGTGTTTGAGAAAGTGTGAGAGAGAGTGAGAGAGAGAGTGAGAGAGAGAGAGAGTGAGAGAGAGAGAGAGTGAGAGAAAGAGTGAGAGAGAGAGAGAGTGAGAGAAAGAGTGAGAGAGAGAGTGAGAGAGAGAGAGTGAGAGCGAGAGAGTGAGAGAGAGAGTGAGAGAAAGAGAGAGTAAAAGAGAGAGTGAGAGAGAGAGAGAGAGAGAGAGTGAATGAGAGAGAGAGAGAGTAGTTCAGGAATTTACGATATTATTGATGTGATTGCAACATATCCCACAATACTTTTCAACCCAAAGCAAACAACCAAACATTCGACAGCATACTTTGTTTTTCCAGCTCTTGTAACAAAACGGGAATTTCAAAAAACAAAATGGGGGACAGGGAAGATTTACCTGACTTCACTGATTGACTTTTGACCTCCATAGGAACATGAGTGTAAGTAGGACTGATTCTTAGATCACAATCGAAGCAGATGTCAAAGTGTGACCTCATCAGATCTAATTAAAAGCCGGAAAAAAAAATGCAAGACAAAATATGTCTAGTGAGACCTCTAATTGTTGTCGAAATTACGCTCATGATTGAGCATCCAAAATATATAAAAAAATAATACTTCTTTAAAAAATAGCTTTTAATAGAAAAGAACCGCAAAATTACTGCTATGTCACTAAATGCTGCAAGATCGATATCCCTTATTATATATATAATACAATTATTTAATTCCCACTAATTAATTTTCTAATCGATCAACGTCTTGTTATCGACAATGAATAATTGTACAAAGTGGATCCGAGAAGCGGAAGAACTAGCGTGCACAAGATTTGAATTAGACTCGACAGTCAGCTGATGTTAGCTTGGTAAAAATGTATAAATATAATTCCAAATAAAAGAAAATGAGGAGGGGGGGGGGGAGGGCAAGACGGAGTGCGTGTCTGGATTGGCTGGATAGATTCTGATGTAATCACGTGTAGGACTATTAGGTTCTAAATAGGGGTGAATGGCAGATGATTTGTAATTCGATTGCTTCTGTAGCACTAGTGCTTTGTGGCAAAACGAATACAATTGTTACATTTTTTGTTGGAGTTGAGGCCGGAGGCCGAGAGTCAGAAGGATGTGTGTTTGATGTTGATTTACAATGAGTTGTATATTGTTTGAATTGTTCAAGCTTTTATAATTTTACCACTATGGAGGCTTAAATCCAACGACGGTGTAACCACGGGGGGGGGGGAGTACTTGCTAGCATGAGAAAATTATTGTATTAATGAAGTGTTAAGTAAGTCCTAAATAAATTCTACATTCCTACAAAGTAAGTCCTAAATAAATCCTTCATTCCTACAAAGATCTTCACCAGGCAGAATAAAGCGAGAAAAGCAAAAGAGGATATGACTGGATGGTATAACAGGGTTAGCCAGCCTATCTTAGCAGACGACAAAAAGAAACGGCTTGCCTGGAGGTGTGAAAGTACGTGGGCCCCAACCAAGGTATCAGTGTAAGTGCGTTTTGACGATTGCCAGAGAGGTGCAAACAGGAAGCCGTTTACATTGTATTAGCTTCCGGTTTCTACGTAGAAGAGTCATTTCATGAAAGGGAGATAATTATTGAACTTTCGGTTTCAAAAATATCAATATATAAATATATAACGTTTGCATGTTGTCATATGTATTTACCACTCAATTCCATAGTAACAACTAGGAACTTTGTCGATGTCCCAATACATGAGCACATCTGCTACTCATGGTACACAGGCACAGAGTACAACACGGGCATCAATGGGACAAACGAAGCTGAATTTTTCACGAGGATAATTTGTCTTTTTTTTTTTGCCAACATTGATAATCACATTGAGGATGTAATACACAAGGAGGCCCCCCCCCATAAAATAGTTTCATATAAACCTGGGGGGGGGGGGGGGGAAGGACTTTATACCATCTCCATTTTTTTAATGACTAAACATGTTTTTAAAAATACATACATCTTTCTTTATTTTTTAGATGTTAAAATTAATAGTTTTAAGACTAGCCGGAAACTGTAAAGCAACTAGCCTTGCATTCTGGGTGATGGACCACCGCGTTGTCACGTGACTGGGGTTTTAATCCGAATGTTATTGTTAACGCAATCGGGAAACACGAGAATAATGAGCTGCAGAAAAGTACACTGACGCGATTCAACACACACACACACACACATATACTTTTAAAGTTTAATGACTTGCAGACGATTAGCACGCGCGCGCAGGAAGAAATCTCATACTCTCCAAGAAAAAAATTTTTTTCGTCCATAAGAATCGCATACACGTGAGACTGACCTCTCTGAAACTCATTTTCCTGTAATGGACCTCATTCACCAATCGTAAACAAACAACATTTTGCCACGTGGTTCTCTATATCTATACAAATTGCGCAATCCATAAAGGCTGTAACATGATACGTTATTTTCATTGTTTTATCAATATTATCACGTGTCTAAATGTTGTTTGTTTACGATTGGTGAATGAGGTCCATTACCATGTTTGTTTTAGACGGTTTAAAGTTTCGTCTGCCTGACCGTCCGGTTAGCATTTTGAACTCATCTCAAAATGGTCCCTAGATCAAAACCCGTTGGAAGGCAACCCTACGTCGTTCTGAAGAGGTGTCGCTGTATGACCTAATGACATTACTAAAACTACGTCTGACATTTAGTGTTGAGTAGTTCTTGGAAACAGGAAATCATACTTTTGTCTAGTCTCCCCATTTTCCAGATCGATAAGATTGAGGTATTTGTCTACTTATTAAATTCCTCATTTTCTTTTGACTATGAAATTAATTTTATTAGACAAAAACATCAGATTTAAATATACCAGTATAGCTCGGTCCTGTCAAGCGACTGTCAAAACAGTAAATTTTAAATTTATAGTGCCCTATTATTGAGTCGTTTTTTTTTTTTTTTTTTAAATATAGAGTAATTAATGTTAGAATGGTGCATAACGTCTCGCATAATTAGATATTTTATTTAAAACTAATGCAATTCGGTAAATCGATACAAGTACGGTTATTATTTTTTTCTTGCTAATTATTATTTCAAAGCATGTTGCGGGCCGTATGAAACCTTTCCGCAGGTTATAGTTGGCCTATCGCTGGCTCTTATTCCCTCCGCAGACTATGCATAGAAGATGACATTGGGAATTCTTCCATTTGGCATGCTGATGACATGTCCGAGTCAACATAGTATTCCCTGTGTCAGAAGAGCATAGATACTGTACTAGATCAAGTTTTTAAACAAAAGTGTCAAACCGATTTAGGAACTATTTCGTCTTTCGTCCAGTCGATCATGATGAAAAATAATTAACAGGTGCAAATATCACAAATGTTCCTATTACTTGATGGAATAACATTTACATTGATAGGGTTCTCATACGTGTTTGTCCCATGTAAAGGTGTTAGAGAAATGTTTTTATCCAGTGTCTCTGCTGTGTGTTTTATTAGGCTTTTGATAATAAATTATGTTTAATACTTTTAGTTAGTTCCCCTTTTCTGACCTTTGCTATCTATAGAGCAGATAAAGAAAAGCTCAATTCTGTGATCCACGGTTAGCAGTGGTGTCATTTGGCCCGTACAAAGACTAGCCGCCTTTACTATTCCCCAACTAATGTTAGGTGGACTCAGAGGCGCCCTAAAGATCCTGAAATTAAAAATCCCAGTCTTCACCAGGGTTTGAACCCTGGACCCCCAAGGTTCGAAAGCCAAGCGCTATACTACTCAGCCACTGCGCCTCCCTAATACTTTTGGGATTTCAAAAATGTTTTGAGCACATTGTTTGTGAAATGAAATTGTCAAACAGTTCTAGGCAATAATGGACGTGGCTCCTGGTCCCAACGTTATTGGTTGAACGGGCCCTGTTCCCAGAGGTCACGGAGAGGTCAAGAACTACACTACGCGTAAATCAACCTGACAACTTTCTTAATTGCAACGGAATCCTATATTTACCTCGCTTTCCAGGAGAGCAGTCGCAACCCTGAGTCTGTCACACCCTCCCTACTTGCATGCGCCACAGCCTTCGCCACTTTGGCCCCAGCACCACTTGCTATCCCCCGAGGGGTGAAATGTTTTACGAGCTTTTTCCATTGCCGTGCGCACTGTTTCCTGTTGGGGTCGACAGTGAATGCAGTAGATGGGCAAAGAAATGAGGGGTGGGGTGGGGGGGTGGGTTGGAAGGGGTGGGACTGGAACTCATGCTGGGGGCGCTCGTGCTGTGCTTATTTACAACAGTGGGTTGCAGCGGCTGTAGGACTTGATGCTACTAGTGTAGTGGCAACTGTTGTGCGTGAGTACCTGTTCTTGTGTTTACCCAAGTTCGCCATAGCCAACAGTGCTTTTCAGTTGTAGCAAATTCGCGAAAAAACAAAATTAATTAATTCAATTAATACTTAAGTCGAGAGGTAAAGCGCTTGGTCATCTTACCGAGGGTCCTAAGTTCAAACCCAGAATATGGATGGTACTAGTAGCCTATTTTTTTAAATCTGAGAAATTCCAAAGTTCGCATTGACCTGATTGGAGAAAACGTAATTGCCATTGGGCTTTCAACATGGCGCCCTAGTTACTCGGCAAAATACATAAACACTGAAGATGGCAAACACTATATGAGAAAACCATGCCATGCTCTTCTTGAAGATAAGTCTCTGTCTTCTAGCTTATGTATTGTTTAGCGCTGTTTGTTTGTAAAATGTTTGACATGTTTCGGATGTTCCTTTAGAGCTGAAGATAATGATTCTCCAATAATGAACTTACTAGTCCAAACCTCCAGCAGGACACTGTGGATGGCAGCTGGCAGGGTTTGAACCCGGGACAATCGATGAGTCCAAACGACAGTCCAGCGCGCAAACCGCACGACTCTTATGCAGATAAGTCAAACGCAGGTAACACTTTAATAGCGAAATCAAATAAAATGGCGAAAGGCCAACAATAGATTTTAGTCGACGCTGATAGTGTATGTCGAACAAGAAGTTTACTAATAACGAAGGGAACTGTCGAATGTCGTCAAGCTAAATCTCTACGTCCATAAAATCTGCCTCTCTCTAAAGTTGTCAAAAGTAGTCTGTTTACATTTAGCTCTCTTCCTAAAATCTTTTTCTCTTTTTGACTAGTCTCTAAGGTTTTATCTTTCTCAATGCACTATGATCCTATCATTTGTCTGGACCATTCTGGAAAAAGGAAAAAAAAAGTGTGTGTGGGGGGGGGTGGATAAAGGGAAATGTGGGTGAACGTTGCCGTGATCGCTTTTTTTTTAAAAGTTGTACGATTGGAATTCAAACTCAGGGCTCAAGCCTCCACAAGGGGACTAATTCAACTTATACCACAAAATCTGTCAAGTACGATAATTAATTACCAATAGTTAATTTACTAACTAGTTAATTTTATTTTTAAATTATTCTTGTTTTGTCAAGTGCATGAAATAATTGTTAAAATTTCAACTTGATCCGAGATCTTTTTACCAGACAAACAGACAGACAGAGTGAATTTATATAAGCTTTGTAAAAATTACTTTCTGCTGCAAGCCAAAGAGCATAACCTTCTTTTTCTTTATAGACGTACTATTCATTAAACAAAATTATTAGGTAAGTAGTAATACACCTAAATCATAAATACTTCCTTTTACACCAAGAAACTTACTATATTTATGGCTTAGCCCACACGTATGAAGATCTCCTATACATATTTATAATAATAATTATATTTTTGCCTAAAGGTTAGGATCTACATATATTCTTACAGGTAATAGTTGTGCTTGCAAAAAGTAAAGGCCTCGAAACCACTGAAATAACGAGACAATATGAACGATATTGTTCTTCTCGTCCATACTATAGGTGAATAGAGCGCAGTATCCAAACTATAGAAACTGGCTTGTTCTGGGCACACCTGAACTCCCCCCCCCCACCTCTTCATGATGTGTTAGTGTTACCTGACGATGGGTGAAGCCAGGTGCTGAACAGACACACAGGGTATAGCCAGTTACTTCTGTTAGGTCGAGCTAGTTTTGAAATCATTAAGTCAAATGTCCGGAGGGTACTTCCCTCCCCCCCCCCCCTTTTATGAAAAACCTTTTGTACTTACTCTTGTGGCCCTTTCCTTCTACACACACACCCTCTCTGTGTCTTTCTCTTTCTGTTTCTCTCTCTCTCTCTTTCTGTTTTTCTCTCTCTCTCTTTCTGTTTCTCTTCATCATTTTATTTCTTTTTCTTACCTGATCAAGTACCTATACCCTGACATATACCTAAGTAACTTGATGA
This sequence comes from Biomphalaria glabrata, assembly GCF_947242115.1. Classification (NCBI taxonomy): domain Eukaryota; kingdom Metazoa; phylum Mollusca; class Gastropoda; family Planorbidae; genus Biomphalaria; species Biomphalaria glabrata. Next base: position 42,607,226 of record NC_074716.1, on the reverse strand, counting down.
CAAGCTTGTAACCGTGAGTACTCATACACAAACACATGTACACATTGAGTCATACACTCAGTCACTTAACAACACATTCATACTCACACAAGCACACACTCAAACATACAGAAACAATCAGACTTGTTAACAACACATTCATACTCACTCTCACACAAGCACAGACTTAAACATACAGAAACAATCAGAATTGTAGACACACTGAAACAATATTTACATAAGTTCGAACCTACACTTATACTTTCAAATACACATACATGGCATGCTAATACATACATTCATATATACCATTACAGGCACTCACATCCATACACTCACACACACTAAGAATCACTCACAAAACATTTAGAATAACTCAAACACACACTTGCATACACTCACACACACACTAAGAATCCCTCTCAAACTCTAACATACACTATTACTTGCCACAAAATCACAAAAAAACGCACTAAAAAAAAACACTGACACACATTTAGAATTATCTTATCTTATCTTATACAATACAGACGTTACTTCAAAAAAGAAGATGATTACGTCCTACGCGTCATGCATTTAGTCATGCATATTAACCAATGACTTAAATTCTGCCAAGTCACTGGTTTTCCTATGTGGCTCAGGCAACCCATTCCATGCTCTAATAGCACTAGGGAAGAAGAAGAAGAAGAATTACTTATACACACACACTTGAAATCACACAGAGCACACGAAGAATCACTCAAACACACTAAAAATCACTTACCACCACTAAGAATCAATTACACACAACAAGAACCACACACATTAAGAAAAACACATTAATAATCACTCACACACTACACTCAATTTTACTCTGACCCATTCAATGACCCGGGTCCTCTCAGGGGAAAAAAAGAACTCACCAATGCCTTCTTCATCAGGTCCTCCATTTCTTTCGCGGGGTTACGGTCCTTCACCATTGTACTGTTGACCAATCTGAACACTTTGCTATGACGACCGCGTAGCTGCTAAAGTAAATGACCCTCCATAGAATTCCCCATCGTAGTGGTCATCCTTGGATACACCGTTCCCACATAACGAAAGACCATCCATGGTAAGACCACATTAAAACATGCACATTTTACATACACTAGCAATGAGAACAAATATCTACACTGTAATAATCCACCTATGTTTTTGAACTAATGAAATCACAGCTTAGAAACTCGTAAGAGATAAGAAACTGCTTAGTAGAAAAGAAAATTAACAATTTAATCCATTTAAAAATGCATGTATCCAGACATGTAAAGAAAACATACAATGTAGTGATGAATATCCTATAACTGCAAAGAAGCTGTGGAAATATCGCCAGCTTAACCTCACAGTGACGTTTAATACTTGTCACAATTCACGTTATCCGTAAATATGGATAATTTGTGGGTATTCCCGATGTACACATAAACAGCACGATAACACCGGATATTTATTGTTTCTTCTTTCCTCACTTCCTACACCAAAAAGTGTATAAGCTTTTTACGATAACCTACACAACAAGCACATTTCATACGCCTATCTTGTACACACAATAATCCGTTCATTAAATGGATGCGATATTGTCCAATGGTAATTTAGCTATCCACACAAATACATCTATCTATAAATAACGAGAAAAGAAAAGCCTTATTCTCGGTTTCCCTCTGACAAGAAGATGAGCACAGAAGAGAGAAATCCTTCAGGCTTGGCCCCCGCTAATTACGCTCCAAGCGGGAGGGCGCCTCACGTGGGAAGCGGAACAGAGTTCCTCCCTCACTCACACACACACTCACACAAACAAGTGTGGACGCGTAGATATATCCGCAATAGTACAATGAGTAAATAATGGATTAGCCCAATGCACGCGCGGTGGTGGCGTCGGTGGCGCCCCTCCATTCTCTCCTCCTCATTCTAGCACTCACGGGGGCATGTTGTCTTGACTATCTTACCTTAGAGCTCGCCAGATGAACCTCCGTTTTTTTTTTAAGGAGGACGCGGTATTTTAGAGGATAAAGATTCTATATAATACGCGTCTGACCTCTTCACCTAGAGTTTAGAATCAAACCAACCTACTCATGTGCTCGCTCCTTACTCTTAGAGGTACTCACTGTCATGCGCACACACACACACCTGACTCGAGGAAGACAACAGGAAAAAAAGAACAAGAGAAAAGAAAAAAACTAGAGGTACGAATAACGAGCAGGGTTGCGAGGGCGACCAGAAGAGAAAAAAAAGGCTGTCAAAGAGAAATGTGGGAAAAGGGGAGAGTACTCACAATGACTAACGTACGAGAAGCAGACGTGACGATTACAGTTTGGTACTATAAGTACAAAATAGAAAGTCTGGAGGGGGGGTAGGGAGTGAGAGTAGATGCAAGGGGGTCGTTAAGAGAAAGGAAAGAAGTAGATAGCATGCCAGGCAGACTCGTGCAGTGACATCTCAGGGCTGACACAGGGATAGTGATTTGAAAGGATGGTGGGGGGGGGGGTAGTTCAGTTCAGGATTGTGTGAGATTACAAGACACAGTAATAGACAGACAGAGACAGTTTACACCTGGACAGATATAAGAGATAGTATGATAGACAGACGGAGATAGTTTCCATCCGAACAGAACCAGAAGCCTCAGCATTCAGGAGGAGACTCCTCGTGCTACACGGTTCATCGTGTGAGGTTGGACAATATGGAGGCTACCATAACAGAAAAAGAACACACATACACATACAAAGAGATATAAATCAGAAGAGAAATTAGTTTACAAGTTTTTTGTGAGTGTTTGTGTGTGTGTGTAATTTTTTAAATACAAATTAATACAAATTAGCAATTAAATTCTACATTCTAAAACTCGACTTGCTGTATATGTATAAATAGGCTGATTCTTTTAGGCACACTTTTTTTGGTGTTCAATAATCCTTAAATTTAAAACATGGAAGGGGAGTTGCTCCGACAAAAACAACAGCACACATACAAACACATAAAACACACACACAATAAACGTTAAGAGAATTATATGATATAATATGAAACAACCGAAATAATTGATCAGATAGGGCCTGGTACATTTTACAGTGAAGACAGTCCACGTGAGATTTGCACAATAATTTTCAAACACATTTAGGCTGCAGGTTTTGGGGCTTGGTTGTTGAGTGCCAATTTCATATCTCGTGATTTTTAGGAAGACCCTAAGTACACCCAACTCTCATGGGTACCTTTACTTCCCTTACTGTTTTATTTTACAATACCGCTATTTAAGTCAGAACTTCGTGGAACCTGGAAGCAGGAACTGCATGGACGCTAATATCAAAGACGGTTCCAACAATTTTCCTAGAAATATAACAGAATTATTAGCTCGTTGGCCACACGGTTAAAAACTCTAGTTAAACCGTTATCATTATTCAATTAAAAAATGAAACAAATTTAAATTTGGCTATAAAATCGAGTAAAAATAATGTAGTGTAGTCCGACGTAGTGTACAGATAACTGAGTTATTTATTAAATTTAAAGTTGCTCAAAGTTTATTGATAGATTATCTAAGCTTTGCTTATTTTGTTACTTAAATCTATTTGATTACGTTTAGAGTATAAAACTATAGATCTAGAAGTAGATCTAGGAAAAGGAATGGAGTAAGCTTCTACTAAAACAAACTGTCTTCTACTAAAACAAACTGTCTTCTATTGAAACAAACTGTCTTCTACTGAAACATGTCTTCTACTGAAACAATTTGTCTTCTACTAAAACATGTCTTCTACTGAAACAAACTGTCTTCTACTAAAACAAACTGTCTTCTACTGAAACATGTCTTCTACTGAAACATGTCTTCTACTGAAACATGTCTTCTACTGAAACAATTTGTCTTCTACTAAAACATGTCTTCTACTGAAACAAACTGTCTTCTACTAAAACAAACTGTCTTCTACTGAAACAAACTGTCTTCTACTGAAACATGTCTTCTACTGAAACAATTAGTCTTCTACTAAAACATGTCTTCTACTGAAACAAACTGTCTTCTACTAAAACAAACCGTCTTCTACTAAAACAAACTGTCTTCTACTAAAACAAACTGTCTTTTACTAAATCAAACCGTCTTCTACTAAAACAAACTGTCTTCTACTAAAACAAACTGTCTTCTACTAAAACAAACCGTCTTCTACTAAAACAAACCGTCTTCTACTAAAACAAACTGTCTTCTAATAAAACAAACTGTCTTCTACTAAAACAGTGATTCCCAAAGTGGTCTATATAGACCCCCAGGGGTCTACGAAGACTTCCAGGGGGTCTACGAAAGTGAAAAAATTAATTGGGGGTCTATGAGATGTCCACGGGGGTCTACGGTAATAGATTTCATTTAAGCAGATCGTGACTTTAATTTTTACATTCATTTAATGTAATTATTTTGTAGACTAATATATGATGTGTACCTTGGTAAATCCTTTAAATATTTATCCTGCTAATCAAACCAAAGAATTGTAGTATTTAGTCTCAATACGTATTTAAAAAGCTTCATTTTGTCTACATGTAACAAATGTTTAACAACAAGAAATGTACACTGTCCAGTGTTGGTTATTTAAAACTGGGATTCATTCCTTCCTTGTCAAACAAGCGGTTGCCTAAGTGACTTTTTTTATAATGATACGAAACTATTACGCTGTAGGATCATCTGAGACAATGTCACCCTGACAAAATAGATAAAGATTTGAAAAATTTTCTAACCCTCAAAGATAAAGTTCTGAATAGACCCAAACAATCTCTCTTCAACATCATATAGAGAAGATGTTGGTTTGTGAGTGTCTTACAATATCTCTTAACTTATAGCAAAATACGGAAAACACAATTGGTAAAACATGGATTTTACCAGCCGTTGTAGTTGTGAAAACTGTTTTACACACACCTATATGTGATATTATTAAAATAATTTCTTTAAGCAACAGTTCTATGGCACATCGGTGGCATGAGTTATCAAATTAAAAGCTTCTTATGTGATTCTTTGCAAAGGAAATATATATAGGTTGAGATCAGTGGCGTCACAGGCTGTGACAGGGTGTAGCGCTGTGTGCTGCAAACTGCCTAAGGGTCGCCAGCTCCTTATTTTTCCTCAGGTTAACCCACGTACTGGATTCTCAAACAATAGACCAAGTAGAAAATTTTATATACCTTGGGAGTGTAGTCAGTATATGAGGTGGAACAGATGAAGACATTAAACGCCGTATAAATCTAGCGCGTCAGACATTTACACAGCTAAAACCAACCTTGAAATCTCCTCACATCTCAAACAAGACTAAACTATGAATCTTTAACTCTAATGTCAAGGCTGTCCTACTGAATGGTTCTGAAACATGGAGAATTACGGAGGGGACAATAAAAAAGTACAGACATTCATCAACAGATGCCTGAGAAATATCCTAAAAATACACTGTTACGACAAAGTAGAAAACACCAAACTGTGGGAAATGTGTGGACAGAAAAATATAGAAGTGCAGATCTTAGAGAGGAAGTGGAGATGAATTGGTCACACCCTTAGAAAAGATACCAGCAACAGAGCTAGGCAGGCCTTTGAGTGGAACCCCCAGGGAACAATACGCAGAGGAAGACCAAAAAGAACATGGTGACGCTGTGTACTAGAAGAAGCCGAGAGGACCGGGAAGAGCTGGGGAACCATAAAAAAAAAACTAGCAAGAGACCGTGGAGGGTGGCGTGTTTTTGTCAAGGCCCTATGTTCCATGAGGAACCCAAAGGAATGATGATGATGATGAACTCACGACAGCTTTCCCATGTTTGGGTATAGTTGCAAGGCAGCAGCGTTTTGAATTCATTTTTCCTTCTGCTATGTGGCTAATGAGCCCTTCCTGCTTGAAGCCTACTGGCTAAGGCGCCAGTTACTCACCTTCACCCTTCTCCTTTAGTGAAAAAGGTTACGCGGACACGTGAAAGATCAAGAAATACACGAGAAACTCTTTGCGAAAGCTTTTACACTGATTCTTAATACAAATAAATGAATTAATATTTAATGTTGGAATGTCTTCTTCATAGAATGTATGAAACATGACATCCGTAGGAACAGATGATAAGCCTGGGTAAAGAAACATTTCCAGTGTGTTTGATGACTCCAGCAATACATATTAATTGCTAATTTAATTGGTTTACATTTCATTTGAATTTAATCAATAAAAATTAGTTATTATTTAATACTTAATTTGTAGCTTTAAATTGTATTTTCACTCTTCAACTCACTAAAATTAGAAATTAGTTTTTTAAAAAATTGCAAAAAAAAAAAGAAATATAAGTTAAGCAGGGGGTCTACCGAAAAGCAGAAAACATGGCAAGGGGTCTACGAGACAAAAATGTTTGGGAACCACTGTACTAAAACAAACTGTCTTCTACTGAAACAGACGTCTTCTAATGAAACAACTGTCTTCCACTGAAACTGTTTCCAAAAATGTAAAGAGTTATCTTTGTACTCCTCTTGTCTTTATTCTTCTTTTTATTCAAAATGCTCTTAAGAAATTCTTCGAAAAGTTCTTGTATTGTTTTTTTTAAACGCACAAAATAAACGAAAGTTATGTTTCAGCTAGAAAAAAAAAGTTATTTCTGTTTCACGAGAGTTCTAAATGAGCAGCTCTAAGTGGAGCCTCTGACAAGTACATACAACAGTTTCGCTGACAGAAAGATGCTTGAAAAACAACAACATACTTTTGTAGAAGTCGATACTGCACAGACTTCAATTCTTCTAGCCTCGGAAATTTAATGGATCCTAAGGGCACGCTAAACGTCTAGATATTTTCACATTTATTCCGCAAACATGTTCCGTGAAATATATTCAGGAGGCTCTTGAGAACTGTATGGCGGAATGCTCAGAGGTAGCTAATGTTGGAATGTTCTTTAGAAATAAATGTTTTATTTTATAGAAGTGGGTAGCGAATTTTACTTGAAAGTAAATTTTTTGATGTTCTTTAGAAGTAGGTTGTGGGATGTTCTTTAGACATTGGTTGTGGGATATTCTTTAGAAGTAGGTTGTGGGATATTCTTTAGAAGTAGGTTTGGTTTTGAGATGTTTGATAGAAGAAGCAAGTGCGGTGTTTAATAGAAGAGAGTGGCGGGGTAATATTTAAAAATATATTTTTAGATATCCAAGTCCGGTTTGAAGAACTAAGTTAGAATTAAGATTAGTCTTGGTTTAGTATTAGAGTTAGTCTAGGTTTCGAGTTAATTGAGTGTTGTTTATTTGGTTAGTACACAAGTTCAGTCTGGATTAGGATTAGTATTTGGATTATAGCAAGAATAAATAATAATAGAGAGCCTTGTCCTGCTTCAACACATCTCTACATTCGGATCTCTCCCCTCGCAGTGACACTACAGCCCACAGAGAGCCTTGTCCTGCTCCAACACATCTCTCCATTCGGAACTCACCTGCGCTTTTTTGTCTCCATTCCTGAACTTTTAGCTGTTGTGAACCTGCATGTGCATCAAGCGGCCACCTCGTAAAATATACTGCACTGCGACCTTAAGCTTCGGACTGGCAGACATAGCATTCATATTGAATTGGACATTTATCTGCGATGAATCGACAGGGTGGGACTTTCTTGTGCAAAAATTTTAAAAAAATTGTGTGATGTGAAATTCGCGCGCTTTTATGGCAAATAAATAATTAACGTTGTTTAGTGGCTGCTTACTTGAGACGATTTCTGAAACATTTTGATGTATCCAGTATATAGAATATATGAACTATAGGAACTATTGAAAGACTAGACATTTGAAAAGGAAACAGTCACTTATTGTTTTGCCCTTAGAGCACTGGATGATCCTATTTTTTTTTCTTTTTATACAAAGTAATTTGTAATAGTTGGCGACAATGATTTATCTTATCTTATCTTATATAATACAGACGTTACTTCAAAAAAGAAGATGATTACGTCCTACGCGTCATGCATATTAACCAATGACTTAAATTTAGATTTTTCAGTATAGCGTCATTGGCATTGTTTGATTTCAAGATCTCTCTCAATCTTTATCTTTTCATGTGGACTACCACTCTCTACCTTACCTTATATTGACCCCACATTTTAGATATTATTTTTAATATAAAAAAGGGGTGATATACCTTTCAATATTTAGAGATATGGCAGCGATTGAAAGGGGCTTTCCCTACTCTCCACACACTGAATAAGCTTTAATTTTACAAAGTAATTTTTTTTTATTTTACTTATTCTACTTTCGTACCTAGTTTCGTGTTTGGTCATACATCACTTGGTTACGACTTGTTGTGATTGTTATAAATCTGTTAGCTTTAACCTGATGAGCAAATTAAAATCGGCTACCTTCGACCAGATGTACTTATCGTCGGTTGGGCTAGTCTTCCTTCTGGCAGTCTAAATGCTCCAATGATATTTCTTTTTAAATGCATCCTTGATCTAAACAAAGTAAAGGCTCCATGACTCTACTACGTCATCAAAAAAAAAAAAAAAAAACTATTCTTGAAATCCATTGGAGCACTTGTATGGTAATATAGTTTCTAGGGCTAGGGGAGTACCCGTCAAAATTCCTTTATGGTCCCTCATGTGGGCTGTGCCTCCGTTTTGTGCAGCTCTCGTCGCTTCCTCGTTACTTTGACAATAAGATTGTAATCGCGAGGCATGCAACTCGTTAGCATAAACGAAGATGATTAGAAGATTTTTTAGTTGTTCTTTTTTGTTTATTATCTCCCTTACTACTTTCACTCCGACAATCATATAAGCAGTGAAAGGGAAAATAGTGTTGGAAGGCGTTGTTTTTTTATGGGAGGAGGGAGGAGGGAAAGGTTTAAAACGTGTTTTTTTTTCTATTTTTATTTTAAAGCTAGCTATTGACATACACTATGAAAGTCAATTAAGTTGGTAGGAAAACAGAACAGAAAAGAAAAAAAGAACGACGCCATTACTAGTGGGGTATACGGAGCGGTGCTAGCTCGTTGAAAACTGAGGGGAAAGTTTAAGAAACGACTAGGTCCAGGACGAGAGGAAACCTCTATTAGTTCTACCTGGGGAGGGAAAAAAATGCAACAGCTGGCAATAAGCACAGGTAAAATATAACAAGGCATTTGTTTGGGGGGGGGCGTTGAAGGTAAAAATGGGGGGAGGACAGGTGGAGCGTACGTCTGCTTTAGCTTCTGCTGCTCACCAAATGGACGAGTTTTTTTTTTTTTTGTGTTTGTGCTCACTTTGCAGACTGGCAAGGTTCCGTTATAAGGTACAGTTAGGGATCAATGATTGTGATTTCTGGGTATTGGGTATTTATTTAGCTCATTCTAGTTCTTCTTCCTTCAAGACACAAGCTGCAGTAGTCGTACAAGTGTGCAAGCAGCCTAAGACTTAGCAGTGACATATTCAAGAACTAGCTGAAGTGCTCAAACAGAAATCTAGTCAAACATTGATAATGATATAAAGAGATGACCTTAGTAAGGTCACTGTGTCCTTGATTCGTTATAACTAAATGTAGTGAAGATAATTTTTTTTAAAAAGCACGCGAATTAAAAAAAAACAAGCTTCTATAAGGGAAAGAACTGTACATTTAAAGCCATCTTTCAATACTGTAGGATTTATCACATTCTGGTACTGATCCCTTAAGGAGTGTCTTTACAAGCCCCGAGGATCTCGTGATATGACCGTAAAGTTAAATTTAAGTTGTTTTTGTTTTTCGACTTTAGTCAGCAGGTCCTAGTGGGTCATAGTGGGTCATAGTGGGTCATAGTGGGTCATAGTGGGTCATAGTGGGTCATGGGTCATAGTGGGTCATAGTGGGTCATAGTGGGTCCTAGTGGGTCATAGTGGGTCCTAGTGGGTCCTAGTGGGTCCTAGTGGGTCATAGTGGGTCCTAGTGGGTCCTAGTGGGTCATAGTGGGTCATAGTGGGTCCGATAGCGCACCATATAGTTCATTTAAGGAACAAGAACAAATGGAATTTTCTTTTATTCAATAGTTTAAAGGACTTTTCTCAAGTATTAAATGTGTTTAATGTATTAATTTATCTAAAATAGAAATAGTGCACGCTCTCACATGCTCATGTAAGCTTGTATTTCGGAATATATGTTTAGGTGCATATATAGCTGTGTATGTCCTTAGCCAGCACAGTGTACCGATGTTTACAATCAACAGATTAACATCCCCCCCCCCCCAGTACGACCTCTATAACAAAAGGTAATGTCGCTAGCGCGGATGTTTTCAGAACAGTGGAGCCATAATAACGAAGAGATGGTCTGGGGAAGTGATGGGCTGGGTGCATGTAGAATGTAGAGCATCTCGGCGCAACGCACCTCCCCCCTCCCAAAAGACAATAAACTAATCGGGCTTTAACAAATGGGTTTGTGGGGCAGAGGGAGTGAGCTGCTTTTTCTTCAAAATGTTTTGATTACACCAGAGACAACCCTGTGTCTGCCAGTGTTTGGAAGAAGCTCTGTTGTTAGATACACGATCTTAATCTTAAAGGATTCTATTGGATATACAGGTTTGCGGAGATTCTGTTAAAATAAAGGAGTAATCGATTTCTCTCTTGTTAATATAAGCAAGAATCATTAAATAAAAACAATATAATAATATGTCTATAATGCTGTTAGTTCTTTTTTTCTTTGAAGGGGAACAACTCTGTAATTATGTTTGCTCCAAATATATAAGCTAGTGGTATGGCATAATACCTGTCCTCAATAACAAGTAATACAATCGATTTTTTTTTGTTTATGGTGTTTTACTAAATTACTTTTAGTGGACAGGAGTTCAAATATATTGTTATACGTTACATAACTTGTTATCTTTTGTTTACCTTAACTGGTCAATGTCATGCCAACATAAAGTGATGATTTTAAGTTCTTTGAATTTACAGACTTCCATCTTAGTGATCAAAAAACTGCTATATTATTTGATGAACCATAACTTAAGGTCCTTCCAGAGTCTAGATTCGTTAGGGGAAACCTCAATTCATTAACAGAGTTAAGTTCCCTTTTCAGACCTTGCGATCTATAGGGCAGATAATGTTAAGGTTATCTGTTTCTTTAGCCAACGGTTAACAAGCAGGGTGTCATGTGGCCAGCACAACGACCAACCATACTACATAAGTGGTTCTCAAACTGTCTTCCGCGGACCCCCAGGGGTCCTAGAGACGATCGTAAGAGTTCCTCAGAAAAACGAAAATTGTATACGCAACAATTAGAATGACTTTTTTTTTTTTTTTTGCTAAAGGCCAGTTTATCCGATAAGATAATTTCAATAATAATCAATTCGCCCCTCACTACTATTTAATAAGTCTATTAAGAATTATTCTTTGACGCCCTAAGACAAAGATTAAAAGACATCCTTCAATAGGATACTCCCGACTGGGTGTTGAGCCCTCTTCCACGTTATCAAGGTCAGATCCCAATCACAGATGAATCCATACTAAGGCAGGAGCAACTTATTGAAATATCCACACACAAAGAACTTAAAAGTAATGTGTGGTCAAGGATACCACAAAATCTGGACACGAAAAACGGAATCCACGAACCTCATCGTAAATAAAAGAAACCCACTGGAACTGTGTGCTCGTTAAGAGTTGCGGGGCCGCTACTCCAAACTATTCAGCTGGACAGAAATGTAGGTCATAAAATCTATTCTACTTCATCCAAGTCATTAAATTTTAATTTTTTTTTTATTTTAAATAAAAGTTATAATCTCAATAAACAATCCCACTGTACATTGATTTTCTTAAACTTATGTGCTATACATTTATGTAGCTTTTGCACTTAGGGTTCCGTGGTCAAGCTTTTAGGGATCCCCGGGTCAAAAACGTTTGACTGTGATTGTCATTGGTCAGGGTTGCCAAAACATTTCAGCCTAGGGGACCTATATATTTCTGACAAATTTGTCATCGTCTGCGTCCAATCTTCTATGGCTTCAATATACACTGTGGGCAAAAATTTCGAAGGCCGAATACCACCGCGTCGCGGACCGGATATGGCCAGCAGGCCAAAGTTTTGGGCTTCACTGTCGAAAGGGAAACTTAAAAAGCACGTGACAAAGAAATTGTTTTTTTCTCAAAAACCAGTAAAATTATTAATAACAGTATTTAGTTAGGGTTTCTTGGCATGTACCAACACAGACACACACGCATGAGATTGGCAATCAGGGCCGGTCTTAGGCCACTGCAACCTATGCGGCCGCTGTGGGCCCCACAATTTCATAGGCCCGTGCGAATTCTAGGTGTAAATTATTAAATTAAACCATTTTAGCTTATTATTAAAGGTTCCTGGAATTCTCCTGAAATTCTAAAATATTACCTACTAAAAAGTCATGAAAATCTCCTGAAATTATTAAAATCTTCTGAAAATAATGCAAATCTCCTTAAAAACAGACAAAATTGTCATTTCGGGGTGTCATTAAATATGGACAACGCCAATTCTACTCGCAATAAAAAAAAAAACGGCATTGTCAGCTTTCATTTAATTAAAATATAATAATAAGTCGAATTTTAACCAAAATAAGAAGTTCAAATATTTATTTACTTTTGTTGTCCTGGCATACAAATATTGATCTAAATCTATCTCGACCTCTTAAAAGACAAAAGCGATATTTTGCTAGTCAATAGTAAATCTAAAAGGCAGATCTAAATGTTTATCGGCTTTTTGTTGGAAAACTACTATCTACTGTAGATGGCTCGTAAAGTTAATTTGACATTGATTTTGTACTTAGTAAAGTATGATTAAAATGCAAAGAAGAATTTATTTTCTAAGACAAAATCTTAACTTTCCCTTATTATCCTTATCACAACCCAGAATGGGCCCCGCGCAATCTATTTCGCATAGGGCCCCGCAATATGTAGGACCGGCCCTGTTGGCAATGTTTAAACAACACACACACACGCACAGATCACACGCGCACACATAGCCATGCACCTAATAATCTCGTTAGAATTATCTCTCCTGGTGCCAATAATCTATGTTTACGGACAAAAGAATCATTTCGCCATGCCCCGGGGTGAGCTAATAGCTGCCAACAAATGTATACTCACACCCACTGACAGAGGCACACGCGTGCTGGCACATTGGTGTTCTGCATCGAACTAATTGAGATACGACGCGGCAGCGTGGTAGCAGACTAGATGCCAAGCCGAAAGTCCTGGGTCGGAAATCTAAGAAGATATAATCAAAGTCTTGAAAAAAAGACTTCACTTTCTTTCTCCCACGTAATTTACATCCCAGAATACCCAGAATGCCCCTGCAGGTAATGCTCATCTTCGATCACGAGTTCGTGAAAAAAATTGTGGAAAAAAATATAAGAGAGAGCAAGGCGGGTCGCGAAACCACGTGATCCTGGGATCATTTTTGGAGGACTTGGTAGCTTTTAGTCCGAGCTCCGAGTCCTTGTAGGAGTTTATCTATGTCTACAATACTTTCTTTCCCATTCTTCTGTCTGTACTATCGAGCAATAGTACTGCTGACTGTATGTTACATGCCATGTTTATTTATTCATTTATTACAGCCCTGAAGCTTCAAACTTCATTAATATATTTTTTAAACCTGTCAAGTGGATCTCAACTCACCAACTGCTTGCAATAGGTGCCCACTCAAAGTTACCTACTCTGGGGGATTTGAACAGGGTCCTCGTACTAGAGTATGTACATGTCAACGCGGAACTCCAGACAGCCTCCAAATAAATAGTCTCAAACCATTAGTCTCGCCTCTAAGCCGAAATTCTTTAAGCTAATAGTCTCAAGCAAATGTGATCGAAGCCAATGTTCTCAAAGCGAACGGCTTTAAAGACAGTGATTCGTACGAAGCACGTACTATGAAAGTACTATCAAGGGGTTTGCGTATATATATAAACAGAAATGAAAAAGAAAATGGATGCGGTTGGAGAAAGTGGAAGATTAAAAAAAAAGGCGTAAGCCAGCAGAAATCAGATTATAGAGCTAAGGCCGCGGTTAGTGCCAGGTACGTCTATCTCTACCATCTAAGCTTTCTTCTGACTTTATCCAAAGTAAAAAAAAAAATAATAATTTGTTATTGTCAAGATAAACCTTATTCTCTGCTGGTCTATACAGTGTGTGTGTGTGTGTGTTAGGGTTGTGGGTGTGTGGTGGGGTCTCTATACCTGAGTGTACAAGTGAAGGCTGGGTTCTTGGTGGATGGATGGTCAGACCAGGACGTCAGATTAAAAAAACAAAATACTCGGATCATTCTATCTTGAAGCCTTATGTTCAGGAAAAAAGCGGACATGATTTAATGTACAATTTAAGAAAACAATGGGATAAATAACAGACGATGTATCTTAAAGTTGATCCAAAACATCTTTTTCAATATAATAACAGAACAGGATCCTGTTCAAAATAAATGTAGTTTGTAAGAAATATATTAGTAGCCAACTTTTTTTCCTTTTGACTAGCTTATACTACGATGACCTCCCTGCAGGGAACAGTACCAGGGAAAAGTAGAAGAGGCAGACAGAGAAAGCCAAGGTGAGACAACATTAATGCATTGACAGGCCTGTCTTTGAATGAGATTCTAGTCAAGGCAAAAGACAGTAATGGAACATACGGCCGGACAGATCACGTGTGGAGCCCCAGCGGTCCAACATATTAAGCGATAGGTGGTGGAGAAGGTGTGCTTACACTGACTTATCACGTGTTTATTAAGATTGAAAGTGTCGTCGTGTTCTTAGGAACCGAAAACTTTGCAGTTTCATCAACATCATGCACAGTGGGCGGGTGTTTTGAGGACCAGAAAGGACTTTTTAGTATTACCGTGGCCGTCCAGGTCATATGTTGGACATCACTGCAATATAACAACAAATTCAGAAACCAAACAGAGGTGCCTGTGTAGGAATAAACTCTCTGATAAAGGTTAAAAAAAAGGTTTCGTAAAATATCTAGCATATTTGGAATTATTATTGATTACACCCCACCAGAGTAGTAAGTAAAGTATTTGACGACAACATTATGTATTTTTAATGAAAATGATATATGTAAATATAATGAAAACATTAAGTAAGTTAAATCAACTTCCTTCAATCGTATGACGGGTCTAGCTCAAGAGAGCCTGGGTATTGGCTTCGGTTGGGTCAGAAGGATAAGGTACAATCCGTGCGTACTTAATAATGTTGAAAGAATATTTTAAAATGTTGATACCAGTAGCAAAAGGGAGATGTGGAAAGATTGAATATTATGATGTTCCAAACATTGTTGCGATTGATTATGAGATTGTATGAATACCAACATTGATGTCAAACCTTTTCCGGCCTGAGGGGCCATATAAGTTTCCGGTGCATCTTCACAACAAATCGTTGAAATCAACGTTGAGTCATTATGTATTGTGGGTGGAAGTTTCTGTGCATCTTCACAACAAATCGTTGAAATCAACGTTGAGTCATTATGTATTGTGGGTGGAAGTTTCTGTTACGTGCGCATCTTAGTGTGAATGTGAAATGGTGCGATTGCGTGTTGAAAGGAAAAGAACCGAAATGGAGGACTATGAATAAGAAAGTGTTTCCAGTGTTAATAAAGATTAAAGTATTTATAAACTGTGATTTGTCGTTTACATGTCTAAAGAGTCTCATCCAATATGAAAACGTAACAAGTGGCGCCAACGCAAAGGTAAAACCTACGTAGTCCTTTATACACAGTTGATCTCCTGTCAACAGACAGTAGAGATATCATATTATATAGTCTAGATCTAGTGACAGGATACTATTCAATTTGATTAATATTAATAGAAAATGGCGGACAAGGCTGAGGTAGCAGCGTTGAAAGAAGAGGGAAGGTTGTTGGAGCTTGAAGGGGCAGAACTAAGAAAGTACGTACAAGAAAGGTTGATGGAGAGGGAGAGATTAGCAATGGAAAGAGAAAAAGAAAAGGAGAGATTAGCGATGGAAAGAGAAAAAGAAAAGGAGAGATTAGACATGGAGGACAAAAGAGAAAGAGAAAAAGAAAAAGAAAGATTAGACAAGGAGGACAAAAGAGAAAGAGAAAAGAAAGCCATTGAAAAGGAGAAGAAAAACGAATTAGTCGCCATTGAAAGAGAAAGATTAGCGTTTGAAAAAGAGACAGCAGAGAAAAAGTTAAAAACAGACCAAGGAAAAGAGAATGATAAAAGAAAGAGCACTAGCGGATCCAGAACTTTGGAGTGGGGGGGCGATTTTTTTCCAAACCCTAACCCTAACGCCCAGTAAACCCTAACCCTACGCATAAACGTGCATACAGCGCGCGCGCGCACACACACACACACACGCACGCACACACGCACACACATATATACATATATATATATATAAATATAAATATGAGAATAAAAAAAGCAGCATTTCTCAACCTTCGGCGAAAACCAAAACAACTGGGGCAGCGCTATAAGGTTCTCTTGCCATAAGCGTTTTCTTGCTTTTTTCACTGCAGAAACGCATTCTCCTGACAAGTACAGCTCATTATTCATCAATGTAGTTCGGGGCAAAGCCCCGACGCCAAAAGCGTTTTCTTGCATTCTTCATTGCAGAAACGCATTCTCCTGACATCTACAACTCATTACCCATAAATGAAGTTTGGGGCGAAGCCCCGACGCCAAAAGCGTTTTCTTGCATTCTTCTCTGCAGAAACGTATTCTCCTGACATCTACAACTCATTACTCATAAATGGAGTTCGGGGCGAAGCCCCGACGCCAAAAGCGTTTTCTTGCATTCTTCACTGCAGAAACGCATTCTCCTGACCTGAAGCTCATTATTCATACTATTAAAAAACGACCTTTCGAATAATGTTGTACTTGAAAAATATTCTAATTTGAATTTATAGACCCATAATACATTGCAAATAAAACCGATTTGTTCCTTGAAAAGATAGGATACCCCACGTATTTAGATTTTCGCTTTGAGGATCGCCGCCGAAAAAAAACTTATTCGATAAATAGTATTCAAGAAAACTCTGGCATAAATTGTGAGTTATAGTCCCAAATTTATTTAGCTAGAAAATTATCAGATTGAGTAAAGGTTGGGAAAAGGTGACTATGAAAATGTTATTTGAGTCTAGAACTCATCTCAATCATGACTCTTCTACAGAAAAATTTCGTTTGAATTCTAACTTTTCCAATGCAAAGTCTTTCTTAAAATACTTATGATAACTTCATGTGAAATTACAAAAACTCTGTCTGGAAATGGGAATGGCGGTAGAGTGAAAACGATTAATCCTCGCTCCTTTACTAATTTCTGCTAAAGATTGCATTTGGCATTAAAGAATAGGTGTGGGGCGACTCGATATAAGAATTTAATTTATAGTATATATAAATTATATTAGTGACAGATTTTTTTTATTTTGTAATTTCTTAACTATAATACAAAAAGAAAAAGTATTGATTTGTCCGATGGGGGAAATGCGATTGCATGTATCGCCCCTCCCACCTGGTACAACCCTTTTCATTTAAATTTTCTAATGATACAATTTGAGATTAGAGTGTGGTACGACATATTTACAATGGGTCACATATCAATACGTAGTTTATATTATATAGATATTCAACTAATTTTATTCACAAACTATGATTCTCCACAAAAATAGGACCGCCCCCCCCAGCACTCAGAGGGCTAGAGTGGGGAGGGCAGTACTTGCAATCGCCCCCCCTCACCCCACCGAATCGGCCAAAATACCAGAAAGGGAGCGACATAATATAAAATTTATATATTAATTCAACTAATTTTGTTCACAAACTATGATTTCTCAATAAAAACGGACCGCCCCCCCACTCAAAGGGTTTAGGTGGGAAGGACAGAAGAGGTATTCGTCCCCTCCCCCCACCAATCGGCAAACAGGGAACGACATAATATAAAGATCGGTTAAAATATCAATAACAAGTTACAAGGATATAGATATTTAATTGATTTTGTTAGCAGGCTGTGATTTCTACCAATAAATTGGACCGCCCCCCCCACTCGAAAGTTAAGGGGGGGGGGGGCGGGATTGATACCATCGCCCCCTCCCGACCCCACCAAATCGGCCAACATACTAGAGGGGGGGCGAAATAATCTAAAAATAGGTTGAAATATAAATAATTAGTATATATTTTTAACATAAGTAATAAATTCGTATACAAATTGTGTGAATCCTATACAAAAGTTCGTCCGCCCCCCCCCCCTTGGGGGGGGTCGGCCGAGTGGGGGGGGGCGATCGCCCCTACCGCCCCCCCCCTGGATCCGCCAGTGAGAAAGAGTGACTCTACAGGGAATAAACTGGCAAAATATAAAGGTTTGATATTCAACGAAGACAAAATGGACATAGACATTTTTTTGAAGAAGTTCGAAATAGAAATGAGAGAATTGGAATACCCTGAAGACAAATGGACATTCTTAATGTCGAGATCATTTACAGCGGAGGTGCCTTCAAAAATATGTATGAACCAGGGTAACTACAGCATTGTGAAAGAACAACTACTTCGAACTTTCGGGAAAACAGAAGCTTTCTATCGCCAACAGTTTGTTAATTGTGAGATAGAACCAGAGGATGACCCGCAGACCTTCTTGGACAAAATGAGCAGCCATTTCGATAACTGGATAGAAACTGCTGAGGTAGAAAAAACCTTTGACAGTCTTAAGACATTTCTCATGCTGGACAAAGTGATGTACAAGTGTCAGGAGGAATTAAAAATATTTCTGTTGGAGAGGAAACCGAAATCCATAGAAGACATAGTAAGACTGATAAGGGCTTATAAAGTGGCTCATCCCGAGAAGAAATTATCTAGAGGCAGTGACATAGAAGAAATAGTTGCCTTTAACAGAACATGTGAGACACAGAATAACTCTCACAGAACAAGGGAGACACAGGATAGACAGTATAGAAGTGGTACATATGAAAGACAAAATGATAGCCGCAACGGAAGATATCAAGGAAACAGACAGGAAAGAAAGGACTGGGAGAAAGGTAGAATAGAGCAAGGCTTATCATTGTCATCTGATACTGGAACATTGGAGATTTTTCAGACATTCGTAGGGAACAAGGCAGCCAAGACCATCAGGGATACAGGGAGCACTATTATTGGAGTGAATAAGGATTTAGTGGAAGACCATGAATATACAGGCGAATCTAGGAAGTGTGTTATGTTTAATGGGAATATTGTACAATTACCGATTGCTAAAGTTAGTATAGACACACCGTATTTTAAGGGGACAGTGGAAGCTTGTGTTGTAGATCAGGGTGAGATAGATTTAATTATTGGGAATATTCATGGGGTGAAAATATGTTCAGTAAGGGAGATTGAGAATTGGAAGAAATATTATGGGATAAAGTCTACGCGAGGTAGAAATGGGGATGTGGAAGAAGACATAAGATCTCATACATCAGATGACATGGGTAGCAGAGAGCACGAGAAGAAAGAATTAACAGATAAGGTAGAAAGCAATGCAATAGGAATGGGTCCAAATCAAAGTAAAGTAAGGCAATCAGTGGTACAGGGAAAGCGATTTAAACCCACATATAGACGTACAAGTCCATACATCTTATGCTTTAATTGTGGGAGAAGGGGGCATATTAGAAGACAGTGTCAACAGTTAATTAGAATTAAGGAATCAAGGTACAATAGTGGAGAGGCGTATACGAGAAAAGAGAGGGATATTAGCAGCCTAGAAAACAGTACAGCTAGATCATTCGGTAGTAGGATCACAATGGGACATCATTGCAGCGGAAAGGATGGCATGTCGATAATGTTAGAATTATATAGATATGATTAGAAAAGGTAGGACTGATGGACACTAATTATTGTTCTATTCTACAATGAATAAATATACGTGTAATGAAGTAAATATTGTTGTTACATATACATATAGGTTAAGGATACTACATTATAGAAGTTTGTAAAGGCTACATAGGAAATGTAAAAGAGTATAAATACTGGAAAGTAGATACGTAGATGTTGCACAATGTATTTAATTATGTGTGGTTCTGTTGGATTATAATTATTCTATTAAAATTACATTTGTAAGAAAATTATCGAAATGATGTGGTAGAAATACATAAAAAGAAACGTCAAGACTGGAATTATTATATAGGCCTGATGATACTAAGACGTAAATAGCATTGGATTAAATCTATGGTAGCCTATGAGGAGTGTTGTTAGTTATAAACTGGGTCATGTTGTTGAGGCTACAATATACATGGAGCCAAATAGACCTTGTTTGTTAACTATGTGATTGCGACTGGAATGTTGGTGTTTGTACAGGCATAAAATTATGAGTGGGGAGTTGTATTAATAGAAATATGATTACTTTAAGGTATATGTTAACAGAAGTGGTTTCAATTGCTCATAATAACAGTTATTATTGTGATGAATATAATTGTTATTCCATGTTGGAATTGTATTGGTATTAACATGACATTGTGTTTGAGTTTGTTTAGTTATTACATTATGGTTTTATATGTTACCGATTTTTTTTTAACTTGGAATAGTCTGATAATATATTCAGTGATTTGTATTTTGGACGTTCGATGTACATCGAACTTGTTAAACAGGGGGGGTGTTACGTGCGCATCTTAGTGTGAATGTGAAATGGTGCGATTGCGTGTTGAAAGGAAAAGAACCGAAATGGAGGACTATGAATAAGAAAGTGTTTCCAGTGTTAATAAAGATTAAAGTATTTATAAACTGTGATTTGTCGTTTACATGTCTAAAGAGTCTCATCCAATATGAAAACGTAACAGTTTCCAACGGCCGGATATTGCCCGTGGGCTATAGTTTGGACATCACTGAACTAATACAGAAAGAAACTAACACAGTTTGAATAAAATACTTGACTACATGAGTTTGAAACGATTTGATACAATTCAAAGAATACTTGAACAGGGAGCGACATGAACGTTCTTGCACAACATTCATTGAGAATTAACAATACAAATTTCCTCATTAACAAACATTATCAACAGCCTCAAACATGAAACATCCCAATTCCTTAATCTTTTCAACGCGCCGAAATTCCTTTCACGAGTTACTTTCGTAATCACTAACTCAAAAGTCAAGCTGATGATTACAAAACACGCCCCTGTCAATAAATGTTGTACTTCTTTCAAATTCAGTGACAACTATTTGAACAGTTATTACAAGACAACTCTCACCTCTAACTCTCACAAGACATCGTCCTGTTTATCTCCGCCACCCCCACCTTTCTCTATCACTAAATGAGTAAAAATTCGGCGCCGGGAAATCCGAGGATCTTGGATGAACGCTACTATAATGCACATTTGTATATTTCAGTCATTTTTAATAACAGTGGATCTATAAATTTATTTCATTTCCGCCTGTGATCCATTCTTGGGCTTAGGCCGCCAGCCGGCTTCCTCCAGGCCTCTCGGTTCTGGGTGAGTCTCTCCAACTGCCCTCACGTCTTGCCTAACTGCTTGGCATCTGCTTCCAAATCGCGACGCCATGTATTCCTGGGCCGTCCCCTCTTCCTCTTTCCTTGGGGGTTCCAGGTTAGGGCTTACCTTGTTATGTTGGATGCAGGCAGGCGAAGATTACTCTATACAATAATACTTCCTTTATAACCTGAAATTCATTACTAATTTTTAAGTTCAGCGTCTCGCTAAAGATTTACCGGAGCATGTTCAAACAAATGTATTTTCTACAGAGGTATACACAATATAAACCTTATGTTGTTTGTTAAAATCGGTTGGTGTATATAATATAGAGAATTGTTGATATGTATAAAGATCTATGTGATTCCATTTTTTACGAGAGTATGTATTTGACACAGTAAAGTCTGTAAGGCTCTTTTAAGAAAGTTAAAATATACCAATTACATTTACGGTACTTATAGTCATTCAAAGAGGCCCGTTCGGTGACCCCAGGGGTCCATTCAGGTGCCGGCCCAACGGGAAATCGCCTGGTCGAACACAATGCCAGTCAGCCCCTGTCTCAAAGCAAACAGCTCAGTCATTAAAGACACAAGTCTCAAAGCAAATGGCTTCAAAACCAATAGTCTCAACGCAAACGATTCAGTTAATAGCCTCAAAGTCAATCTCTTAAAGACACTAGCCTCAAAGCCACTAGCCTCAAAGCAAAAGTCCTCGAAGAAAAAAGGTTTCAAAGCCACTAGTCTCAAAGCAAAAGGTCTCAAAGCATCCTAAGGATAGATCTGTGAAAAAAGGAAAGACATACTGGCCGAGGCTTGCAGACGGTATGCGTGTGATAAGGTGAGATGGAAGACCAAGCGTTCTAAGAATGACGTCTCTTATGTCAAGGTCATTTCATCGCTAAGCCTGGCACATCGTTCTAAGGCTGTGTAGAAGGTCGTCTTCTGCAGCTTATTATTATTACCGTCAGAGTATTTTTATAATACGAAGAGATAATCCGGATGTTTGTGTTATTTCAACCTAGAGAATAGCTTTGTTTATTGATTGCCATGGCTCGTTCAGACATGATATTCTATACTGATTTGTATGTAGAGAAAGAGCACTTTCATGTCTACAGCCCTGTACGCCCTAGCTTCGTGAAAAGGTCATACAATGTTGTTCTTATCTTTTCTGGGCAGATTAGATGACTGTTCTAAAAATCTGAAAGTTACGGTTTGATTCATTATATCTATCTATATGGTTTGATTTTATCTATCTACTAAATTATGTATCTATATGTATTGATATAATAACTACTAGACTTTTTTGTGGGTTCTAAATAAGTATTACAACACTTTAGATTTAAAGAGCACTTTATTTTAAACAAACACTAGTTTGTCATTACTGTATAAATGTTATGCACAATTATACACCCTATTACGATTCTTTAAAAAAAAGTTCTTAATAGTTCATTCACTAATTCCCGATACTCCTTAATGATGTAGTTTAATGCTCCAAAAACTATGCAAGAAAGATTTTAAAGACAAAAAGTAAAGTGATTTTAGTATTTAAAAATTTTAGTTTTGATGCTACTGAACGGGACGTTGATTCGGACCATAAGCACTGGGGTCATTTTAGTGAAACTATTTGTTGTCTATTTAAAGAAACAACTTTTGGTGTCTCCGGTGTACAGAATACAAAAGTGTATTTTTAATCCTGTAGCAACATATATATAGAGAGAGAAAAGTAATTTTGCTTGCTGCAAAAAATAATTTCTATTTTTTAGATGACAAATGTGATTTTTTGAAATGTTCAAATATTGAATTTATTTTATTTTTTTGTATATATTTTTTACGATCTCTAATCTCTTTCCATCTTTCAAACATTGACTTTATTTTTTTGTACATATTTTTTCAGATCTCTAATCTCTTTCAATCTTGATATTATATTTGTCTTACGTTTTCCTTTCATTTTATCGCTACCATATTTCCACATATCTCTTTACCTTCTTCATCTCTCTTCCTGAATTTTGGCTTTAAGAACATGTACTCGATCACAAGAGTCATGGTAAACACTTAGAGAAGATTAACGTGATTGACTTTTAGTGTGAGAGTCGCCACTAGAAATAGATTCCAATTGTTTGTTCACGATACAGAGAACGTTTTAGGTTTAAAATAATAAAAGCAAAAACAAAAAAAAAACAATGCTGTAGTAATCCTATTTTTAACAACGCTCCGAATTAATAATATAAAAATAACCAGAATCTTCGAAGCCAAAGTGTCAAAGTTTAAAAAATAGTTATGTGCAATATTGCAGACAAGACAGAAAGAAGAGTGGGTTTTATTACAAAACTCACTCTGTCTGTCTGGGTGGATTATCTTACATGTTATTTCTCCCACTTTCCATTCTCGGATCAAGTTGAAACTTTGCACATTTAACATCTCTCAATGACAACACATGAATTGATTTTAAATAATAAACAATCAGTAAATCATTTGGTGGTTATTAATCAATTTTGCTTTATATAAAAAATGGGGAAAAAAACTTGCAATAATGAGATCAATGTGCAAAGCAAATATTGAAAGATACTTTGGATTCTTAACTTTCTGAACATTATATCTCGTAACTTTTTGAACATTCTATCTCCTAACTTTTTGAACATTCTATCTCATAACTTTTTGAACATTCTATCTCGTAAATTTCTGAACATTCTATCTTGTAACTTTTTGAACATTATATCTCGTAACTTTTTGAACATTCTATCTCGTAACTTTCTGAACATTCTATCTCCTAATTTCTGAACATTCTATCTCCTAACTTCTGAACATTCTATCTCCTAATTTCTGAACATTCTATCTCCTAACTTCTGAACATTCTATCTCCTAATTTCTGAACATTCTATCTTGTAACTTTGAACATTCTATCTTGTAACTTTGAACATTCTATCTCCTAACTTCTGAACATTCTATCTCCTAATTTCTGAACATTCTATCTCCTAACTTCTGAACATTCTATCTCGTAGTTGCTCCTGACTTCTACGTATTCATTTTGAGTCCTAGCCCTCACTAAACGCACCTGTCGCATTCATCTTCACAGAAGGTTTGGGCCGAGCACTCCAAATTTATAAAAATACACATTTCAGGCTCCCCCCTCCACGTCCGACCGCCCCCCCCTCCCCCTGTTCGTCTTTTCTCCTTTCCTGATTCATTGACGAAGTGTCCCTGTTTAAAATCGAGATTTCCGTGAGGCTTAATTGGGCGAATCTCGGGTTACCGGAGGCAGGGAATGGAGCGAAGATACGCCTTCGGGTACTCTATCAAACACCACACACTGCGATCTGCGCGTGAGAGGGGGGTCAAATGTAAATAAGTGTATAATTGGCTCACGCTGGGGGGAAACTTCCCTAGAGATAGGATAAGGGTGAGTAGCGAAAAACAAAAAATTCCGGTTTTGACCTTATAAAATGGAAAATCAAAATAAAGAGTGAAACACTACTGTAAAGACAATTAAATACCAAAATTACCTGTTGGTGAGGACGGAATGAAGTACCTTTTTTGACAAAAGTTTATATGACCTCAATCCGTCTCTCCGGGTGCAAATCTTTTACACGGGTTTTTTCTCCGCTTTCCCAATCTCGGTACAAGTTCAAATCGTGCCCAATTAGTCACTGTCTAAGACACTACAGGATTCAAACAAAAACAAACAAAAAAAAAAACCCACAGCTATTTAGTGGTAATTAACTAATTTTGTTTTATAAAAAAGGGAGATACATCTTCCTGTATTTAGAGATAGTACTGATTACGCTGATTCCCTATTATAAGGTTGTTTTTTTTAAGTGTTTCAGCAAAACTCAGCTGAAGTCGGGATTCGAACTAAAAGAAACAAGAGCAAACGTCAAGTTGAAAGAAGACTCTTGGCAGACGAACACGCCGAAATCAAATCGTGAAAAATTTGAGGTTTTCATCTATGGCAGGGAAACTATAAATAGCCATCTTTTCGTGTGTGTGTGTGTATCTGGTGTACACAATAAATGAAGTGTTTTTTTTTTTGTTTTTTTTAAGTTCTATGATAAATTTTTTAACACTTATTAAAACTGCAGATTGTTAAACTTTTCGTTTGACATTCTTTTTTAGTTGGCAGCATTGCAGTTCAATTTAGCGTCCTTGATCTAGTTCAGTTTATAGTGAAAAATCACAAAAGATGGATTCGAACCCGGGACCACCGCGCTTCCTTTTAACGTTGTAGAAGCTAATACAATCAGTAATAAGGAAAATGTTTCTTACATAAACGTTAATGCACAATCACATTTGAAAAAAAAGATGTCTAAATAAATATGTGTACTTTGTTTTTTTTGCCTTGAATTAAAACCTTTACCTGGTACTTAAAATATATATATATATATTAACTTCTTACATAACAGAAAATCATACGTACGTCTGTAAATTTTAAAATCTCATTTAATAACAGATATAGATTTTCATATTTAGATCTAGGAATTACAGAAATAGAAACGAAATAGTTGGAATCTTATGAAACATTTGACATGTGTAACTATTTTGTGGTAAATTACATGCTTGACTAACCCTGCCAATGTGTTATTTTCTTGTCTGACCACTCACTAACACTATCGCAAAACCGTTAAATGCACAAGGAAAAAACCACGTGTGGTCTTGTCATTATGGGCTGCACACTACAGTACACTAGGCCTGCATGTGTACGTCTTTCTGACCAGTTGGACACACGGTATATTTACTTTCTGGACATGGAGGGTGAGTAACTATTTTAGTGTACAGATATATCTACGAACATGCTTGACTAGCTACGCCAGTGTGTTAAGTTTCTTGTTTGTCCACTCGACATTAAGCAAACACTATTGCATAACGCGCAATGATAAAAAAAAACACCGGGTAGTCTTGTAGTATCATCGACTACACACGTACAGTACACTAGGCCTACAGATTATTAAAATCAGTCTGACACAGTCTATTTACTTTTTGGTCAGGGAGGGTGTGGATTAAGATGTTGTTTTTTTTCAAGAGTTGGTTATCCTAGATCTCAAAAATAAATCCTAAGACTAGTATTTATTATACGTTTCAGCTTCGTCTAAGGTTTAAGATATAAAAAGGGTGTACTTGATGTTCCTGCAGTTAACAAATTATTATTTGCAAAAAAAAAAAATAATTGATTAAAACTACTAACTATTGACCTAACTCGCTTATCAAATTCCCACTATACTACTGTATGTGTCCCAGAACTGCTGGACTTTACTAGTAAATAAAGACATTGACCTTCAAAACTTCGGAGATCAGGCATTTCGTATGAGATGTAAGCCCATGTGGATTGTATGGCTTAAAATGTATCCGGACTTTCATGCGACTAGGGCAGGAAAAAGGACAAGCAAATGAAAGCAAGAACTCTGAACAATTTCTGAACAAAGCTTTTACATTTCTTATTGTGATACCATTAAATTCGTTGTTTTTTTTGTTGTTTTTTTTAAAGGAAATTAAAAGAAAAAAAGAGCTGTATATAAGATACTGATGTAACTACAAAAATACGGAATAAAATGTATCAAAAGAAAAAAGACATACTGGAAAAAAAAAGTATTTAATGGAAAAAGAAAAGGTTAATAAACTAAAGTGTTTCGTTTCGAAAGAGATGAAAGAACTTGTGGGATGTATGAGGACTTATCACGTGTCTACAGCGACGAATTGAACAAAAATGAGCGCGTGAATAATAAACATTTTATGAAGAAGTTTTACATTTTTTCTTGTAAGACCATGAACCTTGTTTAGAACTAGTCTTAGCCGCATACTACACGAAGAGGCAGCCATCCCAAGTGGTAAGTTATGTAATTCCAATACCCGATCACCCATGCAATTCCACCTCGAATATTGAAATTTAAGGTTGCCTGGTTTTAGAAATATCTTTGTCCTTATTCACCTGATAATTTGTGATTAAAAAAAAAAAGAAGTTATTTTTAACTTTACAACACAATTAACAAAATCACTTCACGGCACGTAATTTTTTTTTTTCAAAGGGAGGTAATTAAAGAAGGCTAACTGCTCATGTGAAAACGTTTATTTTGGGTTATTGGCCCTGCCACAGCTCAGCTGATCAAATACAGCAGTAGGAAAAAGAATTAAGATGCCTTCATTTACAGACAAGACCAAAAAGAGGGCGGTGCGCCCTGAATGTATTTAAAAAAAAAAGTTTCTTCTACTTCAGGTATGAGTGATCAGGGCGGTCACGTTGGTCGGTAATCAGTAAACCAGGGCTCAAGAAATCGTTTTTTAATTAGGTGTTGTATTTGTAACAAACCTGGCATTAGATTAGCTGTCTAGAATCTGATGATCTTAGCATAGAGGTTAGTGACGCTGACGATATAGAAGAAGGAGAGAGAGAAAAAGAGAGGGAGAAAAAGAGAGAGAGGGAGGGAGACAGGCAGAGAGAGAGAGAGAGAGAGAGACATGGAGAGACAGGGCTAGGGAGAGAGAGACTGCGTCAGCCGTCGGCTACAAATTTTAATGGCTGAAACAGCAACCGGAAATGTCCGTCGCAACATTGGCGCGCGCGTTAATTCGTAGCTAATGAAGTAACCCAAAGAAAATTTCGTCAACAACTGATAATATTTTATGTGTGTTAGTGTGCGTGTGGATGGTGTTTGGGTGGGATAGCGCTTGTGCGTGTGTGTGTAAGTGACTGCGTGGATAATGAACTGTATTGTAGCCAATGAAGTTAGTGTGGGGTGTGTGTGAGAGCGTCTTTGAATCTGTGAGGGTGCGTGAGCGCGTGTGTGTGAGGGGTTTGTGAGTGCGTGTTCGAGAAAACGTGGGGGTGTGAGAGTAAGTGTGTAAGTGTAGCTGTAAGTGTGGTGTGTGTAAAAGCGTGTGTGAGTAAGTGTGTGAGTGTAGCTGTAAGTGTGGTGTGTGTAAAAGTATGTGAGTGTAAGTGTGTGAGTGTAGCTGTAAGTGTGTTGTGTGTAAGAGCGTGTGTGAGTAAGTGTGTGAGTGTAGTTGTAAGTGTGGTGTGTGTAAAAGCGTTTGTGAGTAAGTGTGCTAGTGTAGCTGTAAGTGTGGTGTGTGTAAAAGCATGTGTGTGAGTAAGAGTGTGTGATGTGTGTGAGTGAGAGGTTGCTTGTGACGACATGTGTGTGTATGAGTGGGTGTGAGAGTGCGTTTGGGTTTGGTAGTGTTCCATTGTGAGTGAGTACATGAAGAACTAGAGTGTAGCCCAGCGTATCTCAAACTGTGGAGTGCGGCCCCCTTAGGGAGCAGCAAGATTCTATCAAGGGCGGCGTGACGTCCAGCCAAAACAGGGGGGCAGGGGTGGGGAGAAAAGTTTGTTGTTTTTTAAGGGAAAAAATATATTCGTGGTGCTTAAAAATCTGTTACAACAAAGTAATATAAAATTAGTACCGACGTTTTGAAAATTAAAATATTTACAGTAAGATTCGTCTTCAGAACATAGAACCTGTTATATATCAGTAAATGGAATTAATCACATGATTTACTTCAACTGTAAGATGGTGGGCTCATCACAATAACCCCACGGTGTAAATCCTTCCTCTTTGTTCGCCAAATATTTGATTAGAATGTTTTTGTAAATAAATTAATAACCAGTGGCGTATCCGACAGAGAATGTGAAGAGGTGTGGAAAATGTGTGCGTGTTTTCTGAACGTAACTCAAAGTTCATAATACAAACTAACAAGGTCATGGCTTAGAGCAGCAGTGGAGCGGAACTGGTGCCCTATCCATACGCACTCTTACAGAAGAAGTTACAGGCTAGAAGTTTCTGGGTTTTTTTCTCCCCGTGAGTGAAAGATACTTTTTATTTGTAGCGATATATATGATATATACCAGTACTAGGTAAGGTAAATGTGTGGTAGAATAAATTGACTACCATGACCTTGTCATGTCTCGGGCTATACATCTCATTCTCAAGGTAACGCATGAGTGGACATGGTCGTTAAAGGAGACGATAAAAACAATAGGGTGCAATACAAGACTATATCATTACGGTACCTAAGGACCGAGTCCATTGCACTAGCGGGGATGGAAGAGAGCCCCAACACCCATGACACTATCTACATGGTTCCATCATGGGCCGTATTATGGAGGACACCCTTACTGCTGATGTGTTACAGAGAAGAAATATGCGGAAGTTTTGCGGTGTGCTCGGCCTTTGGCCTCGTCTCTAACCCTAGCGTTTTGGGATGTGAGCCATCGAGAACAGGATGTAACAAATTTATATCAGCTTGGATCTCTCCATACAGAACAGTTGTTCAGACAGGCCGATGAAGCTTCCAATGGTCTAGAGTGACTCTATAGAGTTTCAATAGTCATCGAATCAACTCTCAGGACAACTACAAAGAAGAAGAAGAACCTTGTCATGTAATGAACATGCACGCACACACACACACGCACAAAGAGTAAAACTGGAGATCTTCCATCACGTGCACCACCCATGCAGTTTTCCGTCAACAGTGCCCCCCGCACCATAATATCGACTATCAACTGTGTGAAGGACTTGATAAAAAGACGATCTTGGGGCGTGCACGAGAATGAGAAGATAGGACGAGATTTCAGGGGAATGGTGGGAATGTATTATCTTTCTTTGTTTTTTGTTTTGTTGTTGTTGTCACCCATTGGTGGAGTAACGAAAGGGAGGTCACTGTTTGCACGTGGAGAAGAGAGACGTCAGTTACATCTAGATCTGATGCCCAGAGACTTGACCTGAGATGATACACAGAGTTGTGTACACGTTTCGTAGTGTGTGATGAGTGCAAATCTTTTACCTTGTGTTGTCTCTATGTTTGTTGGACCGTTAGGGCACCAAACCTGAACCGTCTGCCGTCTTTCTCTGTTCCTATCGGATAATAACAGAAAGGGAGGGGGAGGTAGAAAATTAAATAGGGAACTGAGAACAGTTATTGGGGGAGCAGAGTTGGCCTTAGAAGGGCGCGGGGCCCTGGGCGAGTGTCATATGCCGGGCCCTGAGCCTTATACATATCGTACTTCATCAAGCTAACAGGCTCGTCCGCCTCTAACGCTGTAGACTTTTTTTTTTGTACTAAACATAGTAACTAACGTAGATACTGTATTATTATTGGCCTTTCACTAATAACATAATGTATTGTGATTATTCTGCATGAACTATTTCGCCTTTTAAGGTTCATAAACGTAACTACTGATTCAGAAACATTTTGCATGAAAAATCAACTAACTAGAAAATATTAATTTCTGCTAAGCACGCTGAAGACGGGAATTAACAATTAATAGGAGAGTCAGAACACTTGCAATAACCAAAAATGTCTGCCTGGTCGTGCGACTTGCGCGCTATACTGTCGTTCGGACTTATCGATGGTACCGGATTCAAACCCTGCCGGCTCCAATTACCCGTCGTTTTGCGAAAGGTTTGGAATAGGAAGTAAATTATCTTCAAATCTGAAGGAACATCCAAAACATGTCAAACATTTTAACATCTGTAAAACAGACGGTCACAGACGGATTCAGTCACGAACTTTTCCTGGCTTGTAGCTTCGCACTAATGATTATAATATGTATCTTCTATCCCGATGCGAGGTCAGAATGCCGAAGCCAAATTGATGTTCTTTAAGAACAAGTTGTGCGATAGCAGCTACAATTGTTCCTTGACATTCGCAGATTTGACTTTCGCGGAAGGGCTATACCACGGGTTTTGAAAAAAATAAAAGAAAAATACTCCCGTATTTTTTATTTTTTTTTAACAAAAGTTTTTCTACGAACACAAGTGGTATATGCACAGCAGCCTTTTGAAAAAAAAAAAAAAAAGGGAATACGTCATCGTCAACTTTGTGGATTCTGATTGGCCGAACTAACAGTAGAGCACATGAACTGGTTCAATCGAGGCCAGTCGTTACAGTAGGCCTCATCACTGACCTGCGACGTTTCAACCGTCATAGGTCGTGACGTCAGAAACAGATGGCATGTAAAGGTTATTGAGAGAATGGGAAATAGTTACTTTTTAATTGTGTACCTATAAGAAATTAAATACCACGGAAATGTTAATGTCTCGTAACGTATCCCCATCGACAGTCAAGAAAACACTGGCCTATATTTCTTTATTAATGCTCATTAAAAATCTATTTGTCAAAAATGTATTTATGTTACAACAATATAACTGACCTATAACTCCTTCATGTAGAAATTGCTATTGCTTTGGAACTGGTTCAAACCTGATCACTACGCGTTTTCCTATCAAATCCGATTGAGCGGTCGTTTATTTACAAAAGAAACGATGGTATTTGGTCGCTTCAGGATACTTATTTTTTATTGAGGCGAAGGTGAACTAAACAATTATAGCCTCGTAGAATGGACAGGTCATAAGATGCTGTCTTTACCGAAACTTGAACGCTATTTGAAACCAAAAATGTCATATTAAGAGGTTGCATGGTAATTGGTATCATTTAGATTATTTTAGATGCCTGGAAAGCTTCCTAAATATTGAGTAACAAGTCCTAGATTAATGAGAACTGATCTGGATTGCGAAGCTTAATGTTGTAAGTAGATCTACGATCGCGGGGCACCCCTCAGGCGCGGGGCCCGGGAGCGGTTGCCCCACTTGCCACCCCTAGAGTCACTACTGTAGGGAAAGAGCGGGGGAATTTTTGGCCGACGCCAAGTCTGTAGTGTAGAGACAACGAAAAGAAATGCAAGGGAAACAATGTCTATTAATATTACATAGCCAGTGAGACGCAGTGAGTTATCGCCCCGCTCGTCCATTTTTTATTTTTATCTTTTTGCTATGACGAATGTCGTGTGTCGATGTCGTGTCAAAGTGTCAATGGGTGTGATTGTACTAGTGCCACGAGTGAAGTTGGTATTGTATAACGTGTGAGTACACTCAGTACTTACACCAGCGTGTGAATGGACACACACGAGTACGTACAGGTAATTGTTCTATGAATGGAACCTTCGCGTCATGCATTTTGTGTAATGGTGACAAGTGGCAGAGAATTGAACCGACGTCGGGTGGTATAATAGTGTCACTGAGTTTCTCTCTCTCCCCCCTTTCTCTCCACGTGTCTACTGACATGCCTGTCTCTCTATACATCCGGCAGCCGAGCTCTGTCGCTCTCTTACTCTCTCTGTCTATATCTCTTCCTCTCTCTCCCATGTCACAGCCCCTTCCCTCCCTTCAGTTTACTCTCCCAACTATTACATCCAGGACAGTGGACAAGAAAGTCTACTTGTAACGTAACTAATGTTTAAAGTAAACATGAAGCTTAGCGATGAGCTTGAACTAAAGACCCGAGGAGTCCGGCCCTTTTCGGCCTGAACCAAATAGCTCCATCGAAATGTCTAACCAGTGGAGTCCGGCTCTTTTCAGCCTTAAAGGTCCATCGGAATAAGAATAATTGGTAGTGAATACAGACATATTCAAAGCTCAAAAGATTTTGAAGAGGATTCGTATCACCTGTCTTATCACAACAACATTACATTCGTAATGGACACTAATAAGGTGGAATACAAGGGAATACAGTGAATTGTTGTCATATAGGAAATGATTATTAACTCATTTTAAATAATAATATTTACAATAATGATAACGAGAACAAGAAAGAGAAAAGAAAAAAATGAACAGAAAGAAAAAAAAACAGTGTCTGATAATTATGGAACACTGAAGATGTTTTTCCAAATTTAAAAGACCCTACTATGACCTACATATTTTGCCACAGTAACACAAATAAAGCAGTCGTCTTTTCGAGCAGATTAAGTAAAACATATGTGATTATGTGTTTGCGCGCGAGTGTTTGTGAAGTGTAATAATGTAGCAATTTATTACATTGATTGAAAAAAAAAATTATGTTAAATTTCTTCGATGACCAAATAATAAAAGCATTAATTAAGGCTTGAGATTAATGCAGATGCACTTGCCAGAGACTTACATCTACAGATTTTGCACTAATTTTGACAAATTTCTCCGTTGGAAACAAGTTCATCAATTTAAAAGCTAATGCTAAATTTGGAGAAACGAGATAAAAGAAACAAACACATTTATTCGACTGACATGTCTATATATAAACCTGTAAAATGGGTCTCTCCAGTGCCAGAAAGGAAAACAGATTGTTTGAACATATTTTCTCTGGGTTCACTTCTATCTGTCAGCGCTGGAAATGTTCACGGATTGAAGAACATGGTCTGTGACATTTCCGGAATCTAAGAAACCGCCCTCGATTGACCCCTCGCGAGATGGAGGTGGATGCCTGCTGTGTGGGTGTTTGTATGGGATGAGGGGGGGGGGGCGGGAGGCAAGATAGTTTTCTATGTTATGCGTCTGTCACAAGGTTAATGTTACAGATTCCAGCTGTTGGGCCCGTTCAGAGGGGATAACAAAGGGGGGGGGTGTAGTAGGGAGACAGAGGAGGGGGGGGGGGTCGAGTGGGAGGTTGAAGGGATGTTGTAAATTGTAAGCTGCAGTGAAAGGGTAAGGTGCGGTGTGATGCTGGCAGCCAGGGCACGTGCCCCACACTGGTTATGTCTACAAGAACGAAATGCGATGACTGACTGACTGACTGATGGTTTAAGCATTATGCTGTATTGCAGAGTATTGGATGGAGTCTGGGTTAGCGATATCCAAGAACAATTAATAAATATGTGTTTTTATCTTTTAAAAGAAAAACGATTTAGCAAAGACTAGTTGTTGTATCTTATCTGTTGTATCTTATCTGTTGTATCTTATCTGTTGTATCTTATCTGTTGTATCTTATCTGTTGTATCTTATCTGTTGTATCTTATCTGTTGTATCTTATCTGTTGTATCTTATCTGTGTTATCTTATCTGTTTTATCTTATCTGTTTTATCTTATCTGTTTTATCTTGAAAACGTCTCTTTAAAGGACAAAATATCACTTGAAAAAAAATTGCTATCTAGTCCAAATTAGTCCAAAATACTTCAAGAAGTGCGTATCAAGCAGCAGACAATAGTTTCCGTTGGACTAGACGATTGTTAGATTATTTATTTAATTAATTAATTTATTTATTTTTCTATAGCTTTCGTATAGTTCGTGCTAAATGTGTTGGAGATTTATATAAATACCCCTCTCCCCGGGGCCGACAAAGATTGGGCACCTCAGCTTTAAAAACTATTGGGAAAAAAGTGTATGAACATGTCTCAGCTATTTAATAAGACATTCTTTTAATGTGTGTTTTCCCAAGACTTAAGGAGTCCAAGTCTTAAACCTCAGACAATTTTACTGCCATACCGCGTTACAACCGCCTCACAACTGAAGATGTTGCTCTCATACCTTGATAGAAGCTAACGAGGTCATAATTTCACTCTTCATTAAATCTGATTAATTTACTGTACAACATCGATTGTTCTATTTTAATGGGTTCCCGACATTAGTTGGGGGAAACGCAATGATGGTTGATCCTTGTGCTTAGCCACAAAAAAAACAAAACAGATGACCTTTAGATCGTCTGCACCACAGATCGCAAGGTCTGAAAGGGGTAGTTTTATTTTTACAATGCTTATATCAACTCACTAGGTCTGTCCTTCTGTCTGTCTGGTACAATTTACACGTTATCTCTCCTACTTCACATCTCGGATCAAGTTGATACTTTACACAATTGTTTAATGTCCATAACATGAGTCCATAAAAAATAATATCAATTTATTAATTAATTTGTGGTAATTAATATTTATATATACTATAAAGTAGAAAGTAAGGCGTATGTATGTATGTATGTATGTATGTATGTATGTATGTATGTATGTATGTATGTATGTATGTATGTATCATGTATGTATGTATGTATGTATGTATGTATGTATGTATGTATCATGTATGTATGTATGTATGTATGTATGTATGTATCATGTATGTATGTATGTATGTATGTATGTATGTATGTATGTATGTATGTATGTATGTATGTATGTATGTATGTATCATGTATGTATGTATGTATGTATGTATGTATGTATGTATGTATGTATGTATGTATGTATGTATGTATGTATGTATGTATGTATGTATCATGTATGTATGTATGTATGTATGTATGTATGTATGTACGTAAATTCGTTCCTTATATCTGCGAAGTTAGAAGTCCTGACGTACTTTATTAACACAAATCGGGTAAACCCGTTTTAATTATACTTTATATCTCATTCATCTCGCGCTTCTTTCATTTTTAATAGATATGAATGTATCGGCTTAACGGGTAAACCCATTTTAGCAAAACTACTTTTATTTTCGTAGCGAAAGAGAAAAACTTGAAAGAATCATAAGCTTAGTATAACATACACCTAAATCCAATCCACTACATTAGTAATACACACACTAAGACCCACAGACCGCGGGTAATGTCCGGCTAGTGTATATATATATATATAGAGAGAGAGAGAGAGTGAGAGAGAGAGAGAGAGAAAGAAAGAGAGAGAGACAAAAAAGAGAGAGAGAGAGACAAAAGAGAAAATAAGTCTTTCAGTTTTGAGATATATGGTTGTAAATGTGCAGTTCTTTCCTTTATATAAGCTCTTCTTTTTCAAAGTATTTTTTTATTTTGCTTGATAGTTTTATTAGCTTAAAATTCGTCAAATGCATTTTAGGTAATGACATGAAAAGTTGATACTTCCAAGGAAATATTCAAAGACGATGACATAGTCTAACGTTATAGCAACTAATGTTACTATAGTCAGTGGGATGTAGATAAATGATCTAAATATTAGCAGTCTTCAAAACAATGTTGTTTTATTTCAACCAGACGTCACTTAGATTTGAGAGCGCAAAGCATCAGGTCAATGTGATAGAGGGGAAAGGGTGTTTGGGGTCATATTTATAGAAGGTAACAAAAAAATAAAAAATAAGAGAATGCCCCCCAGTGGCGCAGACACCCGTGTGACATTTGTAGGTCAGCAGAAAGTGAAGATGAAAAAAAAATTCTTCTCGTAGCACAGAGGGCAACAAAGCACGAGAGAGCACTGCGTCTCGCTCTGACCTCGTGAATGCACGCGCTTGCACGCGCTGCCTTGAATGTAACAAAACACTCGTGGAAACAAAAAAAAAGTGCAATTTAAAGATCGGGCATAGGGTTGAGGAGGCAGGGTGGAAGGCACAGGGCATAGGGTGGAGGAGGCAGGGTGGAAGGCACAGGGCATAGGGTGGAGGAGGCAGGATGGAAGGCACAGGGCATAGGGTTGAGGAGGCAGGGTGGAAGGCACAGGGCATAGGGTGGAGGAGGCAGGGTGGAAGGCACAGGGTGGAGGGCACAGGGCATAGGGTGGAGGTCACAGGGCATATGGTGGAGGAGGCATGGTGGAAGGCACAGGGCATAGGATGGAGGTGGCAGGGTGGAATTCACAGGGCAGAGGGTCGAGGAGGCAGGGTGGAAGGCACATGGCAGAGGGTGGAGGATGCAGGGTGGAAGGCACATGGCAGAGGAGGCAGGGTGGAAGGCACATGGCAGATAAGGCAGAGTGAAAGGCACAGGGCAGCGGAGGCAGGGTGGAAGGCACAGGGCAGATGAGACAGGGTGGAAGGCACATGGCAGAGGAGGCAGGATGGAAGGCACATGGCAGATGAGGCAGGGTGGAAGGCACAGGACAGAGGAGGCAGGTTGGAAGGCACAGGGCGGAGGAGGCAGGGTGGAAGGCACAGGACAGAGGAGGCAGGGTGGAAGGCACAGGACAGAGGAGGCAGGGTGGAAGGCACAGGACAGAGGAGGCAGGGTGGAAGGCACAGGACAGATGAGGCAGGGTGGAAGGCACAGGACAGAGGAGGCAGGGTGGAAGGCACAGGACAGAGGAGGAAGGGTGGAAGGCACAGGGCGGAGGAGGCAGGGTGGATGGTACAGGGCAGAGGGATCAAAAAAGAGGGGCACACTGTAAATGCACTGGGTGGAGAGCAGAGTGTGGAGGGTGCAGGGTGGTAGGAGTTAATTAATAATTATTTTTATTACAAAGCTTATATCAACTCACTCTGTCTGTCTGGAAGTCCCAGTTCCCATTTCGGATCAAGTTGAAACATCCCACAGGGTTACACTTTGTAGATGACATGACACATGAAACAATTCATAGGTAACCGATTTGTTCACTCATTTCTCGTTAATATTTGATTTTGTTTTTACATAGAAAATTTACTCAACCTAAGGGAGTTAAGCCTTGTGTACAGACGTAAGTCTTTTGCTAAAAATTTGAAACTCACAACTTTTAAACTATAAAACCTCTTTTTATTACTTAGACATCTTATGGGTCAATGAACATCATAATACACTGTAGAGGCTCGAGATTCCGAGTCAGACCTTAGACTACAGACTTGAGCTACTTATTACAAAGTTTATATTAACTCATTCAATCTGTCTGTCTGTAAAAAGTTTGTACATGTTATTTCTCCCACATCCATTCTCGGATCAAGTTGAAACTTTGAACGGTTATTCATAAGCATAGACAAAACATGAGTCAAGAGAAAAATTACCAATGAGTCAATTAATTGTTGGTAATCAATTAGTTCGATACCAACAAGAAAAATGAATCCTTTAGTATTCACAGATACGGCTAAATCTGTAGGGTTTCGTTCTCTTCGATAAATGAACACGTTATTTCTCCCGCACGCTTTCTCGGATTAAATCGAAACTTTAAACAATATTAAATTCAAACTAACAACATATGAATCAATTTAAAAATTAACAAATTAGTCAATTATCGATTGGTAATTAATGCTTTTGATTGATATCGAATAAGGGAAATAGCTTCTACATTATTGAGATATAGCGTATTAAGTGTGGAGTTCTTTCCCTTAGATAAAGTTTTAAATATTTTGCTTTTATTAAATAGTTTTTTTTAAAAGCTGAACGGAAGCTTCCTTCCTAATTCCGAAACGGTCCACAGCAAAGTAACTGGACCATTGCGCAACTTAGCTTGCTATAATCATGAAAGTTTCCCTTAACAAAAACAACTATTTCAAATACGAATATTTCAAAACGCACGAATGCATCATTTTT
Source organism: Biomphalaria glabrata (assembly GCF_947242115.1). NCBI lineage: Eukaryota > Metazoa > Mollusca > Gastropoda > Planorbidae > Biomphalaria > Biomphalaria glabrata. Next base: position 42,568,969 of record NC_074716.1, on the reverse strand, counting down.
AGTCTAGATCTGTTGAAAATTAATGACATGATTGATTCAAAATAATTGATGCAATTTCACTCAACATAAACTAGCTTTTTTGTTGTCTTTTTTAATTGTTTGTCTTATAGTTAAGAATAGGACAAAGTATTATATCGTAAAAGATTAATAACATGTTTAGAAGTTTGACTGGAGATAAAACAAAATGATAGCAGGTGTTTCAATAGGTGCTTAATGGAAGTACTGACACGGAAGAGTTTCTTATTTATTTCTAATAGCTTTCAAAGAGTATATTCATTATTTGATTTTGTTTGGGGGCTGCCGGCCTCATACCATTTTGCTAGGACATCTGGAGCTGACATTAATTATTCTAAATAATATTGTACCTTTATTTATTATCACACAAAAGTGCTTGGTAAATCATTTTTTTTTAAATAAAGCAAGTAAACTTACATTTGATAGACCGAACGTTCAGTGAATAAACTAATGCCATTTTGTCTATAAATAAATAAGTCGATATAGTTTGAAAAACAGGTAGATTCATCTATGCATTGCAATCTTTCTTTTCAATTAATGATACTGAACTTTTCAAAGACGTATCCTTAATTCCCAAATACAAAATTAGCAATTAATTTGTCATGGATGACCAAAGTGAGACTTCGTTGTGAGAGAGAAATAAATATTGTATTATAATATTGTATTATTATATTGTATTATCATATTGTATTATTATATTGTATTATTTTATTGTATTATTATTTCACGCATATGAGCAGTTTACCCTTGCTTTTGGTTAGGCAAACATTTAAACAAATTATCCCGCGTTGTTCGGCGCATTGGGCAGCCAGCTGTCTCTATAAAGATCTCTCGCTGGCAACATCTTTCCACCTATTGTCCTCTGCCCTGACGTCCTCCAAGAAAGTGTAGCGCCAGGTTATACGACGACGTTCCTGTTTGCGCTTTCCTCGTATTAGTCTCCATGCCATCGCAACTCTTGGTATGCGTGATTCATTCTGTCGGAGGACTTGTCCCTCAAACCTCATGCGACGCTCGGTCAAAACCTCATTAAGTTGGCATAAGATGTTGTTTGAGACCCGATGTCTGAAACTGACTCCTAAAATCCACATTAAGCTTTAAAACAAAGGCGTTTTTTTTTTCGCAAAGATAAAGAAAATTGTGAAAATAGCCCATACTAACAGCAACAACAAGAATACAATATCTAGTCATCCATAATATCGCACATAAGAGACAGTATTTTCTTGAAGTATTATTTCTTTGGGGGTTCGGATGCAATTTTATCTATATCATTTAATAATGTAACAATTGTAACTGCCCTTATCGTTAAAAAACGCCAGAAAATGGGTAAGCTTACATCATTTCATCTGATTTATTCAAAGTTATAAATAAATAATTAACATTGAAAATTAATAATTTTCTTAAAAAAATTTGTAAAGAGGTTTCCATTTAACTTCATCACCAATAAGATAATAAACAACATTTTGACTTTCAGACAGCCAACAAAGAATTAGTAATTAAACAAGTGCATGGTACTTTCCCATTAATATCATTGGGGGTGGGGCGTCCTCTGAGTTTATGTGAAAACACAAACTCTCTTTGCAATTTCGCTTTTTATTCAAGGTTAAGGATTATTTGAGATTCGCAATATATTGCATTATATACCATACTTTGTAACAGACTAATCATTTGAATTCTTTAGATCCTAAAGATTACGACAGACTCGCTTTCCACTTCTCCTTTTCATCTATTTAAAAGCTGCCCCTGACTTCCCTCCCCCTTTTTTTTCTGAAGTTTATCCTTTGAAAATGTTTAGTATGATGTCATAAACTGGCTTAGACCGTCCACTTACCTGGGAGCTGAATGATTTGGGTTCCGGGGAATCCCAGACAGTAATGACGTAATCCAGGACCATGATGTCAGGTTACTCTCCCCGCACTTGTTCTCTCACTCTCTCTCTTTTTATGCCATTTTCCCCCCTCTCGTCTCACAGAGAAGCAGAATGCAAGATAATCCTGTATCTCTTCTCCGTCATGATAATTGCACGCACGTTTTGACTTGAAGATCTCAAAGAATTTTTTTTTTAATGTTTACACGTTTAGCGTGCGTGGGAGAGTGTGAGCGTGTGTGAGAGGAGAGAGAGAGTGTGAGGGTGAGTACTGTGCTCACTAGTTGCTCCTCTCCCGTCAGCACATCGGTTTGTTTTAGTTTCCTCCATGGTCAGCCTCTCAATCAGATTCGAATGTTCTCCATGTGCTATAGAATGGCTGTCTCATTATTTTTGAAAGGCTATCATTGTAAGTCTAATCTCCTCCAAGTCACGTGGTATAATTAATCCAAGAGAACATTGAGACCTAAATAATATCCAGGGACTGTTGATAAATAATCCATTTTTTAGAATTCACTCAGCAGACGGTAATGAATTGTATTAGCTCAAATGTCTTTTAAGATATCACTATTTTAAATAAATGACACCCATATCAGAATTTAACTAATCGGATATGAGTTTCCATCTCAATCAATTAACTGCTCAAACTTCTTATTTGTTAACAATTGTACAAGTGATCTTATATGTTAATATTCAGCATTATTCCAGTCTAAAACCTATACATGGCGCCAATATCTCGGCCTAGAAGATCACATCAAAGTCTGAGTGTACATGTAACACATTTTATATGATTGTTTGTTCTATATGTAATTATAAAGTTATAACAGTTGTAAGGGTCCAAGAATGTTTTTAACTTTTTTTTAATACACTTTATGACTTAGGAAGATAAAGCTGTGGCAGGTGAGACATTCTACAAATCACACGGTGAAACACTCCTATTTCTTTTAAGAAAAGTTTATCGACACAGAAAAAAAGTACTTACAAGCGAGTCCTTATGAATATATTTTGTTTTTCATCTAAATAGAAAAATACATGGACAGACTATTTGAATACACAACTGCGCGCTGTGAACACACCCGAGCAGAAGACAAAGAACGATAACCCCCGCCTAACATGACATCGCAACGTAATTTCTGTGTATCGCCTGCAAATCTTTGGGGGGAAAAGTTGTCTGCCCTTTGCCTAATTGAATGAAACAACATCGAAACGTTGTGAGCATAAAACCGAAGAAGAAAAAGAAAATGGCGAAATGGCATCTGGCCTTGTAATAGACCTTAACGTTTTATGGACTGCAATCAAAATAAAAATAAAATAAATTATTTCATGTAAATCTTTTCTTTGTATTTGCGTCTTCCAGTTTCCGCCGCACTGACATTTAATTACGTCACATCTGTGAGGTCAAAGTGACTTCTAGAGTTTTCATTTTTATTGTGCTCCATTTCTTATTTAATCCACGAAAATCAAACGAGAATCAGTTTAGTTATGAAACTGGAATATGGGAATCGAAGTAATCAGAGCAAAGCAAAAAGAAATTATTATGTTCTGTGGTTAAAAAATATGAAAAAATTACATATAAAAAAGAAACCTAGATCTATAGCTTTGGGTGTGTGTTGGCTTAGATTCTTAGGACGCGTCTGAGTCCATCCAAATCTAATCAGTACCTGCCATTAATTGGGGAAAAGTATGGGCTATTGGTTGTTATGCTGACCACATGACCATGGGCCACAAAACCATTAACTTTAAATCCTCTCTCTGCACAATACATTGCAAAAGGGCTACTTTCACATATTGCTGTGTCATAGAAAATTACTTCTAGATAAAGTGAGAAAAAAACAACTCTTTTTTACGAATAAACCCTAAACCCTAACACCTTTTTTCCCCCACACCCATTCTTGGATGTAATTGAAACTATGCACAATTATTCATTAGCGTTGACAAGACATGAATCAATTATAAAAAATTATTTTAAAATACTGGTAATTATTATTTCGTTTAATACCAACAAGGGAAATGAATGCTTCAGTACTAACATATATGGCTAAATATGTAGGGTTTGGCCCTATCACATAATTGTACACGTTATTTCTCCCACAACCATCCTCGGAACAAGTTAGAAATTTATAGAATTTTTTATTGTACATAACTAAACATTTCAATTTTAAAAAAATAGTCAATTAATTATTGGTTATTAATTTATTAGTTTCATATCGAAGAAGGAAAATACATTCTACATTACTGCGAGATATAGTAGCAAATGCAGAGCTCTTTCCTTTCGATAAGCTTTTTAAAAAGTATTTTGTATTTTTTTACTTGTTAAGCAAATGTAAAAGCCTAAAAAATAAAAATAAACAAAATAATGCTCAGGAAACTTGTAGATCAGCATCGATGCCAACACTAAAAATTAACGTAGGAAAATCCCGAGCACAGATACTGTAGGAAGCAATAGGTATCACGTGGTGTACGCATCAAGAGAAGTGTAAACAGGAAGTTTATTTCTACTGGAAGCACGTTGGCTTAGACTATGTAGTAAGGTCACGTGTCATCCGAACCTTGCAGAAGATGAATGTAAACAATAAACAACAACTCAACACTAAGATGTAGTATTCAAGAATATAAACAATGCAGTAGCATGTCACACACAACAATACAGCCACATGTCACACGCCAGAACTCGCATCACCTTCGTGTATTTCTCCTTCCCGAATTCATGAATCATAAACTATTCGAACCAATGGTATAAACTATAAATGTCCTGAACTTCTACTATATTTAAATTATAAATCTTTCGAACATAAAAACAAACTATAAATCTTCCGAACTCATAAATGCTACGAATATAAATCATGCCAGCCATTCATTCTTCTATTAACTTGAAACGGATCCTAACGATTATTTCTACTTACAAACTTAAACATGATAACAATTGTTTGAATAAACATTTCTCTGTTTCAATAAGTGCACATCCGTTTCAGAATAAAACACACACAGTAAAAAAAAACCAAGAAAGAAAAAAAAAAAAGATAAAGGAAAAAAAAAATAAGCGCAATTTCTTCCCGCTATTACCACCTTGCGAGATTATCACGTCTGCTCAACACAGAAGATAGTTGTGTTTTACCGCCTTTTGTAAAATGACTCTCGCCCACAGGTTTTTGTTTTTGTAACAGCCTGACATCATACTGTAAGTTTAAGGAATCATTACACACTTGTACACAATATGAAATGTTTACATTTATTACTTGTTGAAATGAGCGGGAACAATCGCGAACTTCTCTATAAACAAAATTACAAAATCTCACTTTTGAAAGTTTAAAAATAAAAACAAGGGGAGATAAGATCGTGGCGTTTAAGATTACTAATACATCTATTAATAACTGTGCTTTTCTTTCGCTAACTCACGTGCAAGTCAGTTGTTGTTTTTAAAGAGTAAAACTGAAAGTTGCTATTTTTAATAGTATGTTTGGTTGAATGATTTTAAACGTTTAAAACATTAAACATCTGTTCCATCTGTATAGGCCTAGGATAGCATCCTATAACTTCTATGAGGCACTACGATCAGGTCTTTTATGAACAAGTCCTTAAGACATAATGCAGTCAAATACAAACGTAATAGATTACATTAAAATTAAGCTTATATAAAGGAAATAACCACACAATTACTTAATATCTCTCAATATTGTAAGGTTTATTTCCGTTTTCGTTATAAAACAAAACTAAATAATTACTACTGAGTAATGACTAATATGCTATTTTGTTTTATTCATTCATGTGTTGTCATCGACAATGAATAATTGTGCAAAGTTTCAAATTGATCCCAGAATGGGAAGTGGGAGAAATATCGTGTACAAGATTTGTACCAGACAGACAGACAGACAGACTGAGTTGATGACAGCTTTGTAAAAATTATGTAGACATTGAGACATACACATGTTTTAGGGTACAGTATGGGGGTATTCAGATGACCCAACGTGGTAGAATCTTTGCGCCCAAAACATGCACACCCAAGACCAGTTACATTAGACTACAAAGATCTGTCATAGCACTGGGTTGATATGTACATCCACTACAGGGTTTTGCTTAAGAGAAATAGAGATCTATGGTGCAGACTTATCTGTTTCTGTGGTCATCTGTTTCGTGGGAATGTGATGTGGTCAGTACAATGACAACCCTTTCAACATTTGCCAATTGATGTCAGATAGTTATTACTTTTGCAAATAATTACAAATCCAACAGGATTCTTAACTCAAGAGCTTTAGTCCGCTACTTGTGGACAGCGCTCCCCTACCACTAAATATTGTTTGTTTCTATCGACTGCTTTGGTCTGTATATTCTACTGTATACCCATCTTCTTTAACTAGAGTTCCCCTTTTAGACTTTGCGATCTATAGGGCAGATGATGTCAAGGTCAGCTGTTTCTGTGATCCACAGTTAGCGAGGGTGTCAGGTGGCCAGCATAACGACCAACCGACTTTACTTTCCCCAACTAATGCCAGGTACTCATTAGAGCTGGGTGAATCAGAGGCGCCCTAAAGATCCCCACATTTAAAATACCAGTCTTCTCCAGGTTTCTATCCCGGGACCCCTCGTTTCAAAAGCCAAACGCTTTACCACTCAGCCACACACACACACACAAAAACTGAAACTACTTAACCATCGAACAAGATTTAACGAAACAAGAATAAATATATGTCCCGTGACATCGCTGTGAGCATCCAACCGCAAAGCAATTGAACATAAAGAAGCAAATTGTTAGCTATAAACAAATTCTTTTTCTTTTTTTTTTACTTAGTAACACTTAGTAGTTATTCAGTAGTTGAGAGTTGAGGCGTATACAGGTACATTAAGCAGTAGGCAGGGGCGCCCGCAGGATTTGTTGCAGGGGAGTGCGTGTTGCGCCCTCTGGCTTTAGTCGTAGCTTTAACTTTCTTATTACTTTCTAGTTACGCAGATTATTGAAGAAAAAGAACTAGTGCGCCCCCCTGCCCTCCTTTTTTTTTGCCCTATGTGATATTAAGAGCACTTTAAATTCTAAATTTTTGTTTCATGAAATAAAATAATTAAAAAAATAACTAAACAAGCGAACAAACTCTCTACTGTACCCGTTGCGTTTATCCGTGCCGTCCGTGCCTCCATACGGTCGATAGAAAATGCAAACGTTGACAGTGGCCATCGAAATTTTCAAAAACGTTCCTGATGAATTGCTTCTCGTCGCTATGGACAAGCTGGCGGTGAACGCTTATCGTGCTCAGTGCTGAGGGTCTTCTTCACGTTCCATCTCTTGCATCTTTTTAGGAACCCTTACAGAAAATGCGGTTTTGGAGCCCCGTAGGCAGGGGAACAGTGGTAAGATCGCTGCTCTCCGGCGAGCTCTCCATCAGCCTGACACCAAACAGCGATGACTTTCCATCCCTTTGGATCTGGTCAGTATGGAGGAGAGACGATTGTTGACGTGTGGGCAGCCCAGCACTCGCAAATTTACCACTCAGGCTTTCCCCTAGCAATGGAGAGGTCACTGCATCTCAAGCTGCAAAGGGAAAAGATCGTCTCTCGAGAAGTAAAATGCCACAGACAATGTCGGCCATCAACTCCTGATATCCTATTCTAGTTGATTACAATATCAGCTTCTCCTTGCAACTGTACTTAAGTGAAAGCATTGCTGGTTCAGTTGCTACTTTCATGAAGTTCATTCTTTTGAAGGTGCAAAGCATTGTCTAAAATTTGGCTACTTGGAATTCAGGAAGGGGAGGGTTCCACTTGCGTGATCTGCATCAGTTCCTGATAAAGCCTAGGCTGGTTTTGTTTGGTGTAACACATGCGTTGTAAGAAAATTAGAAAGGTTTATTATTATTATTGCTATTAGTCTAATACAATAGCTTATCCTTCAGTGGAAGCATTAAACTTAGAAGTTAATGGATTTGAAGGTGGAAAAGATTGGCTAGTGGTGGGCTACTCAGAATCCAGGGTGGTGCACATTTACGACCTTGCACCCCCCTGCGGGAGGAATACTGTATGTTTGTGAAATGTTGTTTTTTTTTTAAAGCTGACAACCGAAAAAAAAAATCAAAATAATTAAGATTAGCATTTTTTTTTTTTGCCTCTAGCGTTATTATCAAACTTAGATAACGTACAAATTAAAGGCATTTTCTTTTGTTAATGCCATTGAAGGTAAATGAAGCATTTAGTACTTTATATCGTTTGAATTCACTGACTTGAGGGATAAATTTAAGGATTGTTTTGTCTAAATTATATTAAACAATATATTGGTTTTATAAAAATGATTAGAAATGAATATCACACTGATTCTACTGAATTCTGTAGCTGTACAATTGATAATGGTACAGAGAAAACTTTCAATCATGAAAGTCATTTGAAATCCGGTACACATGTGACTTTGACCTATGTGGTACATTCAACTAATGTGCGCGTGCGTGTGAGTGTTTTGATAGTCAAGTTTTAAATCAAGAATGAGTGTGAAAAAATATATTGACCCATGTGAACTACATATATTACTTCAGCCCTATTTATTTTCAGGCCTATTTATTTTCAGGCCTCTTTATTTTCAGACCTATTTATTTTCAGGCCTATTTATTTTCAGGCCTATTTATTTTCAGGCCTCTTTATTTTCAGACCTATTTATTTTCAGGCCTATTTATTTTCAGACCTATTTATTTTCAGACCTATTTATTTTCAGGCCTATTTATTTTCAGGCCTATTTATTTTCAGACCTATTTATTTACAGGCCTATTTATTTTCAGGCCTATTTAATTTCAGGCCTATTTATTTTCAGACCTATTTATTTTCAGGCCTATTTATTTTCAGGCCTATTTATTTTCAGGCCTATTTATTTTCAGGCCTATTTATTCAGTATTTTTAACTGTATTCCCAATGAAGAAAACATTAAAAACTTAAAATGCACAATGTATAATTATAAATTACCTTTAATATTAATTTATTCATCGATCTCATTTTTTTTTTCAACTATAGAAAGATTTGAAAGTGAGGAAAAATGTATACATAAACTAGTAAACCAAAACTAAGAATAAAACACAATCTTATATTTGTTGTTTTCCCTTCACTATAGTATGAGGGCACAATGGCACTGAAGCATAGCACGGTTTGCTTATTTCAGCCTTAAAAACAAAAAAGGAATCCTATATTAGAGCCTGTAATGTATATGAACGACACGTGGATAAAGGTAAGACCATAGACCCAAGGTTGGACAATCTCTAGAAAATGTTTTGTTTCAATGTTTCGGATGTTTCTTCAAGTTCTGAAGATAATGCAAACCTATCCCAACCCTCCCGCAGGACGACGGGGAATGTCAGCTGTCACCGAGACAACCGAACAACCGTCCAGCGGGCATACCGCACGACCAGACAGTATGAGATAGAATAAAACTATGAACATGACGACCGCGTTGACTTAATGGATAGAGCGCAACGATATTGTTTCGGAGATCACGTGTTTGACCCAGTTTTAATCAATATGTTCGGATAAGCTGTGAGGCCGTCTCAATAAGTTTAGTGAGGTTATAGCTTCGTAATTAACTCATCATTGGTATACCCGAGCACGATATAGGATCTTGGATACACAGCGCACTAGTACTGTTAAACACAGCGCACTAGCACTGTTAAACACAGCGCACTAGTACTGTTAAACACAGCGCACGAGCACTGTTAAACACAGCGCACTAGTGCTGTTAAACACAGCGCACTAGTACTGTTAAACACAGCGCACTAGTACTGTTAAACACAGCGCACTAGTACTGTTAAACACAGCGAAAAGTACAACACTTCCTGGTACTATTCAATATTACTACTAACCCCAACATTCACTTTGGTGAAGAACTGAATGGTCCCGACCACTGACCTGGGCTCTACACGTTATAGAAACAGAAAGCAGACGCACGAACGAAAACAAAGCCAGGCAAACAACATGATTTAAAGAAGATGAAATAAAAACACGCACGTTCTCTGACACACACAAAACACACACACATACACAGCTTTTTCAAAAAAGCACACTCATCTTCTCGTCACCTGTAAAAACACACTCAGGTCTGAAAACAAAATTCAGTTCTAAACATTAAAACAAAGTTCAATGAAATCAAGCACAACTCTTGGCTCACGTCTGCTTTCTAATTTCCCGCGCGCTTTTCAGTCTCGCTCTTTTTTCACCCAAAAGTTACGTTTTATTTTTTTTTTTTTTTTTTGGGGGGGGGGTCATTATTCTTCTTTCATCGACACCTTCTTGCCTGCACCACTCCCCACGACTCACCCCCCCCCCCCAAATAATAAACTTCACCATTGTTAAACGTTTGAAAACTTGACTCACGTAGCATAACTTAACTGCGTAGCTTTTTTGTGTGAGAGTCAGAGGCGGATGGAGAGGGTCAACTTCGCTGACACCTACAACAGATAGAAGAAAAGATTGATGGGAGAATCTTTAGAAGTAAACAAAAAGATTGTTTTAGAGTATGGGTGATGACGAGCTTGAGCACAAGGATCACAGTACAGACTTATCAGAGTGTAAGAGAGAGGAGGGGGAAAAAAGAGAGAGGAGGGAAATAGAAGAGAGAAAATAAAGAGAGAGGAGGGAAATAGAAGAGAGAAAAGAGAAACAGAAGAGAAATAGAAGAAAGAGGAGAGGAAATAGAAGAAGAGAGAAATAGAAGAGAGTGGAGGGAAATAGAAGACATAGGAGGGAAATACAAGCGAGAAATAGAAGAGAGAAATAGAAGTGAGAGAGAGAGAGAGAGAGGAGAGATTGAGGATAAAAGACACATTTCTTATTCCATACGCTGGAACAAATTTCTACAAATGCTCCTTCTTCCCTAGTGCCATTAGAGAATGGAATGAGTTGCCTGAACCAGCCGGAAAACCCTACGACTTAGTAGTGTTTAATTTATTGATTAACACGCATGACTAGATAGACACGTGAAATGCTTAGGAAGTCATTATCTTTTTTCTTGAAGTAACGTCTGTAATATACAAGAGAAGAGAAGAGAAAAGAAAGATGAGAAAAAGAGAAAGAGAAAGAGAGAGAGGACATATTGGAAAGGTTGAAAAGAGGACTAAAAGATGAAATCAGAAGTGTGAGAGGGAGAGAAAGAACTGTGTGACAGTGGCAGAGTATTGTCATATAAACTAATCTATTCATTGACACATTTTACACCAACAAAACAAAATGTGTATGTATGTATCTATGTATTAATGCAGTGTTTTCTTTATTATTTTGTTTTCCTTAACGGAGCACTTCGCACATTCTGAGTATTTAGCGGAACACTTTGCTTATTTTTGAAAGAGATTAGTTCACGTGTCGGCCTACTAGTTAATTATTCCAGTAGTTCTTGGGACTAGGTCTCCGCGGAACAGTTTTGGAATCAAAGTATTAATGTATCTATTCTACTTTGCATGTAAGCATGTATGTATATTTGTGTCTATCTATCTATCTATCTATCTATCTATCTATCTATCTATCTATCTATCTATCTATCTATCTATCTATCTATATATATATATATATATCTATCTATCTATCTATCTATCTCTGTCTGTCTGTTTGTCTGTTTGTCTGTCTGTCTGTCTATGTGTCTGTCTATCTATCTATCTCTGTCTGTCTGTTTGTCTGTTTGTCTGTCTGTCTGTCTATGTGTCTGTCTATCTATCTATCTATCTATCTATCTATCTATCTATCTATCTATCTATCTATCTATCTATCTATCTATCTATCTATCTATCTATCTATCTATCTATCTATCTATCTATCTATCTATGTCTGTCTGTTTGTCTTTCTGTCAGTCTATCTACATATCTATCTGTCTATCTTTGTCTGTCTGTCTGTCTCTGCTTAATCTTTCTTTTTGTTTATTAGTATTTCATTACCGATTGGTTTATTAAAGAACTCTACATAGAGAGGTCAAAAGAAAAAAAAAAGGCGAACTTCGTTTTATTTTTCCTTCTAGAATATACTTTTGCACCCCCCCCCCGGCCCCTTATTGTTTAAGTTACTCACAATCTCATACACGCGCTCCCCCCTCTCTTCTCACGCTTATCTGTAGCCAGTGTATCCGTGTATCTTTTGATACCGGAAGTAATTCAGCAGGATAAACTATGATGGTTAATATCAACAGAGTCGAACAAACCTGTCGGGAGAGAGGGAGGGGTGGGGAGGTGTTTGAAGTAAAACAAAGGGAGAGTGAGAGACAGAAGGTGGATCATGTACTCAGCTAGCATCCAACAAGTTGAAAGGACAAGAGAGTTCACACTTGCGTAAACAGAGGCGTCTTCCAGCCCAACCGCCTAGTACTCCACTGACACTCCCTCCTCTATTCTATCGCCCGCTCACCATCGGATTGATCAGCAATCTCTCCCTTTCTCTTGTTCTTATTCTTTGTCCCTCTCTTTCTCTTGTTCTCCCTCTCTCTGTTTTGCTCTCTCTCACTCTCTATCTTTCTCTCTCTCTCTCTTTAGTTCTCAATCTGTCTCTTCTTTCTCTTGTTCTCCCTCTCTCTGTTTTGCTCTCTCTCACTCTCTATCTTTCTCTCTCTCTCTCTTTAGTTCTCAATCTGTCTCTTCTTTCACTTGTTCCCCTTCTCTCTGTTTTGCTCTCTCTATCTCACACACTCTCTTTGGTTATCATTGTCTCTCTCTCTCCCTATCTTTCTAATGTTCTCCATCTCTCTGTTTTGCTCTCTCTTTCTCTCTCACTCTCTTCTTAGTTCTCATTTTCTCTCTCTCCCTCTCTTTTTTTTTTGTTCTCTCTCTCTCTCTTCTTCTCTGTGTCTCTGTTGTTTTCGACACAGCCTCAGACGTCTAGCTCATGACACCTCGACATGAGATCTAGAACCTTCTGGACGCGTAGATCTTAACAAAGACACACACAGAGCAAAGTCAAACAAAATGACACCTTTCAACACCCAGCGGTCTCCGTTTGGTACTTACACTTATCTTACTTTTCAGATGGTGATTTAAAATGAAACACTTCCGGAACTTTTCCCGGAGTCGTAAATCCAAATTTTTCTTTGTTTGCCTTCTAGTGTTAAAAGAAATTGTGCTTGTTTATGTTTGGGATGAAATGAACCTTATAATAATGATAATAACAATTAAAAAAAACATATTTGTGAGTAGGTATGTGTTGTGGGATCATGTGGGGGGTGGGTCGTAGACAACTCGTGTCACACTCTAATCTTTGAAAGCCATTCTTTCATTTTCTAATACTGTTGCATGTGGTGATCTGGATATTTAGGACAGATTTAGACCATTATATGACTTTTGTTACTCCAAGGATGAAGCGCCTATATCCTTGAACTTTTTTTTTAAATAACAACGTATATTGCGGTTCAAAAATAGGTTTCGCAAACTAACATAAAATTAAATCATTAGGTCTATAAAACAACAATTTAAAAAATCAACGACTACCAATACAAACACAGCTTGCCTTTCAACTATGAAGGAATAAATATTTTTACTTGCCAACTCTGAATCAGATATTGAGAAAAATGTTTGAGAAACGATTAAAAAAACTAACAATGTCGATGCTATCAGAAGAACACAACCAAAATTTGATACAAAGGGAATATGAATTCGACGTTTTCAGTTAAAATTGCCAGGCGTATCATGCGCCCTAGATGTCCGCCGTTGTAGATAATATGTATAATAATTGTATTCAACAAGCATATTGCGGCTCAAAAATAGGTTTTCAAAGTTAACATAATTTTTGTACCAAGCACAATTAAAATTTGCGGGCTATTTAAATACGGCTTACATCTTTGAGTTTGACACCATTGAAACACTTTGACAGTCTCCTTTTCCACGCTCTCTCTATACATTTTAATAGAAGAAAGCTGTCAATTTGTTTACAACTGTTTCTCTAAACAAAAAATTGCCAACTAAACCGTTTTTGAATAAAAGCTAATCCTGCCAACTCTGAATTTTTTTTTCACCATCGAAAATCAGGCAAAGTGCAAAATTAGCAGCTCAATTCATGCCAACTTTTATCGTATCAATTTCTACTTGAGTAACGCTTATCGTCGTGCAGGTCATGCGGTGCTGTCACGCTAAATCTTTGATTTATATTCATGTTTTATAGCTGACACATTTTTTTAAAATCTCATTTTGTGGTCAGGTGCTGCCAACTTTGTAAGATTTACTGCCAAGTATCAGTATTTCGTATTGTGTGTGAGCGGGTCATTGTGTGTCTTGAAGGAGGAGGTGGGTTGTCGTAGAGTTGGCGATCGATTGAAAAGTTTTCTCGAAAATTAAATATTGATTTCGTAGTACTATGAAAAGAACGTGAAAAAAAAATAGAAGAGCAACAAGGGGAGAGAAATGTGAGAGCAGACGATTGTCAGAGTAGTAAAAGAATTCGAACGGACGCCGTGACTCGTGCCACAAGGCCATCAGTTCCTGAGGGTTGACGACTGACCCGGACCGACGTGGCACTAATAAACATTTCAACACATCGCGTTTGAGACATTGCTGACGGACAAGCAGACGAACTGACATGATGGATGCAGTGTGAACACTTGTTACGTCTTTTTTTTTTTACTAGCTCGAGGAGTTGTGTGGATGAAGAAGGGATTTGGGGGGGGGGGCAGTTTTTGGAGATCATCCTTACACATCCTTTTCCTTCTTCTTCAAACAGGAACAACTTAAGTGAGGGTAAGGCCTAACTCCGTCTTCTCAAGCGCACCGATTTATTTTTTTGTTATAATTATTCATTTTACATGAACCAAAAAGACTTCATCAACAGATGAAAATATTTTGAAAATGAAAAACAGTGGTATATAGTACACAGTAGTGACAAATAATGGAAGATGGTTCTACAGAGAAATATAGAAGTGCAGATCTTAGAAAATGGAGATAAGTTGGTCACACCCTTAGAAAAGACACCAGCAACAGAGCTAGACAGGCCTTAGAGTGGAACCACCAAGGCAAAAGAAGAAGAGGAAGACCAAAAAGAACGTGGCGACGCAGTATACTAGATGAAGCCGAGCGGACAGGAAAGAGCTGGGAAGCCATTAAAAAACTAGCAAGAGACCGTAGAGAGTGGCTTGTTTTTACTGAGGCCTTATGTTCCACAAGAAACGCAAAGGAAACATGAAGATGAAATAGACTGGCACATGCATTTGAATATTTGTTTATTTTTATTTTCGTTGAAAGTCGTAGATCTAATATCGCATTCCATTCTCTATCCAATGGGGAACACGGAACAGGGCATCAAATGTCACCTGTACAATCGCCAGATTCTACTTTGGGCTCCAAATGTCACCTGTACATTAGCCAGTATGGTATTGGCAGTTAACTCTTGTTTCGCATTGCCAGCTTTACCTCCGTGACGTCACCGCCTCCACGTGACCTCTCCCCGTCTAACATTTAAAGGAGCGCGTTCATTGGTTGTTGTTGTTTGTGTCTTCATGCACGTGCATTCCTCGAGATCAATGGCAAGGGGTGCCAGTGTTCTCACCTTCACTTTTCTACCCGCTCCCCTCCCTCCCCCCTATTGCACATCTTTGTGACTCCCCTCCTTGGATAAAATACCACACTAACTAAATAACGCGATAATAGAATCAAGCCACAAGTATGGGAGTGATTTTAATGCTAGATAAGGATGAATGAAGTTTATTGTTTTAACATGTGAATTGGGAGAAAAAACGTGTACAAAACGAAATAAGGGAAATAACTCCACATGTACATATATCAATAACAAGGCTGGCCTTAGGCCACAGCAACCTATGCGGCAGCAGTGGGTCCCGCATTTTCATAGGCACCGCGCTAATTCTAGATGTAAATTATTGAATGAAACCCTTTGAACTTATATGTAATAACAGGGCTACCGCGGCATCCTGATTTTCCAGAGCCTCCTGGAGATCTCCTAAAATTGCAAAATATACGAAATATTCCTGGAAATCTCCTTAAATTTTTAAAATCTCCTGAAAACTCATACAAAATCTCCAGAAAAAGAGAAAAAAAAATCATTTTGGGGTGCCAATCACACGCTCGATAAAAAAAACCCCGGCTTTGTCAACTTTCCTTTAATAAAAGTTTATTCCAAAGACGAAAGTATTTTCAAATACAAAATCTTAATTTTGCTTATCCCTATCCAGACTGGGCCCCGCGCAATCCGTTTCGCATAGGGCCCGCAATTGCTAGGGCCGGCCCTGATCAATAAGTACCATTTAATCTTTTTTTTCAATACCAAAAAAAAATTATAATTAATTACCAATGATTAATTATCTGGTTAATATTTTCATTGATTTATGTTTTGTTACAGCAAATAATTATGTAAAAATTTCATATTGATCCGAGAATGGGCGTGACAGACAGACAGGCAAACAGAGATAGAGAAAGAGAGTTGATATAAGCTTTGTAATAAAAATAAGAGACATCCAGGTGTCCAATATGGAGTACACTTGTTACAGTTACGTGTCTCTGGTGCTGAACGTAACAGTAAGATGGAGGAAGAAGGTACTAGATTATAGGCTTTTCATGTGTCATGGTCACTTGACCATCGATTGGCATTTCATTTGGTACCAACGTAACTCCGGGATACCATAGTTTGTAGTTTCTAAGTCTGGAGTTTTCTCCAAGGTTGATTCCTGTTAGGGCTGGACTGAATCGTGTACGTTGGGTTAGCCGTTAGGCTATAAAACACTGAACTAAAGGAACTTTTTATTTTACGGAAATGTTTTTTTCTTGAGGAATAAGAGATTGTCAATTTACAAAAAACAATTAAAGCAATTATACATTGATTATAAGACATTAGTTATGCCAAGTTCACACCTAACTTCACATTCACTTTCACCTATCCTTTGGTCTGGGGCACCACGCAAGATCCGTCAACCTTTTTTCTCCATTCTTCTCTGTCATTTGTCTTTGATAGAATTTCATTCTGATGTTCTTTCTGAAAATATTGAAACCTGCCTTTTACCTGCCTGGGTGGACCACTTCGGGGGCCGATTTTGAGTTTGTGTCTCCACACAAACTGTCTTTGTAACCTTGTTAATAATATTATTATTATTATGTTAGAAACGAACGAGTATTCATTCTCTGTCGCTGCCAGGGTCGAGTTTTGTTAAAAAGAAACAAAATTCATCGTAGTCCCTTTAACAGTTTCCACTGAGGAGTTTTCTGGTGATGAGACAGGTCTGCAGCAGTACAGCCCTCTGACAGGCAACGAGGATGTTCCTAAGAATGTTAAGGGCCTTGAAGGTATATGTGAGGTCAGTTGTTATACCCTCGGTTGATATAAGAATGGGTTATATCGTTATTTTAGATACTTTCCATTAACGGCTAATCTTCAAGCCTAGGTTCCCATATTTTCAATCTCAGTTTTTCTTAAATTATGAGACAGTGGTACGGCGATGTCAATAATGGTGGCGTTTTTTTTCCTTTTTAACAACGAACAGCAGGTCAGGACGATTGAAATCTACCGTTTTGTCAGTCAAATAGGCCTATCCCAGTACAGCACATGATCAGTAGATTCGAGAGCCTCTTGTGGCAAGTATTTGTAATAAGGAGGAGTATCCCTATTGATCAAATTATTATTATTAGTAGTAGTAGTAGTATTGTTATTATATAATTATTATTATTATTATTTTAGAAATGAACGAGTAGTCATTCTCTGGCGCTGCCAGGGTCGAGTTTCGCTAAAGAGAAACAAAATTCATCGTAGTCCCTTTAACAGTTTCCACTGAGGAATTTTCTGGTGATGTGGCATTTCTGTAGCAGTACCGCCCTCTGACAGGCAACGAAGATGTTCCTAGGAATGTTAAGGGCCTTGAAGGTGTCTGTGAGGTCAGTTGTTATTATCCCCTCGGTTGATATAACAATGGGGTATATTGTTATTTTGGACAATTTCCATAGACGCTTAATCTCCAAGCCTAGGTTCCCATTTTTTCTTTGTTTTTCTATCTCAGTTTTTCTTAAATTATGAGACAGTGGTACGGCGATATCTATAATGGTAGCGGTTTTTTTCTTTTTTATCGATTATTATTATTATTATTATTGAGAGTTGAAATTGGGAAGAGAAGAACTTTGCCTAACTTTAATTTAATTGACGAAGTAATTTTTAGGCGCTTCACAAGATTACAAGTAAGTTGGGGTTTTATACGACGCTCTCTCAAATTGGCCTTCATCGGCTAGAGTTAATTAGGAATTTAGGTCCGAAGCTTCCAATCTTAAAGGCGCCAGATATCCGCCTTCATCTCTTCACCTTTCAGTTGTTTCGCGTAGTGCGTTAAGTCAAAAACCGCCCAGGTCAGTGAACTATAGTTACAGTTTAAAAGAAGGATCAGTGTGCCTATGACTTTACCCCCTATATAATCATGAACAGTATGACAGCGTTATAATGTTAATGCCATTTTCTGCTGGTCTGCACAGATATTGTCAAGTAACGTAATTCATCCCATTATCAATGACACGATGCGCCAACATTTTCACGGTTATTCCCCTTTAACCTTTCGTTGCATGCCTTCCCCTGCATTTAATGTTCTTTGTTTTTCTAAGCGATGCTTTAACTTCCAACTAGGGTACGATAACCTCACTCCCGGGGGATATCACCGAGGCTACAGCTTTCGGGGAGTGCCAAAAAAAAAAAGCGAATAATTTGCAATTGGGGAGAATTGTATGTATTGTTTCTGTTTGTCTAAAATATAAAATACCTATAAATTAATCTGCATGTTCAGACTTACTTAGACTTAGGTCCTCCCGCGCCGTTCGGCGCATTGGGCGGCAAGCTGTCTCCATAATGATCTGTCACTGGCAATGTCTGAAGCCTCCTCCCACCTGGTGTCCACTGTTCTGAGGTCCTCCATGAAGGTGTGTCGCCAGGTAATACGAGGACGTCCCTGTTTGCGCTTTCCTCGTTTTGGCTTCCATGTTATCGCAACTCTTGGTGTGCGTAATTCATTTTAACGTAGAACATGTCCCGCAAACCTCATGCGACGCTCAGTCACAACCTCACTAAGTGTTCGACTCCCAGTTCGGCATAGGATTTCCTTGTTCAGAATTTATGTTAAAAAATTAATATATATTTACAATGTGATATATGTGACACAGAGGCCAAAACGCTTGGCCACCTAACAGGGAGGCTCAAGTTCAAATCTCGACTCGAGCAGATATATGTTTGCTGATCGCTTAAAGGCAGCACGGAAAGCATCACTCAGAAGCCCTCCCCTCCACTGGTCTAGAAAAAAGATTGGACCATGAGAGTGCATGAGAAGTAATGTTCCCCTTTTAGAGATTGCGATCTATATTTATTTTACAGGACAGGTGATGTTAAGGTCATGTTTCTGTGGCCAATGGTTAACGAGCAGGATGCACAACGACCAACCACCTTTACTTTCCCCCAACTAAAATCAGGTATCCATTAGAGTTAGGTGCCCTAAGGTTCAGAAGTGAAGCCCCTAATCACTCAACCACCGCGCCGCTAGAAAGATGTGCTGTATAAAAGCGATTTAAAAAATGTTAAGCATCCTCATTTCGTCTCCACATAGAAACGCCTTTGACATTCTTTTGAAATTAATTCGAACAAACCAAGGCTGTGAGTTATTGTCCTTGTCAGCGACTGTGTGTCCAACATCATTCTATTGTCATTGCTGCTAGAGAACATATAATCAAAGTTCAAGGTGATGTAGATGTCATGTGGCGGGGGGGGGGCTCGCAAGAGGGGGTGGGGAAGAGTTTTGTGATTAACATTGACGTTTATGGTGTTGACACGCGGTCATCAGTGAATTTCAATGACTTTGTACTTGTTGACCAATGCAATCAATGCCAATGATGAGTAGAGGATGGCGTGCCCTGACCACATCAAAGGAATGTTTAAGTGCAGGAGTGGAACTTTTTTTTTCGTTGTTTTGTTTGATAGATTCTGAATGTCTTTAAAATTTTAATTATAATGCTTTTTTTTTTTCGTTTTATCTATGCCGAATTTTAAAAACGCATGTTGCACATAGATCTATACATTTTTGGAAAAGGGGGAGGGGGGCCTTATACCATTTTTATTTAATTTACCGCTGATAGAAATTGGAGTTTTCCAAGTCATAATAATATTATTATTATTTTGGGAAGTAAAGAAATCAAAGAAAAGGACATCAAAGAATAAATTAACACAAACTTAAACTAGATTTCAAAGTCCTGTATAAAATTGTGTCCCGTCGCATTTTTTTTTTCTGGTTAAGATACGATACTAGTATACCAAGCTCAATATCTGTATTTATTTATTAGAAAAAAATACCACGGTATCTAGATTATTTTTGTAACACAAAAACTGGTGACGCGCCAGTTTTTGGGAAGTGACATCATATTTATATTCTTTATCTTATATAATACAGACGTTACTTCAAAAAAGAAGATGATTACGTCCTACGCGTCATGCATTTAGTCATGCATGTTAACCAATGACTTAAATTCTGCCAAATCACTGGTTTTTCTGGCCGACTAAGGCTACCCATTCCATGCTCTAATAGCACTAGGGAAGAAGGAGTATTTGTACAAATTTGTCCTAGCATATTGAATGAGGAATGCGCTTTTATCTTTGTGTCTTTTTGCTTAGGTTGCAGTGGCCTAAGGCCGTCCCTGGCTCTATTTTGTGACTGTTCCAGTTTCTTAATGTTTACTTGAGTTGAGAGGTCCCAAACAGAGGATGCATATTCTATTATTGGCCTAACCAAGGTTAAATAGCATTTTAGTTTTATGTTCTTATTTGATTTATAGAAATTTATTTTCATAAACCCTTATGCTTTGATTTTTTTTCATAGTTTCATCAATATGGGGATTCCATAACAGTCTATATATATATATAGGTCTGTGAGCGGATCAATCGCGAATAAGAATTTTTTTCCGTTTTCCAGTCTAGATTTAATATATATATATATAGGTCTGTGGTCTGAACATATAGACTTATCATTAGTGTTTATGTACAGTGAGTAGATTTATTTATACATGCGCTCAACCGGGAACAAACATGGTAAAGGGATGGGAGGGATTAGAGCGGGTAAAAAAATGTTCCAATTTTTTTTTAACTTATCATTCATTAATCATACATAGCAAATAATCGTTCTCTAAAACATTATCGGGAGGAATTGTATTTTAATAAAAGTTTATGTTAATGGATCTCATTTACCGAAACGAATGGTCACATGATAATATTGATAAAACAACGAAAAAAAAACCTGTCACGTGATAACCATTGTTGATTAGAATTAGATCGTAATTTGTCTAGAAGAGATAGGAAAACACGTGACTCTATGTTGTTTGTTTACAATTGGTGAATGAGGTCCATTGTTTTGTTATGACGCTGTCAGTAACTATTCGTTTGGGAAATGTATTTGGTCGCCATGTTGAGCCCCCACTGTCCTAATTCATGCAGCAGACGAGACGCTGAAATCAGGTCAAATAGTGTCACTGAATCTCGTGTCTCCATCTTGTTATATCAATCGCACAACATTTTGTTTTCTTAAAGCTTTACTAAGAACATAGTTTTACCTTTTACTCTTGGGATTCATTCATCAGCAGACGACAGAAATAAAATAGTGAACATTTGATACTCATGAGAAATTTTGAAATATCAATTTGAAATATTAATTTGCCATCGTTAAAAACTCTTCCATTGAAAATGTTGCAAAGAAAAAAAAATTCAATAAAATTGTTTCGTCCGGTTTTAATGGTTGTTGTTGTAAATTAATCTCAATAGAATAATTAATCAAAGACAAAGAAAAGATTTTTGTCAAAAAAAACAACAATTTTATGGAGAATTGAATTATCAGTATAAGAATGGTAATACGAGTGTGTGTGTGTTGTGTGTGTGTGTGGGGGGGAAGTCTTTTTGTGTGTGTATGTGTGTGTCGTGGTGCGTGTGTTTATGTACGCGTTGGTATTTTTATAGGAGGTGTATAAATAAATAAAAATAAATTGTAAAGTTTTACGACCGGGCGGGAAGAAATCTAAAACGGTTCATTGTTCATGATGTGAGTTGAATTGTTTTGTTTTTTTCTCATGACATCATTCAGGGGCAGACAAGTCAGATAAAGAGACAAGAAGAAAGACAAGAAATGCGAATGAAAGAGTGAGCAAAACATAGAGATAGAGAGAGACAGAGAGAGAGAGACACAGAGAGAGGGAGAGAGAGGCATAGAGAGAGATAGGGAGGAAGAGAGGGCAAGACAGAGAGAGAAAGAGAAACAATGAAAGAGAAACAGAGTGACAGGGAGAGAGAGGGAAAGAAAGAGGGAGAAAGAGAGAGAGAGAGGGAGGGGAAGGGAGAGAGAGAAAGAGGGGGGAAGGGAGAGAGAGAGAGATTGAGAGAGGAAATAAAGACGTGAAAAGCCCCTCAAATACCTTAAGTTAAGCCTTAAGTTAGAAATCCTTCTCTTTGGTCTAGAATCATACACCGAAATTTGAATGGACAATCTATAAAAGTTGACTGAATAGCTTGTTGGTTGTCTGTTAGATTTGACTTTTTAGTTTCAGACATTTGAATCGAAGATACCAACATCTAGTTAAGGCCTAAACTTCTACAAGACGGGCGGAAATGACTGTGGGTAACTTCAAATTATCCTAGAAAGGAGTGGTGACAGACCAGGCAATGAGGCCACCATGCTAAAGTGCCAAAAGTACCTGTACCAACGCACCAGTACTTTAATTCTTCCCACTCTTCCAATGTTCAGCTCTTAGATTTGAATAAAGAAAGGAGTCAGATCTACTGATTACTTCCCCTGCGGATGAAACCAGGCTCCCCACGTCGTCTGGTCGAGCATATTGTTTCAGCGGCCGTTCTCCTGGACTCTGTACCCAACACAGCCGATTGGGCGCCACATCGCTACGGTGAGGTAGCAGAGGGAGTCTTAAATACTCTCGCTCCTTTGTCCCATGGGAGAACAACTGTAGAATGAACGGTTCCATTGTAGTTTCTTTTTTTTTTTTTGTAAAGTTCAGACAATAGAAACTTTTGATCAGTCAAACTCAAAGGTGGTCGATTACATTGGTGCACGTTGCAGAAGCGCACACGCAAAGACAAACTCTGAAACGTTCGAACATAGTTATGTATACATGTATGAACTTAAAATATCATTATACAAACCTCAATATCTACTATATAAAGCAGAAACAAAGGCGTATGTATTTATGTATGTAAGTTTGTCCTGAATAACAATCAAAACCGTTTGACCAATGTTGATAACATTTGCAATAAAAGTTCTTTAGATCATGTCGGATACCGTAGCGTATGTTTAATGTCCCTACCACAACCGGAGGGCCCTAAAATAGACAAAAAAAAGTACCTAATAGTACCTCTATTAAATAACGAAACCTTTTTAACAAATCGGGTAAACCCGTTTTCACAGTAATTCCTACTAAATATGAATATGGCGGCTGAACGGGTAAACCCATTTTCATTTTCGTAAAATATTATTATATTATATTATTCTCAAATTTCTTGTGTTTGATTCATATTAGCCGAAACACTAGTAATAATAATAATAATAATAATCTATAGAACGCTTTTAGCAAACATAATGCAGGCTCAAGACGCTGTGATAACATTACAAACATGAACACGAGAGAGAAAATGACAAGCTATTCTAATAAAGTTTTGAACAGATAGGTCTAAATGTTCTTCTTGAATGTAGTGTAGCATGTTGTCTGTCTCAGATCGATGGGGAGCGAGTTCCAAACCTTAAGTCCGTCCGTATACCGAAAAAGCCCGCAAAGTGATGACAAAGTGTGACCACCTTCTAGTCGAGTCTTGCTTTCACGGGAAGCCAATGGATAACATTGATAAAGGTAATTTAC
The DNA here is from genome assembly GCF_947242115.1 of Biomphalaria glabrata. NCBI lineage: Eukaryota > Metazoa > Mollusca > Gastropoda > Planorbidae > Biomphalaria > Biomphalaria glabrata. The sequence continues at coordinate 42,545,299 of NC_074716.1, read as the reverse complement.
GTTAATAAAATAGGTTATTAAATGAATTCCTTTCTACAAGCAGTCATTTGTTGTTGTTATTCCTAGACGGATTTAAGGACACGTAAGATGAAAACACTGAAGAAAAATAAACTTCTAAAACACACTGATGGCAAGATCTAGACTCTTGAAGTTTACACACCGGAAATGACGTAGGTTTTGATTATTAACTTCGAGCCTTGAGAAGAGTTCGTCTGCTTACGTATCAATATTTCATCAAAATATTTTCAATGATTATAAATGAAATATTGATCTTTTGTTTTTTTGTGTTAGTGCTCCAATTATAATGTATTGATTTTATGCGAGTCTGTATCAATATTTTTGCTATTTTAATGAACAGTTTTAAATTTTAATGAGACGAAGGAAATAGTTTAATGAAATGAAACCCAGAAACATTATTTTAAAAAAATCAGCGGAAAATGATTTAAAAAATAAACTCTACTAACCAGCTCCTAAGACTTTGAATTTGGCTAGATAAAGTTGTTTGTTAACAGGGGCGTTTGCGGAAGTAAAACAGGGATGTCCGTATCAGTGTGGTAGTAAAAGTTTTTTTTTTTTTTTTTTTATTTTTTTTTTTACAAAGCTTATATCAACTCACTCGATCTGACTGTCCGGTCAAATGTTGTACGCTTTATTTCTACCACATCCATTCTCGGATCAAGTTGAAATTTTGCAAGTATATTCATGGGCATACACACACAAAAATTTTCAATTTTTTTAAAAATTAACCAAATTAATTATTTAATTAATTATTAAGTCAATTGATTATTTTGTTTGGCATTGAATAAGGGAAATAACTTCTACACTATTGATATATATATATATATATATATATATATATATATATATATATATATATATATATATATATTTATATATATATATATATATATATATATATATATATATATATTTGTAAGTATGGAGTTTTTCCCCTTAGTATTTTTTTTTTTTTAGATTTTTTTTTATGACTTTCTTTGAAAGGGATGATGTAATGGATTAGGCTAGATATATGCTTAAATCTATTATATATTTACAAAGGCCCCAACTGATTGATCAATCACTAATTCTCCCACCTGCCGTGGACAAAAATATAGTTTTATATAGTTTACTTTTCATGTGCCCACAACATCTAAGCATCTATATATATATTTGAATCCAAATTTTACTGACAATGTAAATATATATGCTATAGAACATACCCGCACCAGAAAGCATATCTACTGTATACACAATTACACATATACACTACACTGATACACACTGATCTCACCTTTTTTGAATTGCTGACCTGCTCTGCTCCTGAGGATTTTGAGGCGCCGGCGCCCAGGATGCCCGGCGAACTTGACACTCCCTTCGCCCCAGCACCTCCAGCCACAATTTTAGTCTCCCCAGGCTTGACTCCCTGGTCGGAACCCGACTTTGGGGGCACGAAAACACTGACATATCCGAACCTGTTTACAGACGGCCTTGCTTTATCCATGCTGGGTAGAATCATCGGACGGCCCATAGCTGGCTAAGGGAAGATCATCCTGGGTTAGGAGTTCAAGTCCACTCTCATCACGTAGACTCGAGAATCACATGTCTAATCATTTGAGTTGCATTTGAGTTCAAAGTTTAGAACATTCAATATAGCCATTGTAGAGCTGAAGCTAAAATTGGTCTCTCTGTTCGACAGTTATAACAAACAGTATGAATCTATGTTTTTTCGATGAGGACATTCTAGGGTTGTTTTTTTATTTAAGGTTGTTTTCTAATAATGGATCCTAGAAAACAAAGATCTATGTGAATTATTCGACATCGTATGCTATGTATTATTTGACCAAACACCCAGGTTAAAAAAAAACAAAAACGAAAAGTCTCCAAAACTCAAGAGAAGATAATCAACGAGACACACGTATCTTATCTTATCTTATAAATTCTAGACGTTACTACAATAGAGAAGATAATTACATCCTACCCTTTTCATGTATCAATCTATCGTCGTGCAATAATGACTTAAACTCTGCTAAGTCATTGGTTTTCCTGGCTGATTCAGGCCACAAATTCTAATAATTCCATGCTCTAATGGTACTAGGGACGTATGAATTTGTCTTAGCATATGGAATAAGAAATGTGCCTATATTTTTGTATCTGAGTATTGTATGAAGTTTTGTTCAGTATTTGTAAATTATGGTTCAGTGTTTTATGTATTACCGCTACTTTACTGTTTCGTCTTCTGTCTGTGGGGATCTGAGATCGCCGATATGATCACTTGACTAAACGAAAGGTAACAACGGGATGGTTCGTGCCTTTGAACTGATCAGAAGTAGCCAATACATTGATCAGGGCTCCCAGAAACTCATTCAATCAGCCATCCCCCTGGAGCACACCGCAAGTCAGAGTAGGAGAAAGACCAAACAAAACAAAATGGCTCATAACTAGCCACAGATCGTCTGATAATTAGTCACGCAACAATTTCCCATAAAAAAAATAATGAGGGCGAGTGAAGAGGAGATAGAGGGACTGATAGATAGATAGATAGATAGATAGATAGATAAATAGATAGATAGATAGATAGATAGATGGAATCAAACAATACAGATAGATATAATGAATGAAACCCTAGCCTTCAGGTTTTTGAAAAGTCAACAATTTGGATTATGTGCAACATAATAATCGTGGTTAGGATTAAACCAAAGCTTTATGGATACACTGCTATAGGTAGGAAAAGCCAAAATGTTAAGTGAATATCAAATGATATCTTCCTTAACAACTGAACCAACCCGACTTGCAATTGGGACATACAGATTGAATGGGAAACGAATTCAAATTACTTTGACCAAACATAAAACGTGAAGCCAGTGAAAATTTTGTTGCGTTATTTTTTTTTTTTTTCAGTTTTCATTCCTTGGAGTTTGAGGTTTTTGATTACCCCGAAGTGTTATTTATTTATCTTGATTCCCCATAGCAACCGCGGCGACTTGTTTACAGCCATCAAACTCTTTTATTTGTGTCCAATATTTTAGTGTTTATCCACAGGATTACGTCCAGTAATCCACGCGGTGTCTGGTCAGTGTCTGGCCGGAGTCGCGAGGGACAGTCCGTAAGCCGAATCCCATCTGATGGATGTGTCTACTAAACAGCCGGTAAGTTCCTGTCTCCGGTTGTATTTGTCTGAAATTTCTAGGAAATCACTGAAGATGGTGACAGTGTGTTTTACATATCACAAACACACACACACACATACAACTATAAACGCTAACACAATGTCACAGAATACTTCACACACACAACGTCACAAACACACAACTTTACATCCATCACAATGTCACACAAAACTACACAAACACACATACAAATTTACTCACAAATCTTCACGCACAAATGTTTCATCTCATTTCATTCACACACAAAATTCACACACACATCGTCACACTAAGAAAACGTCAACCCCACTACTTCTGAGTGCTACACACACACACACACACACACAACTTGAAGCTTACACACATGTTAATAGATAAGAAAATCATCAAAATATCTAAGTCTTAATGCCTACATTTTGTTTTCCTATCAGAATGTAACAAATGCGATGGTCAGAGACGATGAATTGAAAATTGTGTTTCTAAAATTACGCTAGAAAAATTAAGACGTCAACACGAAGAGAAGGAGTGGCGGTGGCTGAGCGGGTACGGGTTCGAATCCAGTTGAAGACTGGGATTTTTATTTGGGGAAAAATAAAGGTGGTTGTTGGTCTCGAGACTAAAATGTATAAATGTGACTTTCAAAATGTCAAAGCACATCTTACACATGTATTTTATTATCTTTAAAAAAATAATTATGGTCTATTTATATTTTTGACTGATCTTTGATTCCCAAATAAACTAGGATTCACTCAAACACTTTTCTCAGCTTGGCTTTTTATTCTTTTATTTCGTTTTAAGTTCAAATAAAATTTTCGATTTTTCATTCTTTTATATATCTTTTTTTTTTCTAACCATGAAATTTTAATTCTTATTTCAGGATTCTCGTATTGTTTTACAACCTGTTTGCTATGCGGCGTAACATCGAATCGAATGGCACCCTAATACATTAAATAAACATAAGGAATTAGTGCCGCGCAAATTAACCCTGGAGGGCGGTCGTGGGTGGGCTTTGAAACGGATGAAAGTACGGGTGGTCGATAAAAAGTGCGTGAGTTTTTCTTTCGCTATTCTTTTCTTTGTTAGTTAAAAAAAAAAAGATAGTCGTCTGCTGCGAACTGCTGCCATCACTTCTCAAATATCTCTTTCTTCTTTTTGATTGTAAGTTGGGCTTGTTAACGTGTCAGACTGCGCATGGCATGTGTCGCACTCCAATGATTTCAGATTTGTTGATTCGGTGGGGAAAATAATACAGGTATTAAAAGGTGTAATATTAAATAATTGCCAATATCCATTAATTGATCGTGGAATAAGTCGGTTATCAAGTATTTGGGTCTAGTTAAGGTTATAGCTCGATATTAAGATATACCGTCTGGCAACAGTTACAGTTTGTTATCGAGGAATACGGACTATAGTTACAGTTGGTTATTGACGAATACAGACTGGCCAATGTTACAGTAGGAATACATGCTGGCTATAAATGCAGTTGAATATCAAGGAATACATACTGTCTATTGTTACAGTCGGATATCGAGGAATACAGACTATAGCTACAGTTGAATATCAAGGAATACAGACTGACTATAGTTACAGTTGAGGAATATTGACTGGCCATAAAAACGGATACCGATGAATACAGAATGGTTGTGGTTACAGTTACAGCAACTTATTCCTTTGAGCTGTAGTTGCAGTTGGACATCAAATCCGACTATGGCCGTTGACCAACGGAAAGGAATTTTCCAAGATCCCAGGAAAGAGAGATGACTCTTCCCAGCGCACTCTTTCAGGAGGTTCTCCGTCCACTAGATCATTTAATCACGGCTCCTAGAGCCACCGCCTGGGTTCCTCAATCCCAGAGAGGCCGGAGGCCTAGCACACGTGGGGTTACTATGTGCTCCCATAGTGCCCCATACTATACTGTTATTGACCGTGAGAGAGCAATCACCACAACGTACAGCCCCGCGAGGAAAGGTTTAGCATATGAGAATGGGACGGGTCAGCGAGCCTTTCTTTCATCCTTCCCACGTGCAATGCTTGTTCGCTTGAACGTACTATGAGAGTCCTCTGGGGGCAGTGATCTATTCCAGTTAGCCTTTCTGTATCCCCTAGCAGACGTTCCCTCCATGGGTGTGCCGCAATGAGGCTTGGAATATATACCCCCCCCCTTTCCCCGATCAGCAGAGCAACGTATCAATCATAACCCATCGATAGATTTTTTAGTTCAGTATAAGTACCAGTCATTTTCTATCTTTTGGTGAACTCAAATTGACCTTTGTAGAATCACGCACAGAAAAAACAACAACTAATTTTACCTAATGAATATATTCTAGTTGGAACAGTCACTGTAGAATAAAAATCTGATCAGCAGAGGTTTAGATAAACTACCCTTAGAGAACGTACAGACATCTTGGTTTAGGTCAAACGCGTAAGTACACCCCTCAAGCAACGTCATTGAATGGAACTCTAAATAGAACTTTTGTTTACAACATAAAACCTTCAAACACAGTAATAAGATTGACTACACACAGAACTGATAGGAATCAGATTGGTTTCAACCCACGGGTCTGAAAACACATTGTCTTCATGTCGGTCACTAGCGATGACCACTAATTCAAGCCCGAGAGTGGTTTTTTTTTTTTACGTCAGTGTAGTAGATTGTAGACCACTTCAGCTGAATATCGACCATTGATCTCTGGTTTGAGTTACTTCGTGACGACAAATCGTCTAAGGCTCTTGGCTACTTTTTTTTTTTTTGGGTGGGAAAAGGGCGGGGCTGCTATACTAAATAAATTATACATAATTCTTTGCTCTAAACGGTCAGCAGCTTTTATATTCATTATTGATGTCCGTAAAAATACAAATTTGACTTTTATAAGTCGCTTTTTTGGTTTTTATTTTTAACGTTCCGCCCATGCAGCTTGGAATTTTGTTCAGCAGTGTCCGGGCAGAGCGAAAACTTTGGTCCAGCGGTATCCGGACAGAGCTAATAGATTTTCTGCATCCTGAGCTGCGATATTGCATTGCTAAATAGTTTGTAAAAACTTCAGCCACTAGTCCCTCTATTGTAACAAACTTCAAATAGGTTTCTGCCTGAAGTTTTAAGTTGATACCGTCATCAATTGTCACGAATTTAGTTGTCAAAATGATTGATGTTGTGAAAATTATTGCTGAATTCTTTCTTTATATAAAGCTTATATCAACTCACTCTGTCCGTCTGTCTGTCTGTCTGGTACAATTTTCGTACAAGTTTTTTCTCCCACTTCACATTCTCGTTTCGAGTTAATCATAGTTCCTAACAAAAATATGAATCAATTTGAAAAAAATTGACTAATTAATTAGTGCTCATTAATTAATTTAGTCTGATATTGATATAGGGAAATAAATATTACAGCACTGAAATATATACACAGTTCTTCCTCTTAGGAATCCTTTGTTGTTGTTTTTTATTTAAAGTTTTTTAAAGTTTGTTGTGACAAATCTCTAATATTTAATGTGGTGTCTCACGTCTGGATTAAGCTTTCAAAAGTTACAGTGACTCTAGATTCCTAGAACCTTTAATTTGCTGGTTTAGGAAATGGACAAATGATGAAATATGAATCAATTTAAAAAAATGGACTAATTAATTAGTTAATTAATTAACACGAAATTATTAAGACGACAAAAGGTTAAATGTCGTTGGATTAAATCACATTTCAAAAACTTCTCAACATGGCTAGAATGTCTCTAATTGCGCATGAGTAAAAAAAAAAGTTTGCAAATGGCAGAATAAGTCTTTTGGCTTGAATGAATCAATGAATAACTTGTTGAAAGACGACGATATTTGCTTTTGTTATGATTAGACGAATTCATCTTATAAAACAATCCCTCTATTGTACGAACTTAAAAGATCAAAGAAAATTATGCCGTAGGTTAAGATTATAAAGATCAGCACCTGGAACACCACATATATAATCATACAGTTAATCATTTTTGCCAATGTGTGTTTTAAACTTTGAATACATTGTCCTGACTGAAAACGATGTATTGTTTTATTTTCAGATCATACCTTCATCAAATCAGAAAAAAAAAAAGCCCACCCGAAAGTTCAACGGGTTTACGTGCTAGTACGGATATAACATATAAACGGTAATTCCCAATAAGTGTATGCGCATAAGCTTGATCGTATGGGTAACTATCGTGTACATTAGCAGGTAGTGAAACGCGCAGAAAACATAAAAACAAATTGACTGATGCTAATACCCTCTGAGAGGTGGGGATGGCCAGAAGGGTCATACATAATGAAGTTAGATCTTCTAATCTCCGCCAAGAGGACAACGCTGGGGCCGATCGCCTGACCTCCATTCCGATAACCCCTAAGCTCTCCTTTGTTGCAAGCATGGAGTCGATGGAAGGGCCAGAGTCAGTATCTGGACAACAGGCTGACCCAAGTATATTACATTAAGTGACCGCGAAGACCATTGGCTTGACAAGGTCACCCGACCCCGTGGACCAAAACTAACCGTAGAAATACGCTTCATCGATTAGACCCATTCAGATGTTAAATTAATCAAGAAAGCCATGTTTGACATCAAAGGGGGGGGGGGGGGGGTAAATCTGTAACTAAACAAGCGCTTTAATGCTGGCCAAGAGAGTTGTCTTCCCCCAAGTGTATTTTTTGTAGCCTATCCAAGACTAAACTAAAAAAAAAAATAATAATTTACGGAATAAAAAGAAAAGATCTTATTTGTTGCAAGCTGAATATGACCCGCGGGCCTTAGTTCTGGTATTGAAGTCAAACATGGCAAGATGCGAGAGCAAAGGTTTTTTTTTAACACTTCTTAATTTTCCCACGAAAAGGATAGTACATGTGAAAGTGGGTTTACCCGTTTACCCCACATATTTAAATGCAAAAGAAACTATTGTGAAAATGGGTTTACCCGATTTGTAGCATGGACCTCATTCACCAATCGTAAACGAACAACATTTAGCCACGTGATAATATTGATAAAACAATGAAAATAACGTATCAAGTGACAGCCTTTATGGACTGAGTAATTTGTGTAGAAGATAAAGAGACCCACGTGGCTAAATGTTTTTTTACGATTGGTGAATGAGGTCCATTGCATAGATTCTTCCTTCTCTAGAGAATTTATTCTATTTTAGGGTCTTCCGGTTTTTGGGAGGGACAATCAATATACACTACGGTCTCCGCAATAATGTAAAGAGCGTACATGTAAAGTTTCATCAAGATTGGTCAAACTGAGCCTAAGTATGTATATATTTTCTAGTCTGAGTGGCTGAGTGGTTAAGCGCTTGGCTTCCGAACCTGGGGTCCTGGGTTCGAATCTCGGTAAAGACTGGGATTTTGAATTTCGGGATTTTTAGGGCACCGCTGAGTCTGACTTTACTTTGAACTCGTTTGGTCGTTGAGCTTGCGCTGGCCCCAATGAGACCCTGCTTGTTAACAGTTACCCCATAATTCCCAAATTCTGAAAGGGAACTTTACTTTTTTTACTTTACTCTAACTTTAAGCATTTGCTTAAGTAATAACTATTGAACAATGCATCAGACTAAGTATTGACTTAAGAATTAGCCTAATTATTGGCCTAAGTGTGTGTGTTTGTGTTGGCTTCCTTCAGTTGTAGCGGGTTCGTCTCGTGGAACACATGTGACTGTGGAGCATTTTTTTTAGAAGAGACACTCTCATCCAGTTATATAGCAGGTTAAGGTGGCTTTCTGATAAAATGTTACCACTAATAACGCTGAGGACTTTAAAGTGAAAAAATAAATAAATAACCCTGAAATTTGTTTAGTTTGAGTGAATCCTAAAATTAGTATAATTACATTTTCGTTCTAAAAATATTCTTCTGGCAATACTTAAACACCCTTAAAACTGTATTTTTTCTTTTCTGTATCCACATTTAACTTTCAAATGTCACTGGCTTACGTCGGTGCATAAGTTTCCAAGAGGTCATGCTGCCCTGAGCACTGACCAGCAAATGAACCGGAAGTAATATGTTTGTTTTAAAATGAAATTACTTGTTTTCCCCAGTGCTCTTGTTTTGTCCTAAAGTAAGGGGAGAGAGAGGAAAACACAAATTTGATTACACGTGAAAATATTGACACCAATTAATTGAGTTTCAGATGGGTTAAAAAAAGAGTTTGTGTGTGAAATTGAAATAGTGAAAGGAATACATAGAAAGACAGAAATGCTTCAAAAGAAACAGATATAGATATTTAAAAAAAAAGATTGAAATAATTTGTTGGAAATAAAGATATAAAGTAAAATAATTTGAATAGCGGTGGCTGAGCGGTAAATCCCGGTAAAGCGCTTGGTTGCTGAACCGAGGTCCCGGGTTCGAATCCTGATGAAGACTGGGCTTTTCAGCTCCGGGATCCTTGGGCGCCACTGAGTCCACCCAACTCTAATGGGCACCTGACATTAGTTGGGGAAAGTAAAGGCTGTTGGTCGTTGTGCTGGCCCCATGACAGCCTTGCTAACCGTAGACTACAGAAACAGGTGACCTTTACATCATCTGCCTTGTAGATCGCAAAGTCTGAAAGGTAACTTTTTTTTTACTAGTAAAGATTTTGAATAGAAAGATAAAAATAATGTAGAACTAATAGGATAGAGAGATAGATCTTCTTTGTTATTGTTAAAAGAGTTGAGTCTAAGACACTTGGAACTCTATGTCTTTGGAAGCTCTCACACATCTGCCAGTCTGGACAAACTTCTGTATGGGGAAGATCAGAGGAGAAGTAGATTATGACATCCCTATTCCAGATGGCTCGTACACCGGAAGAAACGAAAAAGTATATGTATACTTTGTTTACAAAAAAATCGATAGAAAGATGAATGATTAGTTAAATAAATTGATAGAAATGATTATTGAAATAAATAGATAGAAATATGGATATTTAGTGAAATCAAAGGATAGAGAGTTCAATGTTTTATAAAATCACTAGATCATAAACAATAAAAGGCATTTATCAAAATAAAAATAAGGGTTCTGGAGAACGGCCTGAATTCGAGCTCATGGTGCCAGCCTTCTCAGGTTTCTAAGCCAACACGGTAACCACTCTGCCATTGGAGTGCTTATGAACATGAAGAATGTTTACTTATCTTTTGTTTGTATTGTCTCGACCTTTTTTGTCAGGTTTGTGTCCAGTAAGACTCAAACGACGAACAATAAAGGGGACTAATTCAGCTTGTACCACCACTTCAGTCAATTAGAATTTCTTTCCCTTGTTCGAGATAACAAACAAAATAATTTATTCCGTATAGTTAATTAATCTTTTTTTTTTTAAATTGATTCTTGTATTGTCAGGGGTTACCCGTCAAATTAGCGCGGACGAAATAGCGCCGAGAAAATAGCGCGAAATGTTGTGGATGAGTAGAGCAAGACTAATAGAGCGGACTTATATATGATGTGTATAAAAGTACCGGATTATTAGTAATTTAATGTCCTGGGCATCATTTTGTTGATGTCTCTCTCTTTTCCAATATTAATACATTTGAAATTATGCCATATATATATATTTGCAGAGAACGAAAGTAATTTAAATTTTTATCATTCCCCTTTTTCACCTTTGATTAAACTGCATAACTTGCTAAAAATAGGATTTTGAAATGTGGTGACCCGATAAAATAGGATAGGAAAATACGAAAGTGTGTTCTATTAGAATTAGAAATCTGGGCGTCTTTGGCCGCAACATTAACAAACTTTTAGTTGTGTCAGGATTAGTCAAGATGACGACCACATTTCTTATCTCGCCAAACGTTTGTTTAATCTCAGGCCCTGACTGACCAATTCAATCACTGATTTTGCTATTTCCTGTCCGTCTTTGTCTAACACCATCACAAAGATGTCAAATTTAGGAGTGTCCATTTGGATTGTAGGCCTGAATCAACTTCTCGTCTCTTCCAAGCACACCCTTCATGAGACAAGAAAAGAAATCTTGCCTTCCTCTCGTTATGGTAGATTCTTTTCCAGGACAAAATTCAGTTGTTGTTTTTTCTGAAACGAATACGTATTATTACTTCTCTTACTTCGGACTTACGGGCAAGTGTTACCTGCAAAATGACTGAAAAATAATGATAACATTAAAACCAAAAAAATATATTGGCTCTATTCATATTTTACGATAAAGTATTTCTTTCAAAATGACTCAAATATATTTTTTCTGCGCTATTTTCTTCGCGCTAATTTGTCGGCGCTATTTTGTTGGCGCTATTTTGTCCGCGCTATTTTGACGGGGTACCGTTGTCAGGTAATATAAGGAATTGCCCAAAATTTCAGCTTGATTCGAGATGGTGCATGGGAGAAATCACGTGTACAAACTCTTTACCAGATAGACAGACAGAGTGAGTTGATTTAAGCTTTGTAAATAATTAAAAACCATGATATGTTTTCTACTGGTAACTGCAACGATTAATAGTTTAACAATATCTAATCAACCCAAAAATATTTAACTGCTTTAAACCGCTTTGAGGTTCAAATCAAAACTAATATTTTATTTATTTAAAACTTTAACGCACTGAAGAACCAGTGGAGCTCCACGTTGATACAAACGTGATTGACATTGATACATGAAGTCGCTACTTGATTGATTGATCGACAAAAGAATTATTACTACTGGATCAGACACTTTTTAGTTTGTTCCATTGGCTACGCAATAAGCTTTGGGCAAGCAATAAGAGCAATACGTTTTTGAATAAGAGACAAAGACAAAATACAACACACACACAAAATATAAAAGAAGTCTTATAGAGAGAATATTTCGCTCTTAATATCTGATAAATGTTCAAATTTTTTGTTTTTTTTTAAAAGAAACTTTTTACTCCGCCCCATCCCCCACCCCCCACCGAAGAATAAAATCCTGGTGTAGGGAATGTATAAATTTACTAGATTTTTTTTAATTCTAAGAATATATGTAGACTTACAAGATGGCGCTCCTAAATGTCAATTTATTTATTAAATTAACTTTCCATGTTTTAATTTCATTTTGATAATTTGTATTTCGCTATCCCATTAAACTTCCATAACCTTTTTCTTTTTTTTTTTTTTTTACCAGAAAATGTTTTATTTGACTTAAAATTATCGGGAAATGCATGTTCTTTTTACACAATACAAATTTAAGTTTATAAGCCAAAAAGCTTATTTAATGGGTTAAAATCAACGATGATATCGTCGATTAGGAAATTAAGAGTTACACTCTTTAATGATGAGGGACATAGTGCGGAAATACCCGAAGACCTATAGTCAAGATAAAGATAGTCTCAAGCCAAATTTAAATTATTATTTGTGTACTTTGAAAACTATATCACAATGTGGCCATATACCTTGTACTTCTTTTCCCAAATGTGAGTTTCTAGAAAAATCGTTAGAGCCGTTTTCAAGAACACCCTAGTTTTTGAGCCCACGAATTCGCTAGTTCAATAGGGGAATAGTAAAAATTGTAAGCTAGAACTAAAACACAAAGATCTAAAGAGCCAATGTAATACGCGAATAAATATTTGAAAGGCTTCTCCACAATGACTTTGTCTTAGCCTACCGTAGTGCCTTTACTCCATTCTCCGTTTGTTTTATTCACTTCCGCCTCATCTCCGGTACTCACGGACACCGATGAGTTTCTGTACCCACCCCTCCCACTTTCCTTTCCCGCTTCCTCCGACCATTCCCCCTCCGCTCTGTTGGCTCTACGTACTCACGTGAAAAGGTCAACATGTCTTGTCCTGAGCTTCACACTCGCACTCATGCTCACACTCACACACACTCACACAGACACGCAATAAGAAAGGCGCGAGTAGTGTCTTGTCTGGCGCCGTGTCGACTTGAGGCAAAGTGATGTCTGGTCAGTTGTTCTAGGGGATTTCAAACACAAAGTATAATCGGACTTAAGAGGTTCTCAAAGTACTTGGTGTCTCGCCCCTCCCCTCCACCGTCTCCTCCATGATTCATGCCATCTCTGGGTAACAGTCAGCTTAACACTAAGAACTATTGTAAATACGCAAGTCGAGTAAGACAAAAATACGAGGGGGAAATTAGATATCGGACAAGGACCAGGTCAAGTTCAGGTCATGTTCAAGTTTAAACAATATCTAAATAAGGTCAAGTTTAATTAGATGTCAATATTTTAATCTATTGTCAAGGTTAATCCATCGTTAACTTTATTTATTGTCAAGTTTAATTTATTATCAAGACTAAGTCATTGTCAAGGTTAAGCTATTATCAAGGTTAAGCCAATATCAAGGTCAAGTTTTTATAAAGGTTGAGCAATTATCAATGTTAGGCCAATATATAGTTAAGGTCATTGTTAACTTTAGGTCAGTGTCTAGTTTAGTTCAGTTTAGCTTAGTCTAGGTTAAGCCATTGTCAAGAGTCATTCTCAAGCTTGAGGCATTGTCATGTTTAGATCATCATCAAACATAAAAAACTTAGTTCATTGTCAACATTAAGTCATAGTTATGGTTAAGTTATTGTCAAATATAGTTCATTATCAGGTTTAAGTTATTTAAGGTTAGAACATTGTCAAGATTGGTCCTAGATGATTGTTAAGTTTGTTCTACAAAGAGCTTTTTTGAGTTTTAATTAGATCAAAAGTTTACTGGAAACTTAACAGAGATCGGACGAAAAGAAAAAAGAATTTAGACGGTAAAATATAAAAGAAATCAGTCAAAAAATAAATAGATTGATCTTATTGAGTGTTATTTATCTAATGGGAATGGACAACGTTGTACAGCCTTGTTTAGGAGAGCGTACGAAGGATATATATATACGTTACATTAAACTTCATGAGTCTCATTGTTTCACTCATTAACTTGTGTACTGTCTATTGGCATCTTGTACTAAAATCTTCAATGGCATTTAGGTCTATGTACTGACATTTATATATTGGCGTATATGTGACAGATAACAATAATAATAAAAATAATGCTTTTATATAGCGCTACTTTCAAGCTTATAGCATGCTCAGAGCGCTATGATCCAATCTCATTTGTGGACCAGTGGGGAAGGGGGTATCTGGGAGAAGGTTTTCCGCGCTGCCTTTAGGCGCTCAGTAAACACTGAGACATCTATGTAGTGACATCTATATACTGACATCTACTTGCTGGTATTATGTCCCAGCTTTATGACATATACCTACTGACATCTATATCTTGACATCTACGTACTGGTATTATGTCCCAACTTTATGACATATACCTAATGACATCTAGGTAGTGACATCTGTACACTGACATCTAGGTAGTGACATCTATATCTTGACATCTACGTATTGGTATTATGTCCCAAATGTATGACATATATCTACTGACATCTATGTAGTGACATCTGTACACTGACATCTAGGTAGTGACATCCATATACTGACATCTACATACTGGTATTTTGTTCCAACTCTTATTCACTCTTTGCATGACTTGCAAATCTATTGACATGCTTCAGTGGCCGCTGCTGGTGTGAGCCCTGGTTGCTTGTTATGGCTGGATGACGCCGCTAGGTGGCGTGGCTAATCATTTTTTCCGCTTCCATTCATCTCACTGTGTGCATCCAATCGGAATGTCCGTATTTTTTTTTTGGTATGGTGGTCATGAATACATTTTTGTATGATTGCAAATTTGGGAAGCTAATTGCATGACCAGAGAGAAGGATCCTAGCTACGGAATCGAGATGCTATAGACCTACAAAGAAGCTGAATCACAACGATATTTGAGCCCCAAGATGCCTCGGTAACCACTGTCAAATAAACGCAAACTCGAACTCTATGGCCATATCACATCTTCAGATCTTTCTTCAGGTAACAGTACCAGGAAAAAAGAAGATGGGATGACAATAGAAAAGAATGGACGGAATGTAATGGAAGGAGATTTTATTCAAGGCAAAAGACAAAGAGGGATGGAGAAAGACGGTCAACAGATCATGTGTGGTGCCCCAAGCTAAGGAATGGGTGAAAGTGAAATGATCGTTAACAATGTCCGACCATAGAGTGTGGATGACCTGGCTCAGTGGTTCCCAAACCTTTTTTCTTTAACATCGCACATTCTGAGCCTTTAGCGGAACACTTTGCTTATTTGTTTAAGGAGATCAATTCACGTGTTTGACTACTAGTTCATTAATATAATTATTAAGGTATACTAATTAATTATTCCTGTTGTTTGTGGAACACCTATTCTGGCTTCGAGGAACACTAGTGTTGGGAAGAACACAGTTTGAGAAACACTGATATAGATTTGAAACTTATAATACTAATGTTTCTACTTTCTCAGTGATTAGATAAAATTGGCAACCAATGAATGGCCAACGGAATGGAGAATTAAATGATGGGTATGAATATTTAATATAAAGTTACTAAAACTTATAATTTCATAGGTAGCTTCAAAATAAGATGATGGGTCTTAATGTTCAAAAATCTTTGAAATTATAATAAAACAAGATGACATAGAAATTTTTGTCACCAATAAACACTTAGGCGGCCCTCATGCTAATCACTAGTACTCTCACAACGGCACATGCACACACATACCATGATGATATGACAGATGCATTGTGAAGATCAAGACGAATTTCTTATAAAGTTGGGCTATAAAACTACTTTTATGTCTTTACATCAACATACTTCATTTGAATAAAAAAACAAAGCACGCTATTAGATAACAACGATTAGTTGTGGTACATTAATATATTTGTAATGTAATAAGTTTAATTCGTACAATTTAATTGATTGATTATTACTTAAAGGGGAGGTCACTATGTCCTTTAGGGAAAAAAAGTAATATCAAAAGTAATACAATAAAGAGAAAAAGCCTTAGTGCTTAATCACTTCAATCTCTTTTCAGATACAAGGCCAATAACTCAAAGGAAAAGTTAACTATTGAAAACTTTACATTCTTTTATCAGACCAGGACCCCCCCCCCCCCACTTCTGTGTACGTGGGCAAGCGTGAGTTCCAGTCACGTTTGCCTGTTTGTGAGCTCGGCAAATCAAGCGTGAAACGATGGCGCATGCAACATCCCCCGCGCCCTTCTTGGGTGGCCGTTGTAAGAGACCGGGTGGATGTCCCGCTCGTAATCCCCGCGGGCCTGGCGGAACTGAGCCTCATTCAGCTAAATATCACTTACTCGCGCCAATCGTTCGATGAAATTATCGATCTTCTAAACACAATCAATAACCATAATGTACCTCCGACTAGTTCTCAAACAATCACAAAAACGTGAATTACGTTAGAGAAATAAATAAAAACACGTTATCGTCTGCAAAAATCGTAATCATAAAATTGTCTCCCTTGATAAGAAAAAAAAATGTAGAAATTCAAACATTTAACATTGTGTGATACATTAATAATAAATAAGACTTAGTCCAAAGGGTCAGACTTGAAGATTCATGAGGTCACTGTCGTCTTCCGGGTGATTCATAGTCATGTGACTTCGTCCTTACCGGTCACAACAGAGAGTCTTCCCCCCCCCCTCCTTTTCCTTGTCGCGCGCCATTGTTGAAGTAATGTTCTCATAACATAATCCCATTTTGTAATTTGATACCCTCACCATTGAAACGCTCACAGAATGACTAATAAATTGTCTCTTCTTGCTAATAAATTTGTCATTTTCTTTGTCATACTTAGATAGAAAAAAATAGACCTGGAGGCGTAAGGATATTTCAAGGATATAAATAAAATTGTTTTCTCAGTCGACATTTTGGGGCATTGATAAGAAGGGAAGAAGAGCTTTCCTTGTAAGTGACCTAAGTTCACGGGTGTATTGTGTGGCAAATACAAGAACAAACTTTAGAGTAAGATGGACTCAGCAACTCAAAATAGAATTATAGATTAGTTAATTCTAAAAAAAATGACTGTAAATTGTAAGACTAACCAATGGAATCAAATATTGACTTTTAAGAAGAGATATTACAACCTAACAACCAACAAAGAGTGCGTCAACCACAATCAACCGAATGCAAGTCTTTGTCAAGTACAATCAACAGAATGCAAGTCTTTGTCAAGTACAATCAACAGAATGTAAGTCTTTGTCAAGTACAATCAACAGAATGCAGGTCTTTGTCAAGTACAATCAACAGAATGCAGGTCTTTGTCAAGTACAATCAACAGAATGCAAGTCTTTGTCAAGTACAATCAACAGAATGCAAGTCTTTGTCAAGTACAATCAACAGAATGCAAGTCTTTGTCAAGTACAATCAACAGAATGCAAGTCTTTGTCAAGTACAATCAACAGAATGCAAGTCTTTGTCAAGTACAATCAACAGAATGCAAGTCTTTGTCAAGTACAATCAACAGAATGCAGGTCTTTGTCAAGTACAATCAACAGAATGTAAGTCTTTGTCAAGTACAATCAACAGAATGCAGGTCTTTGTCAAGTACAATCAACAGAATAAAAGTCTTTGTCAAGTACAATCAACAGAATGCAGGTCTTTGTCAAGTACAATCAACAGAATGCAAGTCTTTGTCAAGTACAATCAACAGAATGCAAGTCTTTGTCAAGTACAATCAACAGAATGCAAGTCTTTGTCAAGTACAATCAACCGAATGCAAGTCTTTGTCAAGTACAATCAACAGAATGCAAGTCTTTGTCAAGTACAATCAACAGAATGCAAGTCTTTGTCAAGTACAATCAACAGAATGCAAGTCTTTGTCAAGTACAATCAACAGAATAAAAGTCTTTGTCAAGTACAATCAACAGAATGCATGTCTTTGTCAAGTACAATCAACAGAATAAAAGTCTTTGTCAAGTACAATCAACAGAATGCAAGTCTTTGTCAAGTACAATCAACAGAATGCAAGTCTTTGTCAAGTACAATCAACAGAATGCAAGTCTTTGTCAAGTACAATCAACAGAATGCAAGTCTTTGTCATGTACAATCAACAGAATGCAAGTCTTTGTCAAGTACAATCAACAGAATTATTTGTTATAGTCAAGAATAATCAAGTGCAACTAAAGTTAAGTTCCCCCATTCAGACCTTACGATTTATATAGCAGATGATGTAAAGGTCATCAGTTTCTGTGACCCAAGATTTACAAAGGTGTTATGTGGCAAGCACAACGACCAATCACCTTCACTTTTCAGGGTAACCTTTAGAGCTGGGTGGATCTTCACCAGGATTTGAACCCCTCGTTTGGTAAGCCAAGCTTTTCCACTCAGCAACCGCGCGACTTGTCCACGGATGTAGGCTATTAGATTAATTAGGAAAATGGTCACGTGTCATAGTGGCATCCATGTGGCCATTTGGGTGGCCTTACCGGCCCATTTGAGTACCGGCTCACCGGGCATTTGCCCGACTGCCTATATAGTCAGTCCTCCCCTGGTTCGATTCCAAGCTGGTTGCTTTCTATTCACATGATCATGTCCACCAACAAGTTCGATAGGAATGCTCAGGGAACTCAATGATTGGAACACAAAGGAGGCAGTGGATTCGAAAAAAAAAATTAAAATGTGGAATAAGACATTGAAACAGCATGATTTTTAGACCAAGGCTAATAACTTTCTGCTGAAATGAACAGTGAACACCGACTAGAGTCAGACAATGCAGATATTTGTAAGACCTGAACTACGCTCTGCTGACATTCCTTCCCTTATTTAGAGATTTTACCCCAAAGTTTACAAATCAATTTCTTGAGTCAATACGGATTTATTGAAAATTCGAAAAAATTTTTTTTAACAAATTGTTTTTATACACTGGCTATTTGTTTCTCTTATGGCCGAAACTTTGGATCTATCCTTTATCTTTTTTTGTTTTTAGATTTAAGAACGTGCCTTCAAAAGGGAGATAATTACGTCCTTCCAATTCCATGTGTCAATCTAGTCTCACACGAAACAACCACCAGTGGAATATAAAACCTCGTTATGCAATAAATACATTAGCCATGTAACAGAATCGAGACATTTTCAGTGTAGGCTAGGAGCTTCAAGTAGAGCACAAAGCGGAAGTCCAAGAGATCCTTCCTCCGTCAATAAGTGAAATTTGCCAATAAGAGAATGTCCCATTAGTTAATGTGCAAGTAGAAACAGAGACGAAGAATCATTTAAATTTCAAAACACTTCAGGACAGAAGACTACAAAGTTAAGTAGCAGTAAAATGTAGAACACTGAACCATAATTTAGAAAAAAAAAAAAAAACACAACCTAATAAAATACTCAGAGTCTGTATTCCTACTGTCTATATTGTAAGCCATCGTTTTGGTAACAGTACCAGGCAAAAGATGATGAGGAAGACAAAGTGATTGGAAGACAACATCGACTAATGGACGGGGCTGTAACTGAAAGAGGTCTGAGGCAAAAAGACAGAGGAACGGAGAAAGTAGACTGACAGATCAAGTGTGGTGTCCCTACGGTTCAACAGACTAAGATAAAGGTGAAGATGAAGCTAAATTATAATAGTTAGTCTTTCTTTTCTTGTACCGTTTTAGCAAGGGCCGTTTAGCCTGAACCAGCTTGGACAACAAATAACTTAGCAGAGTTAAGTCTTCAGTTAGATCGACCCGAAGTTACATGTAAGAAGCAATTTTTTCCCCCTTGAAGGAACATCTGTAATTTACAAGATAAGATAAGATAAGACAGAATACAAGAAAACGTTTGAAATGTTCTATAGATGGGATAAACTAGCGGACGGAACATCCAGTGAATAAATAGAAGGTAAGCGCTGATAAAGTTTCTGAACTCTGCATCAATCGTTAGGTGACCTCCAAAAGATTTTCGCCGCAAGGGATTGGTCAAGAAACAGGGCACCGTCGCGCAAGTTATCCAAACAGCACCGAGATACATAATAAGGAGAATCTACGTGGAAGACCGCTACAAATTTGATATTGTCTTTTTTTTTTCAAGAAAAAATTTCCGTGGAAAGCATAGTCAATACTACTTCCTTCTACAGAGCCAAGAAGCTGAAGTCCAGTAATATACGTTTGCAATAAGCCGTGTCTAAATACAAAATTGTATATTTGTTTTATTTTTAAAACTTGTTTCAATATTTTGTAAAGAGATAAATTTCGAAATCCCTATTAAAAAAACAAATAAACAACTTAGTTCTTTGATACATATTGGATCCCAGAGAGACTGGAACAAAGCGCGCCAGGTTTCTCCGCTGTTTAATGTACATACATTCAAAGAAAAATCTTTTGGGTTCATATCATAGAGAAAAAGAAACTAATTGTCACCTGTTGCGAAACATACATTTTTACTTTATAATAACTCTTTATACATCACCATTTGGTATCATAAGATCGAAATTTGATATACAAAGTTCTGAGAACCTTATTTCACAAATATTTGAAGTAACATTCAATTTATTCCTACATAGAAAGTTCCTTATTAAGACGCTCATTCAAATAACGAAATCTATTCAACCAATAAACCACAAGTAGTATATCACAACTCAAAATTCGTTTCTTACATATCCAAAGTCGTAACGATAATCCACTGGTGCACGCCTAATATCCAGAGCGCCTCGGATAACACTTTAAACCAAATGCTTAATCCACAAAAGTCAGTTTCCAGAAAGAACAGGAACAACTTACAGAACAGCCTTTGATAGAGCTGCTCACTCTGTTGACATTACTTCATGGCTGCAGTACTCACACGGACTCCATACCTCCAACGATCACAAGACTATCACATATTCGCTAAACTCTTGTTTTCACTGTCACTGGACACCTCCCGGCCTCTCTCCATTCCCTCCCCCCGTATCCATTCACTCCCCCCACCAACCTTTTTTTTTCTTACACAAGCCTCAGCCCCCCCCCCCACTCTCTATTTATATCCCCCTCCCCTCTTTAGTTCCCTCTTCTCTGATTTTCACCGGTTCCCCACCCTCTCCTCCCCCACCCCCTCCCTCCCCTGCTAGCGTGATAGTTTCAACACTGACCTGTTGGCATCGTACGTACAACCACCAGATTCATTCATTGATTTTCATCACAAACGCCACCAATGCCCCCCCCCCTTTCACAGCACTTCCATCTTCCCCCCCCCCCTTCTCTCTGTCAGCCTCACTGACATTCACTCCCTCCATCTCCTTCCACTTTTTTTTCCCCTTCCCTGCATCTTCTTTCTATCAGCGCCATTCCTTTACACTGTCACCGCGGCATGTCCACAGCCTCCCTCGCACGTGCGGTACCCCCCCAACCAACCTTCTCTTTCCCTTCCTGGTTCCCTCCCGCTCGGTCCATTTAGTTTGTGCGGGAGGATGGTGCTCACCACGACGCGCGCAAGTTTCCGCCGCTGTTCATTTTAAATACATTCAAAGAAAAAAAAAAAGGGGGGGGGGGGTTATACGATAAAATTTTGTTTGACTTTGCGGATATCACCGGAAATACCTTACCCCCCTCTGTCATTTAACCTTTGACCTAGTTACGCTATTGAGCAAGCGGTTTTAAAATCTCGCATCCAATATTTATTTAACCTTAGGAATAAAAGTTTTCCCGCCTTTCTGATTGCTAGTCGATTTGTTTTATTAATTTTTTAAAACAATGCAGACGAATACTGTATGTATCCATAGTAATCTAGAATTGTAAACTCAAACTTTTATTTTCTAGGTCTTTTTTTTTTAATGAGGCAAAGATCATGCGCATCTTTTTTAAACAATTTACCCAAGAAATTAGCTTTAAATCAAAGACTTGTGTAGGTCAGTGCTATAAATAAAATAGTTTATTGCTCGAATTAATTGAATTTTTTTTTTTTAAAAGGGAAGCTATCCTTGTTTTAAAGGCAGATGTGGAAGCAAACAAGAACTTCCGGCCACTTTGTTTACATTAGTTACACGTTTTAAAATCGTACTAGAATGTTAACTGAGCGTTTGAAGGCGAACGAAGATCGAAGTTGACTATCAGTGGCTCACCCAGCAACTTCAGGAACATTAGAAGCAAAGCTTATCAAATAGTGTCTCATTTTCTTTTTGACTGCCCTAGACTTTCTGATTCCGTCTCGACAAGTCTGGGAAAGTTCTTGACCGGTATGGGGACATGTGTGTATTACGCTCAACATCAGGGTTCTGTCTGGGGCAACTATAAAAGAAGACTTGAACCTCTCAAGCCCTAGCGCAAATGGGGTTTGATGATGATGATGATGATGGTGGTGTTGGTGAGGCAGATGATGATGATGGTGGTGTTGGTGAGGCGGATGATGCTGATGGTGGTGTTGGTGAGGCAGATGATGCTGATGGTGGTGTTGGTGAGGCAGATGATGCTGATGGTGGTGTTGGTGAGGCAGATGATGCTGATAATGGTGTTGGTGAGGCTGATGATGCTGATGGTGGTGTTGGGGAGGCAGATGATGATGATGGTGGTGTTGTGAGGCAGATGATGATGATGGTGGTGTTGGTGAGGCAGATGATGATGATGGTGGTGTTGGTGAGGCAGATGATGATGATGGTGGTGTTGGTGAGGCAGATGATGCTGATGGTGGTGTTGGTGAGGCAGATGATGCTGATGGTGGTGTTGGTGAGGCAGATGATGCTAATAATGGTGTTGGTGAGGCTGATGATGCTGATGGTGGTGTTGGTGAGGCAGATGATGATGATGGTGGTGTTGGTGAGGCAGATGATGCTGAAGGTGGTGTTGGTGAGGCAGATGATGCTGATGGTGGTGTTGGTGAGGCAGATGATGCTGATGGTGGTGTTGGTGAGGCAGATGATGCTAATAATGGTGTTGGTGAGGCTGATGATGCTGATGGTGGTGTTGGTGAGGCAGATGATGATGATGGTGGTGTTGGTGAGGCAGATGATGCTGAAGGTGGTGTTGGTGAGGCAGATGATGCTGATAATGGTGTTGGTGAGGCTGATGATGCTGATGGTGGTGTTGGTGAGGCAGATGATGGACGATAAAGTTGCTTAGCAGAGAAGCTCTGAAATAGAGTTCCTAGAACATTTCCTTGTGACGCTTTCTCCCCCAAAATAAAAAGCACTATCGAGCTACAGAAATGATTTCTCCTGGCGTCTAGGTTTAGAATCACTGCTAAAATAAGTCTTCGACTCTTGTGTCTCTTCGGCTACTGTCTCAATTAGAACATGTACATAGGCCACATTAGATCATGATATGAATTAATGCAGGGCTATATCAAGGCTATACCAAGACCACAGGCCGAGACTTGATACAAAGACATGACATAACATTTGGTAGAAAGATGTAACACAAAAAGATGTCAGTATAACACGACACAGATCTCCTACATGGACATGGTATAAAGACATTGGACACGACATAATAACATGGCAATTAAAACTTTCGATGGCACTGCCCAAAGATTTAGAATAGATGACACTAAGACATATCAGAAAGACGTACCACAAAAAGATGACAAATGGACAAAATAAAAAGACATGACAAATGACATGGGACTAAGACATCTCAGAAAGACATATCACAAAAGATGACAATAGGACAAAATAAAAAGACATGACAAATGATATGACACTAAGATATATCAGAAAGACATATCACAAAAAGATGACAAAAGGACAAATAAAAAGACATGACAAATGACATGACACTAAGACATATCAGAAAGACATATCACAAAAAGATGACAAAAGGACCAAATAAAATGACATGACAAAAGAACTTAACACAAGACCTAAAGACACAAATCTATTAAGAAAGTCTACACCCACTGAAGTCATTCTTCTAACTACTTAGTGTGAAACGGTTTTTTTTTTGTTTTTTTTTTTTTGTTGTAATTTCTGCAACCTAATTTTGAATGCAATTTCCATTAAGACTTGGAGACCATAATCCCTCTGAAGAATAACCTCGCTGCTGATACTTCCGGTAAGGATTCTTCCCTTGTAATGAATGTGGCTAAAGTTGTCTAATTAGGTCTCAGGAGAGGTCCCAGTGGAACATGTAGAAATGATAGAAAAGATGAACAGAAGACAGAGGGGGTGAGAGAAACAGAAGAGAGAGAGAGAGAGAGAAAAAGAGACACAAAGACTTATTATTTATGCAGTCCAAATGAACTACATAAATGAAATAACTTTCAAAAACTGTGAGGAAACAGCACTCTTTTTTTCTAAGCTGTTCCATCCTCTTCAAGCACTACATGTTTCAAAGTGAACACTACACATTGTTAAAACACTTTTCATCTTTTTCAATGGGTTCTATGTGTTTCAACTCAAGTTTTCCTGGACTATATAAAGACACAGTTTAAAATCCATTTCAATTTAAAATGTCAACACAATATCTGATGTACGCCTTGACACAGATTGTGTGAGTACCTTTGATTACTTGCTCAATATTCTGCACGTCATTCACTGCATGTTCTCTCTCTCTATCTCTCTCTCTCTATCTCTCTCTCTCGGTTCACTCTTTATTTTATTTCTCTCTTCATACTATTTTCTTCTCTTCTCCTTTTCTCTCTTTCTCTTTTTCTGCCTGATTTTCTCTTCTTCATACCATTTTTTCCCTCCTTTTCTCTCTTTCTCTTTCTCTCTTATCCCATCTTGTCTCTTTTTCTTATTCTCTTTCTCTCTCTCTCTCTCTTACTTTATTGTTCTCTACATAATCCTTTCTCTCTCTCTCTCTCTCTCTCTCTCTATCTATCTTAATTTAAGCCTCAAAGGCTTAGTGCACTGGGGAGTGTTGGTTGAGGTTTGGAGGTTGAGCGCCACATTGTGACATATAATTTGTTTTTGGCACTTATTCTATACAGTTTGACATAGAGGGTAACATGTAGTAGGTCAAGAATATATTTCGCTTTTTTCGGACGCCATTTTATTAATGTCTCGAAGAAATGCGTGTCTACTCACTACGTCCTATCTGCGTGCTCTATGGAGATATTAACATTTCATGAGAGATAATCTTTGAATTATTTCAAATTTCTTTTTTTTTTTTTTTTCTGTCCGAAGTCGCCGGATTCAAAGTCTTCTGGGATAGCTTTGAATTATTAAAGATGGCTTACTGCTCATTGATGGCGACGGAGAGTCAGAGAGAGGTGGAGAGAAGAGAGAGAGAGAGAGAGAGAGAGTAAAAGAAAAAAGAATAAAGAGAGAGGGGGAAAAAGGAGTAACAAGAGTGGAGTAAAATAGCTAAATGAGAGAGAAAGGGGGGGGGGAGAGGGAGAAAAGAGAGAATGACAGCAGAAAAAAAAGAGACAGTGAGGGAGAGACATTGAAAGAGAAATGTTAAAAAAAGAACAAAAGAGAAAGAAGGGAAAAAAACAATAGGGAGCAAGAGAACCAGTTTGAATGTAAGTACCCGAGAGAGAGACAGAGAGAGAGAGAGATACAGAGACAGAGAGAGATACTGAGACAGAGAGAGAGACAGAGAGAGCGATACATAGACTGAGTGAGATACAGAGAAAAAGAGAGACAGAGAGAGATACTGACACAGAGAGAGAGGACAGAGAGATACAGAGACAGAGAGAGAGACAGGGAGGGACAGACAGAGAGAGACAGCGACAAAGAGAGAGACACAGAGAAAACGACAGAGCGAGAGACAGAGAGAAAGACAGAGACAGAGAAAGAGACACACACACACACACAGACAGACAGAGAGAGACAGAGATACAGAGAGAGAGAGAGAGACAGAGAGAGAGATACAGAGAGAGAGACAGAGAGAGACATAGAGAGACAGAAGGAGACAGTGAGAGACAGACAGTCAGAGAAAGAGACACACACAGAGAGACATAGAGAGAGAGAGAGACAGCTGATCGATGACTTTGATATAACAGCTCATCATTGCGATCTAAGTAGATCTTGCTAAAGCAAATCTTTTTTTCAAAGCTTGCCAACTGGCTCTTCATTTAGGACTAGATTTAAATATTTCAAAGTTTTTCTGCCAACCAGCCCTCTCTTCAATTAGTCTCTCTGCATGTAATAATCAAAAGTAAATCTACTAGCAGAAAATCTTTAATGTAGATGAATCAGGTCATTTTTACGGCAGTTTAATTTGCATAACTCACCTTAGAATTCAAGAAGAAAAACATTAAAAATACTTCTTTAAAAAAAAAAAGGCGATATCTCCTTCTCACAACTAATAGAGTGAATGAGTTATTCTCTAATGACTCTAATGACTATTAGATTTGAAAAAAGGAACATTTTTTAGCCCGCCCTAATCCCCCATCCCACGGGAAAGAATCCTGGTAAAGCGAATGTATACAGCTACTAGACTTTACGAAATTCCAATGATAGGCCTTGAGATCTAGACTTAGAAGATGCGCTAAATTGTCCTGATCACTAATGTAGTAAAATCTTGAATAAATGCGGAAATACACAAAGACCTATAAACCGTTAATGATGGCTATAGCCAAATTAAAATTTCTTTTTTTTTTTACTTTCCAAAATTATAACAATCAAACTAGAGTTTTCCTAGTGTGGCCAACAAGCTAGTTATTCTTTCCCCAGCGATATACATCAACTGTTACATTTCTAGAGCCGTTTTCGAGAATCGCGTCCACCAACCCAAGTTTTAGGTTTTGTTTTTTGAAGCTTCAAACAGTGCTTCTTCATTCAAAGATATAGTAAAAATCTCCGGGCCTAAATGCCAGTAGTAAAGGAAGTTACTTGTATGTGTCTGTGTGTGTGTGATAAAGAGTGTGTGTGGTCATGAATTAAATGTGTAATTATGTGGGTATCTGGGTGTGTATGTGAATGTGTGTAAATGTGTGTATCAGCGTGTGTAGATGAGTGTAGACTACAAGTCAACAGTATCATGTAACGGAGAACTTAAAAAAAAACAACAAAAATAAAACAAGGAGAACAGATTCACGGAGCAGGGTCTCAAAGATGGACAGCTCGCCCGAACTGTCAAATGAAGATTAATAAGCTCACTGTAGATAAAGAGGGACGCGAGGAGGGGCGCGCAATAATGAGGTGATCGACAATATGGCGAACTAATTTTTTCGATTGAGAGGTGAGGAGGAGGGTTAGGCACTATCAGATTTCAGGACCGTTGGGGCCTCTCCAAAGTAAAACGCTTGTCTGAAACCCTTGTCACGTTCTGTAGCTTCTCACTCAGATCAATGACTGAGTACTCTTACGAGGGTAATGGTCTGGGCGGAGGAGGAGGGCGCTGACATAAGGGGGGTCAAGATGAGGAGGGTCGGGCTCAGTGACTATTATCTTTTTGTCTCTTACTAACGCCTGAATTATAGGTGCGGCGATGGGGGGGGGGCACTTTAAAGAATTGGGGGCACGAAGAGATGAAGAGGAAGAAGATGAACCGGGGTTCAACATGGCGTTTGGAAATGCCAATAGAGCTATTGACCCTTAGCTATTGCCGGTGTCTTTCAGGAACCAATAATTGGCATGTGGAAGATGTCTCACGATGAGATACCTTGGCTTCAGTTAGGTCTACAATATGATAGACATGATTATACATGTTCGTTAATAAATTACATTCTAGGCCCAGAGTTATTGAAACACTAGCTTCGGTGAGCTATAATAAGGAATAGAATACATAACGCATTTTGTTAGAATATGCTTGAAAAGACTCTTTCTCTGTCCATATTGTTGCTGCCTCCACCGGTTGTTACTGCACCTGTTTAGGTGAGATCGAATCCCAAAGAGAACATACTGCACATCCCAGGGAAAGTCCTCTCCTAGATAGTTTTTGCGGAGGCCGTTTATGTAATGACTATGGTTCACTAAACTGACAGGAAGTAGTAGTCGTTGTTAAGGAATTCAAAGTACCTTTGTGTAATTCGCATTAATTTTGTTTTGTATCTGAACCAGACAAAGCACAAGAATAATTGATCTAGTTGAGCTGCTTCTCTAGATGTATCTTGGTGAACAAAAATGTCTATAGTATTCACAGTGTTCAAACTTGGACAAGTTTTTGTTTGTTTGTTTGTTCTACATGTTTAGGATGATCCGTCAGAATTAAAGATAATCTACTTCCTAGTCCTAACCTCCCGCAAAAAGACGGGGGATTGCAGTGGGCAGGGTATAACCCGAGACCATCAACAAGTCCGAACGACAGTCCAGCGCCAAAATTGCACGACCAGGCAGACACCCCAACCATGCAGACACCCATTTATATTTATTATACACATTTGTATACACACAGTAAAATTCATATGGTGAAATCAGATTACAAGCTTTAACTCAAAGACTATAGGTAATGATCTAAACGGGTGCCGATTCTCTATCTCCATCTAGATTCTAGACTATCTAACTAAAAATGATTCTAGACTATCTAACTAAAAATGATTCTAGACTATCTACCTAAAAATGATTCTAGACTATCTAACTAAAAATGATTCTAGACTATCTACCTAAAAATGATTCTAGACTATCTACCTAAAAATGATTCTAGACTATCTACCTAAAAATGATTCTAGACTATCTACCTAAAAATGAGTCTCTTCTAGACTACTGTTAAGTCTAAGCAAGACCAACCGTTATAGAAGGCCGCAACACTGACCTGTGACTTCGCAACCTTGTGGGCAGTTTGGACCAACAGCTCGTTGCCACGTCCTTCAGACCTGTGTTCAGACCAGATATGACGATCGGTCTCGTCTGACCCCCAAACAGACTATACCCTTGTCTCTTAGAATGAGACTAGCTCTCCCTGAGACTAAAGCTTAGTTTGTATAAAATATGGAACGCATTACGAAACGTGATGGTTATACATGTAAGAGTGTGGACTATAGTCCTGGTCACTAGTGAAGTTCCAGATGACCACGCTTTGAAGCTCACGGAGAAGCTGATGTTGCTCCATAAAATTCTCCATAGTCGGAATCTTGATGGAGAGAGTGGGGAGGCTAGAATGAGGACAAACTTTAGCCTCTTTTATCAACCCTAAAAATGTATGCTCGCTAATCTAACAAGCAAAACATTATATTGATAATGCTTTTAAAAAAAACGCAAGCTTAAAATCTATGGCCATATTATAAGTTCTTCGGCTGCTCGCAAAGACCTTCCTTCAGGGAACAGTACCAGGAAAAAGAAGAAGAGGCAGACAGAGAAAGCGATGGGAGGACAACATTAAAGAATGGACGGGCATGCCATTGAAGGAGGTTTTAACTAAGGCAAAAGACAGGGAGGACTGGAGAAGGACGGTTGACGAGTATATAATATATTTATATTTTACTAATGAATAAGTTGATAAAAGATTACCGGTTACTATCTTAAGTTCTAAGTAGGTGTTTCTAGATCACGCCTAGGTGCTTGTAACATACATATAGGTAGATCTTTTTGTACATAGGTTTTTAGGGTATGGCTAAAAATGCATGCATTAAATAAACCCAACTGTCGTGTGTAATGAAGAACATTTTTGTGTGTGTTTTGTTCTTTTATCAGTTTCTCTTGTCTGTCTTCATCTGTCACTGCCACTTTGTGTCAAATTAAACTGGCTGACGTCCGATTTATCAATTTAAAAAAAAAAGAAGTAAATGTTTCAAAGTTGTGGGTGGGAGTAAATTAGAGGCAGAGAAGTAAGAGAGGGAGAATAAGGAGAGAACGAGAGAGAAAGAAAGAAAAAGTTAGTGACATTGAAAGAGAAAGTGAGAGAGTGAAAGAGAGAGTGAGAGAGAGAGAGTGTTGACATTGTTTATATGAGTAGCTTGAATGATTCCCCTTCACTAAGGGACTGAATGTTGGAATGTTATGTGTCATGTGTGTTAACATAGTGTGTAAATAAATTCACTCATGAATCTGGTACTAGAGTGTTGGCGTTGTTTATTAAGTGTAGCGTTCCTAGTTTAACAAATGGTAGCAGAGCGTGGTTACGATCCACGGACCTCTGGGTTATGGGCCCAGCACGCTTCCGCTGCGCCACTCTGCTCTTTCGAGAATGGTCCATTGTTCTGATTCGTCCATTCTGTATTCTATTTGTTCATTTGGTTTCAAACAAGTTACAGAATGAATGTCTGTCCTTGTGTTACTTTCATCTCTAATAAGTTCACGATCTCCATCAAAAATTTCGCTTACACCACTCTTGACGACGTCATGAATCATTTTTGTGTCCTCATTATCTTCTGTACTCTCTTCCTCATCCACGCTCGCTTTATAAAGCCTGTTAGGTGCCACTCTGACAAATACACCGCCATGTCTCACAAAAACAACTTTTCCATCTTGAAATATCACCTTTCCGGGTCCTAACCATCTCTCTTTGCCTTCCCGCTTGTAAAAAACTTTGTCACCATTTTGAAACACCTGCTTTGATGCTCGAACTTTAGAACGCAGGGCTCGTATTCTTTCACTTGACTCTAATTGGATGTAAGCTTTACGTGCCTCGCGGAGAGTGGGCAGTTGCTTATAAAAGGCTTCACTTGTTGTGCTACTCTCTAAAGCTGGTAGTTTTGCGTGAAGAATGCTTGGTAAATTAGGGTTTCTACCAAACACAAGCTGATGGCTACTATAACCATTTCTCATTTGCAAAGAGTTTTTAGCAATATTTGCCCAGAATAGAGTTTCCAGATCTACGTCTGAAATTTCAGTCTCAAGTTTCATTAGCAAGTGCAGTATCCATTGACCTTTGTATTGTTTGAGATCCATTGCAACTTTTTTATTAAAGTCTCTGGCCATAGGGAAAGCCACTACAGATTGAGATGGTGTCTTAGCAATTACTTTGCATAGTTCACAGCTTCTTTCTATATCTGTTAATTCCTCTTCAAAACCCTCACCCCGAATGTTAGCATCTTGAAGTGAAGTTATAAATCTATCCCTTGGATGGTAAGCTAACTGCCTATGTAGTTTTCTAATAGTAACCTTGCGTTTTTCTGGGGATTCGTCGAATGCTTTTACTGTGTTGACCTTTTCAATATGAATTGTTTCTGTCTTGTCAATGGGAATACAATAATGGCCAGATGATGTTAAGTTTAAGGCAACCTCTCTCCCAAATATAACAGCTGTATCATTTTCTAAATCCATTTTTACTCCTGCTGACTTCATAGCAGATCTGGAGAGTAATAATGGTATGTCTGTTTCTACAGCATCAGTCACAAGCTTAACCTTCTTTCCAGTGAGAGAGAGAGAGAGAGAGAGAGTGAGAGAGTGAGAGAGAGAGAGTGAGAGAGAGAGAGAATGAGACAGAGAGAGTGAGAGAGAGTGAGTGAGAGAGAGAGAGAGAGTGAGAGAGAGTGAGAGAGAGTGAGAGAGAGAGTGAAAGAGAGAGTGAGAGTGAGAGAGAGAGAGAGAGAGAGTGAGAGAGAGAGTGAGAGAGAGAGTGAGAGAGAGAGAGAGAGAGAAAGTCAGTGAGAAAAGTGGGAGAAAGAGAAAAAGAGGAGAAAAAAATGTTAGCATGAAAAACAGAAAATTAAGCAGAAACATGGACAGAGAGAGAGAGAGAGAGAGAGAGAGAGAGAGAGAGAGAGAGAGAGATGATATATAGAGAGTGAAGCGAGAGAGAGAGAAAGATATAAGAAAAAAAGATAGCTATGTATTAAAACATAGCCAATGAAAAAGAGAGACAATGAATAGAAAGAATGTGTGTACAATGGAGTGGCATATCATCTTATTGGACATTTTATTCAAGATAGCCTCAGAAAAAAAAATCCATTTCATAGTCAGAATTGAAAACAGCAGTCACTTAATCAGGTTCCTATTCCTTGAAGCATTTATATTTGAAGGATTCATTTTCGTAGATTCTCTGAAATCACCTGAGTTCATTTTATTTATCTCGTTGGGCTTTCAACTTTGTACTAATCACTGTTACGACACGACTAGGAATTGAGCGTGCAAAGTTATTTATGTCATAAAAAATGGAAAGTTTTGATTTAGAGACAGTCACGTGATTTTAAAAAAATAAGACCAGGCTTTAAAGTGAACACAGTAGACTTTCGGCAGCTCTCAAATAAGGTCTGTTTGAGTTTCTGAAGTAGATATTTGAATAACACGACATTCGATGGTTCCCTTCTTTAAGTATTTAACTTTTCGTTCGACATCGTTTGTCAGCGTCGACTGCTTTTGTAGTGATGGCCTTTCGCCTTGTGTTATTTCGTTATTTGAGTGTTACCTCCCTTTAGATGTAGCTGCACAAGACAGCGCGGTGACGCCTAACCTCAACCACGAATTTTATGTCAAGTAACAGCGTATTGAGAATTGTTAAAGGAATGAATAGCGCTAAACATAAATAATTTGGTTCAACTTTTTCTAATCGCACAGATTTTGTTGTTGTTGGTGTAGATCTATTACAGATATAATTCCACGTCTGATCCAAACTAATTGTTACCTCTACACTTCAAATAAGCTTTGTTGCGGTTATTGATGTGGGTTTTTACTTTCAGTATTTTAATAAAAAAAAATTTCTTGTTAAAAAATATTTACATGATACTTGTGTACATTAAAGATAATCCGTTATTTGCATAGATACGTATACGCCTCCCATTATTAATTCTGTTCACTGTGATGCACAATTAACTCACTGTCAAAAGCCATCCTTCCAGGTACAGTAGAGGGATCACGAAGAAAGGCTCGTCCGAAGAAAAGCTGGCTGGATAATGTAATAGAATGGAAGGGCCTCTCTCTTGATATCCTACTAAGAACAGCTGCTGACCGGAAAAAAAAAGGAAGGAATTTGGTTACTCGAATTGTCACACAAACTTTACGACGAAAGTCAAGGGACAGACGACTATTAACTAGCCATGTGGATCTATCCACATGGAGAGAGAGGGTCCCGGATTGTAGATGCCATACACAACAGATGCCATACACAACAGCAGCAGTAAGAAGGGTGAAAATGCAACGGCGCTTGTGAATACATATGCCCAACCTGTGACCGCAGCTGTGTATCAAGGATTGGCCTCTTTAGTCACACGAGAAATTGCCAAGGGAAAATATAATCTCTCGAGACGTATAATACCACAGACGTATTAACTAGCAATCATTGTGTTTAATGAAATGACAAATTTATTTCAAGATAAATATCAACTGAATCTCGGATTCATTACCGGAATCTATTTTTGTTTTTCAATGCAAAAGCCGCCAGAAAATGTCACAATTAGCTACAGAAAAGATATGTGCCAAGTTTTATCAACTCATTTGAAAGAAATTTAAAAAGAGCCCTATAAAAAAGGTCAACATTGCCCATTGAAGTTGACAACATTGACCGGCCAACTTAATCATTGTGACAGCAACAAGCCGAAAAAAATTACTTAAACCGTGAGTCACCGGCCATAGCGTCATCACTTCTGGTGGCATTGCCGAAGGCTTCACGTCTGCTGAGAGCCTCTTCCACCGGAAAAAAAAAGAAATTGAGTTTAGAGCGCGCGTTTCACGCCAATATCTTCTACTGCCCAATCGCTATTGGAGAACTGACGAATCCTCTTACATACATAAAAAGCCAGCATTATTTGTTATTATATTCTTTTATATTAATAGACTAACATTAAAAACCGGCTTCGCGTCTAAAGGGAAGCGATAATGAGTAAGGTAATTTTTTTTCTCAACTTGACTTCTTTAAAAATACAGGAAGTTTATTTGTGCGCTACTTCTATTTCTATTTATATATAGAATGCGGACTTTCGGGAAATACCAAAGATAAAATACAAAGGTCTAATAGAAAGCTTGCGGTTTTTTCGCGAATTGTGGTATTTAGATTTGGAATCTGTCAAAATCACGCAATACCAATAAACAAATAGGTAAACGGGATCTGTGCATATTTTTATGCTAGTTTAAGAGCCCTCTTGATTCATGAGTCGGAGTGGTATTTTACAAATGTAATATAAATACTAGGATAAAAATTTTCAATGCGAAAAAATAACTTCTGATAATATTTGCGTGTTCTTGCTTTTACGTATCTCATTCCGATTTAAATCACCATTTAAAATAAGATTACAAAGAAAGGAGAGTTTTTGTTTTCACACAAACTCTAACCTATGGGCTTATTTTCCCAACCATTTTCTTTGGTCTCAAAATTTACTATATAATTTCTTAAATATTTTTTTTTTTAGAGATTCGCTGTTTCAACTTTGGGGACATTTCCGATGTGCTTTTGTCGAAAATGGGAAGATAACTTCATCAAGACATTACCAAGAGGTATTGCCTCCCCTTTATTTAGGCGCGTAAGTCCTGCCTCTCGCTGTGGCTCCTCTCCGTGTTGGCTTTTTGCAAGGAGCGGAGCATAAAAACCGAATGGGAAGAAGAAGATGTGAATCGCGCATGTGGACACGTGGTGACAGATCATCTTGTCATTCTTTCAATTGTGACAAACGTAATTCAGTGGTAATACGTCAGGAGAGGAATTGTCAAATATAATTGCATTGAGGGAGACGTTGTGGCGTGTCTGTCGCTAGCAAGTGTATTCTGGAGTCTGGGGGAAGGTTCATATGAATTCAATTTAAAGACGTTGAAGATGTTTTCATGGCGACATAAACTTTGTCAGATGTTTAATATCCTAGAAAAGTTAACAATAGAATATTTGAGTTCAGAAAACTTTTGTGAAGACAATGATCTGTTTAATATTTTGGAATGGCTCTAAAGAAAATATCTTACAATGGTTCTAGAGAAAATATCTTTGAATGGTTGTCTTAATGTAAAAGAAATTATTAACAACATGTCTAGGAATGCGAGACAACAGAGTATCTTCAACTAGAAGAGCCTTAAAAATGTCGTCTTTTTTGTCGGATATTTATGAACGGTATAGACCGTCTATTCAAATGTACAAGCTATCCTTAAAATGATTAAAATCTTACATAACTAGCTGTGACGTATATGTAGAATTGTAGCATTTGTATACTGTATTTTGAATGTTTGATTGCAATGTAAATGCATCAATCCTTGATAGAATATTATAGACTTTAGTCCCTCTTCTTTCTCTGATGAAATAATTAAACAGGTTTTCACCATCTGTATATATAGTTTTCTACGTCGCCCAACCATGCGGGACAAGACGCACGCACGCCGACTCTCTAGCACTCGATGAAAAAGTCATGGAAAGATAACTCTTTTATTTCTGCAAGTCGGACCTGAGTTACCCCACGTAACTTTCGCAGCGACAGAGAGAGCGGCTTAGAAAAAAAAAAGCTTGGTAGGTAAAACAAGTAATCTTCTCTGTATATATAATTCTCTACGTCGCCCAACCACCCACCCCATTTGGATAACTGTGTCTTTCAGGAAGTGTTCACCCGTCACTAAAGAGAGGCGTGTGCTAGGCCGCGGGTCGGCTCGTTTTATTATATTCTGGGATGTTTAATGAAAAAAAAAAAAAAGAAAAAAATTAAACTCAATAATTTTTTACACTTTGGGCTTGAGAATTGGTTCTGAAATTCTGAAAAGATATTTTTTAAAATATGTGTACAATATGACTTGTTTGAAAGTTCCAACAGAAAGTCTAAAATCTACCGATATTTGAGCTAAAGTTAGGAATCGCTCCATAGGTTTCCACTTCTCAATATGTTGTGTCCAGAGCTCGTCTGATACAGTTATTTTTGCATAGCTTTTAGTTTATCTTTAAACAGCAGTTCGCTGATTTCGATGCATCCTTTTTTTTTAAACTTACAGTAACAACATACAGACTCAAGACCAGTGATTCTCAAGGTGGTATATTATACAGACCCACTAGGGATCTAAGACGACTGTCAAGGGGTCTGAGTTAGTAAAAAAAATATTAATTAGGGGTCAATGAGATGTAAATGGTGTTCTGCAATAATGGATCTCAATTAAGCAGGTCGTTACTTGAATTTGTATTTCCCATTCATCCTATAACTTCAAACGCGCATCGGAGTTGAGCCTTAGAGAATCTTTTTTTTTTTGTTTCTCTGTTATTCGATAGAAAATAGGGTTGGTCTGGAGTATCTAATATATAACAAGGCCGAATCTTAAACGTCATGAAGATCTGGACAATACAATGTAGACCTACAACTTCAATCCTTGTCAATCAAGCACTTGCCTATGTGCATTTTACGCAACAGTTTTATGGAGCGACGCTAGGAAACCACGTAAGTCATTTGAGACGATGCCACCCTTATAAAATGAAGAATTGAAATACTTTCGAACGCTGTAAGATAAAGCTCAGAATTGCGACATGAGCTAGCAGAGTGTCTGCCGAATACAATAAAACGTGGCATGGGGTCGGTGAGACAAAAAAGTTGGGAACCACTGCGCTAGACAGTCGCAGTAATCGGAAGGAGATTTGGAAAAATAAAGTTCTCAAAATCTCACGAGAAACGTTCTGTTATATAATGAAATATGACTCATACCCCAAAAGAACTCTATAATGTCATCAGAAGAACAGATTGCTTACCTAACAGTCTTTGTTTTAAATACGCCTATTCCAATATACTGAAATTCTGAGAATGATTTAGAATGACTGAGCCAGGTCGAAACACGAAACTTTTAGTCCAGACTTTAGGTGACAAAGAAGGCGTGCCAGAATCAGAATTACGGCCAGCGCTTTTCAGGCTGGGCCCATGCCTTCTCAATGCAATTATGACCATTGGTCATTTAGGCACGTCCCAGGGTGAGCTCAGCCTTTCCACGGATTATTTGTAATCAATCGTAAAGGAAATGAGCCCCAATCAATTATAAAACAGAAGAATGGATTTTTGTGTGTAGGATAAAGTAATTATTCTGTTGGAGAGAAACCTTTTTCGTTTCTTGTTTTCATTCTTCTTAATATTCCTTGTTGATGTTGTCTCATGCCCATGGTCCAGTAGTATACATTTCATAGCACGTAATTGTAATGACAACAAATAGTTAAGACGCATATCTGCATTTAACATTAGATCAAAATTCTTATATACATCAGAAGTATTTATTTTCTCGTTCATCGAAAGCTTCGAAATAGGTCAAGGTCACTTGCTGATTGGGTTTGATGGCTAGGATCTTCACTTCAGCATTGATTGTCCTCCTGCGTCTGGCAAATGGTCTCAGTGCTCATCCATTGGGAAGGTCTACACGTCTGTTTATTTTATGTACATCTGCCAAGGTTCGAATATTTGCGAGCTTTATGTCTTTTGTAACGTCTGGCAAACGACGATGCCGGCCATGGTCATCGCCATGCTGGTCATACTTCTGACAAACATCTTGTTCAACTTTATTGCCGCATGTTTAATTTCCATGAGATATACACGAGTCTTCGCCATTTTATATGGCGTCTTATGGATTTTAGGCTTGTTCGTTCTCATTTTATTCCCCATCAAAGTCGAAGTCCTTGGTGCCACATATGGAGATCTGCAAACATGGATGAGCAATGGCTACTACACCTTCGTGGCCGCTGTTTTCTTGATGCTTAGCCTCATTGGTCAGTGCTACTCTATGAACTATCAGAGATTTTCTAAGTTTAGACCAGATCCACCTCCAAGTGAGATAGAGATTACTGACTAGTAAAATCGATCAACAGCAAATAGATCTCGAAGATGTATAGTCTTTGTTTTACTTCAAGCTACTACCAAGCATGGGATCAGGCTGTGTAGCCTTCCTGGGATATGTTTTATTGACGCCCTTACAATCATTCAGTAAATCACCCGCTTGGCTCAAACATATCAAAGAATAGTGGACTTGGCTGACCGTGTTGCATTTTTCGTTGTTCCGACATTGCGGATTCATTGAATTGAATGTAACAAATCAGTAGTGATTAAAAAAATACCCTATTTGCCAAAAAAAAAAAAATTTAATAAAAGGAATTGTGCAACCGCCAATATTAGTAACTCGTTGGTTCTATCTAGTGTAATTATTTTATGCTAATTGTCTTTGTGGATCGTCTTCAACTAAAACTCTGTTCACACATTGGCGCCATATTTGCTATTTACCTTCTACGTCACGTTGTTCGGAGTCTCGACCTAGATCTAGCTACGACAGGCTCTAGTAGGGCATTGAATCTTACCTAAAACTGCAATTTAGCCTTGGTCAGCAGCCAGGAGACCTGTGTCTAAGACTTCTGTGCCACTGTGGACTGCATATAGTGTAAAGAGTGGTATTGGCCTGCACGAGCCAGTTATCACTTTCAAAATACTTTGCGCAGGCTGGAGTATTAATTAATAGTTGTCATCTCATTTACACAAGGACTTTCTAGCCACTATTTTGATTTTACATAATGAATTCCATATCAGGAATTATTATGTTGAGGGTTGACTTGACTTGAACTTATTAACTTTCCCATGACCCTTCAGGTCTGAAGATTCTTAAGGCCACACCTTCTGCAGGAAAGGAATTAAATGGGTTTCACAGGCGTGGTTGGAACTCGATCATCGATCGATCATCGTAATACGAAGTACATACATCGCGACCACGTAGTCAATACACCGGACAAGCAATTTTACAGCATTATGTTAATTATGCATACCAACTCTATAATAAACTCAGAACAATATATTCTCTTTCCATGCGTATTTTCTTTATTAATGCAAATGTCTATTAAAGCTAAAATTGAATAGCACAAATTCTGAGGTTTCCTATTAGAAGAGAAAAAGAGAAAAAAAAGAATAAACTATTTTTCATTAAAAAAAAAATAAAAGTACAATCAGAGATTTCATCAGTTTTAGCAGAGATAAAAACCTAAATGCTGCCCTTCTGTCCATTGATCAAGAACTAATCGATAGAGTTGACCATTCTTTTCCGTGCCAGGTGTTGGACAAGAGTAAAATTGGTTCTTATTTACTGGGGTTTATAAGGCTATGTTACTCGGGAGCAACAAGTCAATTGTTAATAAATCACGCCCTTAGTTCGAAAATTTTCTGGAAAAAGTCAGAACGCCAGGGGTGTCCGTTGTCACCATTTTTTTACACGCTTTGTTTGGAACCTCTTCTGGAATCTATTAGTGTAGACAGTTCAATTGTGGGTAGTAACATTTCTGGCCCAATACATGTTGTTAATTTAAAAGCTTACGCAGACAATACAAAGTTTTTCACATGAAGTGAGAGCGATATCATCAATATTTTGGACAAGTTTAAATCTTTTGGACTGGCTAGCGGGTCAAAAATTAACATCCATTATGGGGCTGGGTAAGTGGAAGTTTAAATATACTTGACAACTTGACAGTAGTAGACAGAATCAGGATCTGTGGTCTAGTTTGGAATAGTGACCCACTTTATTATTCCAAAGACCAGTAGGATAGTATTTATAATAAAACCTGTAACTTTATATTAAAATGTATAAGCATACCTCGTCTACCATTTTTGGGGAGGGCGATTTTGATGAATAATATGGTCATTCCAAGGGTGGTCTATATGGCGAGTATCATAGAACTTCCATCGTATTTCATTTTCAAGATGAACACAATAATTGGAAGCTTCATTTTTAGAAACACAATTAAATGTATGGCTGCATGGTCGTGCGGTTTGCGCGCTGGACTGTCGTTCAGATTTATCGATGGTCCAGGGTTCAAACCCTGCCCGCTCCCATCCCCCGTCGTCTTGCGGGAGGTTTGGACTAGGAAGTAATTATCTTCAACTCTGAAGGAACATCCACAACATCTAAAACATTTTGCAAACATAACACTTTGATCCAAGATAAAAAAGACGGGGGAATTAATGTACAGGATGTTCGAGTTAAGATCAAGGCATTAAGACTTCGTGGGACAGATAGTCAGAAATCCTATAAAGTTCCCATTGGCAGTGTATTATTATGGAATCAGAATGAGGCGATTAGTTATATTTCAGAATGACACCCCACATTATTATTTAAGTGCACGCGTACATCCATTTTATAGGTCAATTTCACGAATCCTTTTGAATAATGAACACTTAATACATAATAAGTTCAAGGAAATTTACACGGCACTAAAGTACACACTAAAGGAGAACTTGGGTCTCAGAATCAAATGGGGAAATGAAAGAGGTATAACAGAGTTTAGGGATTCCTTTAGAAATCTTCATAACATTGCGCCCAAGGCTAGAGAAATAACCTATAGGCTCATTTTGGCATGACACTTAATAAGAGCAAGAAGGTCAATATTTTAGAAATCTGTTGTATATGTAAAATATGTAATATTTCAGTGGAAGAGAAACATTTGTTTCTAGATTGTCCGTTGTTTTCTAAGGTAGAAAATACTGTCAAAAGTCTGTTAGATGCTAATTGTGACTCAGATGTGGATGTCAATCTGTAGATCCTTTTAAATATGGTTCTCGAATTACGTAATAAAGCTCTTTTTTAAGTATTACAATAGTAGTTTTCTCATTGCAATTGTATTTGACTTAACTCTTTATCTCCGTAATTATTTTCTGATATAATTGTTCATTTTTCACATTTGTACATTCTACCCTGTCATGATTAAACTTCAATAACATTTTTTGTTTGTTATCAGGAAATTTTAGTTTTGGTCTAGAATTATAGAAGAATGCATGCTTTATTTTAATACAACACAAATTAAAGTTTATAAAACCAAAAATTAATTTAATTTTTATGGAGTCAAATCAACTATACCAGCGTTAATTGGGGAGAAAGAGTTAATGAAATTATTTACATAAAATAAATGTTGTGCTTGTATTGAGATGTATTTGAGGCACTGCATCTTCAGAATTCTCCGACACATTGTCTTTGTAGCTCTGTGGGTTGTCTACAAGATAATTGTGTGCATATATCTTAGATCATTGTGTGTATCTATTTATGTTTGGTATGTGGGTGCGGTCATGCATGTATTAGTGTGTAAATATTGGTGTGTATTTACCTTTATTCTTGGTTAGTTATCCGTTTAGTTATTGATATGCTAATCATTGTTACATTTTTCTGTCTCTGATGGTCTCTTTAGTTATGCAGTATATCTTTGCTTTTAAATTATAATTTTAAGATTATTATTATTATTGTAATTTTGTAAAGTAAAGGGTTTTATCCAATGGAGGTTTAAATAGCAATAAAAAAAAGGTTGGACTATTTGGAAAAAAAATAATATATAAAAATTACACATAGGTACCATTGTTAATCTTTTCAGTCTGTTGTGATTCTAAGAGAACTTCAGGGCCTCTCGGTGTCAACTGGTGGAGATTAGTTGTTCCGGGACTTCATTGGGGAAAAAATTATCGCCAGACCAGACAATTGTCAAGAATGATCAGTTTTAGATTATATATAGTCCTCTAAACTCCTTATAAGCTCATTGCAATGCTGTTTGGCCTCAGTTTTGGGTTGACGATAAGTCAACATCTGGAAATCGTACCGGTCTGTCCACTTGTGGAGTTCCGCAAAGTGATGTCCAGGAACATTGTTGATTAGCCCAGATTTAAATGTTGGACATAAAAACATCAGATCAATAGGAATTCGGGCTGATCATGTCAGCTGGTAAACGATCCAACCTGTTTGTCTTGTGTGCCTTGTAAGTGAAAGTATAATCAGAATAAATCACAGAAAAAAATAATCAGAATAAACCAAACCTATCTTGTATAAATATAGGATGTATATACATAAACGTGTAATGTCCCGGTATTAGTGAAGATAGGAAGGTACCATGTCAAACGACTAATGGGCTCGTGATTCTAGTTCACATCTTAGAAACATCGCTCACCATCAAAAGTCTTTAGAAATATCTTAGCATAGTGAGCTGGTACTAGTTAACACTTAATACAATTCAAAATTTTAAAACAAAAAAGTGCACATAATACCAAATCGTCAGGTGGAGTCCAACAACTGATTCTTTTAATACTTCGCCCTTGGAAATAAATGTCTATAACGAGTCTACCCTCGCGGCTTGTGGCACCTGTGGAATTAGGGCTATTGAGGCTGATTGATGAGCAGCTGGAACACAGCTGATGATGGGTGCGGCTGGGGTCCAGCTGTAAAGGGAACACGCAAAAGCGTTGTTCTCTATCACTACCTCCCCTCCCCCCCCCACAACGAATCATGTTCACCAGATGAACTAAAGTTTTACGAGTGGATTGACAATGCCAAAATACACATTTCTAGCTTCGAACACGATCCTCGTTAGTTAGACAGCCAAGCGGTAATATACTTTATATACACTATACTGTATGTAAAGATAGAAATATAATTCAATTTTTATCAATTCTTCATAGTTCTTAAAGAGGTGTAAAGCAATTATCATAAAATTAATAAGGGCCGGACACAACAGATTGAGACAACATATGAACCGGAAGCTCAAAATTGGAACCAGTGAAATTTGCCCATGTGGAGTGTCACAAGAGAATGCTGACAATGTCCTTCAAAACTGTTCTCTTTACCAAGAGGGCCGTACAAGACACTGGCCCAAAACATTCCAATAGAAAGAAAAATATATGGAGAGCTCCCTGATTTGGAAACCACTGCGCAGTTCATCTCATGTATTGGTCTAGTCATCTGAACACTCCAACAGTTCATCTCATGTATTGGTCTAGTCATCTGAACACTCCAACAGTTCATCTCATGTATTGGTCTAGTCATCTGAACACTCCAACAGTTCATCTCATATATTGGTCTAGTCATCTGAACACTCCAACAGTTTATCTCATGTATTGGTCTAGTCATCTGAACACTCCAACAGTTCCTCTCATATATTGGTCTAGTCATCTGAACACTCCAACAGTTCATCTCTTGTATTGGTCTAGTCATCTGAACACTCCAACAGTTCATCTCATATATTGGTCTAGTCATCTGAACACTCCAACATAACAATGAGAAGAAGGAAGAAGAAGAATAAAATAAGGGCCCGACTCGGCAATAGTAAATGTCATTAAATTGTTAGCCCCGAAATAGGATT
This sequence comes from Biomphalaria glabrata, assembly GCF_947242115.1. Taxonomy (NCBI): domain Eukaryota; kingdom Metazoa; phylum Mollusca; class Gastropoda; family Planorbidae; genus Biomphalaria; species Biomphalaria glabrata. The sequence goes on along the minus strand of NC_074716.1, from coordinate 42,502,681 downwards.
GCACTAAACAGTCCCAAAATAAGAACTAGAACAGCAAATAAAGAAAATAGAATTCCTGGCACTGCGTGTACAATATAGTTAAACATCTCTTGTTTTAGATGTATATAAAATGATGATATACACAGACAACTCGGAACGGAAAAAAAAATCAGTAAAACAAATTAATACGTATACGATGGTTCCTTGTTTCATTATGGTCCAGGAAACAGCTTTACCAGCAAAACATAGGCCAGACTTTATGAGCATATTATAAGACAAGAGATAAAAATGAGTCTCTGGGCAGGAAGTAATGTCGGGTTCTGGTCCAAAGGGTTGTTGCCCTTAGAAAAGAATTTCCTAAAAATAGGATAAATAAAGTAGAACGGAGAAAGCGTACATTCATATTTACGCGAGTGTGGGAATTGCTTGGCGTTCAATCGCGAGCAGCGCCTCAGAAGATATAATTCAATGTTATGAGATGAAAGGACTTTGTAATAATGAATGCAAGGGAAACGGGTTAATGCAGGGGTAAGGCCGGAGGCGCGAAGCACTAGAAGGGGGAAAATAAAGGTAAGAGTCAGTGACCTAATTTCTTTACCGATCGATTTGACGGGGGAAAAAAACGTGCCCCTGAAAACAAAGAGGTTTTCAAAAAAAAAAAAGGTTTTTGGTCAGGAAGGGGTCATTTTTGGCTGTTCGTGGCCAATAAATAATGCCCTTATCTTATCTTATCTTATATAATACAGACGTTACTTCAAAAAAGAAGATGATTACGTCCTACGCGTCATGCATTTAGTCATGCATATTAACCAATGTCTTAAATTCTGCCAAGTCACTGGTTTTCCTGGCTAGCTCAGGCAACCCATTCCATGCTCTAATAGCACTAGGGAAGAAGGAGTATTTGTACAAATTTGTCCTAGCATATGGGACGAGGAATGTGCCTTTATCTTTGTGTCTTTCAGAGTATTTTATTAAATTTTGTTTTTGTATTTGAAGATTATGGTTCAGTGTTTTATGTATGATTGCTACTTTACTTTTGAGCCTTCTGTCCTGAAGGCTTTCTAAATTTAGTGATTTTACTAAAGGTGTTACTCTAGTCAAATGTGAATATTCGTTTGTTATGAATCGCACTGCTCTATTTTGTGTCTGTTCTAGTTTCTTAATGTTTTCTTGAGTTGAGGGGTCCCAAACAGAGGATGCATATTCTATTATTGGCCTAACCAAGGCTAAATAACATTTTAGTTTTATGTTCTTATTTGATTTATAGAAATTTCTTTTAATAAATCCTAATGCTTTGTTTGATTTTTTTGTAGTTTCATCAATATGTGGATTCCATGACAGTTTTTCATTTATTATAACACCTAGGTATTTTGCGTTTTTAGTCTGTGTTACTGGTTTGCCATGAATAAGATAAGTGGAATTAATTTGTTTTAGTTTTTTTGTTACTCTTAACAACTGACATTTTTCTGGGTGGAAAGACATGCTCCAATTTGATTCCCATTTCTGTAATTCCTCTAATTCTCTTTGTAAAATATCTGTGTCTTGTGTTGTTTTTATTGTTCTATATATTATGCAATCGTCTGCAAATAATCTGACTTTTGTTCCTGAACTAATGCAATTTGGTAAATCATTTATGTAAATTAAAAATAGTAGTGGACCCAAGACTGTTCCTTGAGGTACACCTGAGTTTACTGTTATTGGTGTTGATTTAGAGCCATTTATTATTACAGTTTGTTCTCTCCCTATCAGAAAGTCTTTAATCCACTGATGCAGTGGACCATTAATGCCGAAATATTTTAATTTTTTAAGCAAACTATGGTGGTGAACTTTGTCAAAAGCCTTAGAAAAATCTAGTAAGATAGCATCTATTTGTTCACTATTATCTAAACCTTTTGAAAAATCATCAATTAGTCCTATTAGTTGTGTTTCACATGATCTATATTTCCTAAAGCCATGTTGGTATGGTGTGAGGACATTATGTTTGTCTAAGTGGTTTATGATGTTGCTACATATTATGTGTTCTAGGATTTTACATGTGATGCTGGTAAGTGATACTGGTCTGTAGTTTCCTGGGTCAGATTTTTCTCCTTTTTTAAATAGGGGGGTGACATTAGCTTCTTTCCAGTCCTTTGGTACTCTGCCCTGGTTAAGTGAAGCCTGAAAGAGTATTTTGAACACTGGGGCTAGCTCATTACTTAGTTCTTTGAGTAATCTAGCTGGAATACCATCAGGTCCAGAAGCTTTATTTGGTTTGGTGTTGGCTAATAGTTTTTGAATTCCATTTTCTTGTACTACTATATCTTCTATGTTGTCTACTTGGTTCAAATTCAGTAATATGTCTTTGTCTCCTGGGGCTGAGAATGCTGATGCAAAGTATTTGTTTAGAATGTTTGCTTTAGTTTCATTATCATTATGTATTATGTTATGTTCATCTTTTAATGGTGCTACGCCTGTTGTTTCCATTTTCTTAGACTTAATGTATGACCATAGGTTTTTGTTGTTGTCTTTAGATATTACATTGTTTATGTATTCACTCTGCAGCTGTCTGCTTACTTTTTGGGTTAAGTGTTTAATTTTTATATACTTTTTGTAAACTCTTTCTGCATTAGTTTCTTTAAATTTTCTATATAGGTTTTCCTTCTGTTTACAAAGCTTCTTTAGTCTATTATTAAACCAGCATTTATTTATTTTGTCTGATGTGTATTTAGTTGGTATTTGATTTTCTATAATGCTTTTAAGATGGTTTTTAATGAAATTCCAGAGGTCATCGACTGGTTGGTTAATGTCTTTTTCTAATAAGAATGTTTGTTGAAAGTTTAATGCAGCTTGGTGTAGTTGTGTTAGGTTACATTTATTCCAGAGTAAGATTTTTCTTTTGGGTTTTGTATTGGCTACTGCTTTTATCTGACTGTGTATTTTTATGATCTCATGGTCTGATAGACCTTTCCGCCCCTCTCTCCCTGTCTCTACATGTCCCTACCCCTTCCTCTGTTGTTACTTTTCCGGGCTCGTTACCGCGCATGCGTGCTTGATTTGACATCCGTAATGGCCTGCACGCGATGGCCTGTTGCTTTTCATTCTATGGAGGGCTGAACATATTCACAGATTGTAAATGCAACCTTCCGAAAAAAAAAATATGGCTGAATATTTGGTTTCTAAATATTATGACAAGCTTTTATTTAACGTGCTAGCTTGGGCGGTTGGCGGATCGAATCAAATCTTGCAATCGATTGGCTTTTATTTGTACCTACTTTTATCAAAGCAATTGTATCCGAAATTGAGCCAGAACTACTGTCATGGATTTTACAGAGGCATAAACCAGATATATGTTTGAAAATTCTATAAACAAACGCAAAAGAAAAATTGTTTACTTGTATTCTTGAGACTTCGGCCTGATTCAAAGACCCAAGAATTCGGCATGATCTAAAGAATTTGGTCTGATCCAAAGACTCAAGAATTTGAACTAATCAAAAAACTCAAGAATTTAGGCCTGATCCAAAGACCCGAGAATTTGGCCTGATTCAAAGACCCAAGAATTTGGCCTGATTCAAAGACCCAAGAATTTGGCCTGATCCAAAGACTCGAGACTTATATGTGTAATAGGTGTAGACTAGCAATAATAAATATATGCGATAAGAAATAGTTTTACCAAATTAGTTTTTGTTTAGTGCAATATCCTGCTTTCTCACTACGTTATTATCCTATCACTTGTCTGGACCAGTTCCTGGGGGGGGGGAGAAAGGAGTTATCTGTGTAAATGTTACCGTGATCGCTTTTTAAATATATTGTACTAAAAAAAGTTGTACGACTTGAATTGGAACTCGAGGGCTAAAGCATCCTCAAGCCAATACTCTAACCACTATGCCATTGAAGTGCTTATGAAAATAGAAGGATTCATAATTATCTATTTTTTACATAAATTATAAAGGGGACTTATTCAACTTATACCGCCACATCAGTCAAGTACAATTTCTTTCCCTTGTTTGAAACCACACATAATGATAACGACAATTACCAATAATTATCTAATTAATTGGTTAATTTTTATTCTTGTTTTGTCAAGAGTAAGAAATAATTGTGCAAAATTTGAACTTGATCCGAGATTACATCTGTGAATTTTTGTTTTACCATAGAGACAGACAGATATAAGCTTTGTAATAAAATATGCAAAAAAGCTATAGCTTTTATCAATAATAAAAAGATTATATATAAATATGTTAGAAACTAAAGTCTGTCGTTTATACACCCTTATAGTCGATAACAATTCCTGCCACCTATATACCTTTTTTTTTTCAAGCTACCAATCATCCACCTCAATCCCCCGTCATCTCCCAATTTTGATAGATTCACTTTCCCCTTTTCTCGAGTCTGGCTAAAAAAATTATGTCAAAGCTTATTGTTCTTTGTTCAAACATTATCCAATCAGCATGTCTATTGTCATTCAGCCCGGAATCCCAATATGGCGCTGTAGACACTGGAACAAATACATAAAACAAAAAAAAAAAATGGGGGGAAGTGCCAATGCGATTAATTTTTGTAAAATTTTGTTGACAGAAGAATTCGATTAAATAAACATGTCACTTTTTTTTGGTCAGTTTTGACAGCGATAGAAAGAAAGAGTGTCAGAGAGGCGGATCATAAAAAAAAAATAAGAGAGAAAGAGAAGGAGAGTTATTTTCACGTCAGGATATGAAGACCTGACAGAAAGAATGCACTGTTCTAATTGACCCGGATGTGGAAACACGAAATTAATGGCGGGACTTGGTATTCCCGCGTGTGTCAACAGGGCATATTAGGGCAAGAGCATTTAGTTGAGATAGAGAGAAAAAGAGAATAAAAAGGATTGGGTATTAAAGATTAGAGAGAGAGAGAGAGAGAAGGAGTGTGTGTTTGTGTGAAAGTAAAAAAGAGGAGAAAAAAAACTAAGAGACAGAGGAGAAAAAAAACAACTAAGAGACAGAGAAGAAGTAAAAGACATAAAAAAGGTAAGAGCGGGGTCCAGAGCAACAGGGAGAGAAAGAGAAACAAAGAGAAAAAGACTAAAACAAAACAAAAGAGAGAGAGACACAGATATATAGAGAGAAAGAGAAAATATCAAAGTATGGTTGTAAAAAAATATTTTGAGATATAAATGTCAATGACTATTTTTTTGTAAGGATTGGTGTCAGCATTTTACACTCAGGATTGACATTAAATACTGAGAGAAAAATGTCTGTTCCTCCACCCGTCTATGAATGTGAATCTCTGGTGATTGTTTTTTAGGCCGCACTTGCGTCTTTGGGAAAATGGTTTAATAGAAACCTCCAACTTCATTTTTATAATAAAGGAGAAAAATAGTTAGATAGATAGATAGATAGATAGATAGATAGATAGATAGATAGATAGATAGATAGATAGATAGATAGATAGATAGATAGATAGATAGATAGATAGATAGATAGATAGATAGATAGAGTGATCCCATGGTTAAATTTTTCCATATCGATTTCGTTTTCCACTTCCATCTATTCCTTAGTCTGTCGGACGATGAAACACCACACAAAATTTGTCAACCGTCTTTCTCCATTCCGCTCTGTCTTTTGCCTTGGATAGAACCTCTTTCATTTTTAGGCCCGTCCATTCTTTTATGTTGTCTTCCCATCGCTTCTTTCTCTGTCCGCCTCTTCTTTTTCCTGGTACTGTTTCCTGAAAGAAGGTCTTTGCAAGCCCCGAAGACCTTGTAATATGGACATAGAGTTTAAGTTTCCGATTATTTTTTTTTTACAATAATTAGCATCATCGTACACTAAGGACACATCTAAGCAGGACCTAGCACACTTATACTTGCACATGATCACACAGATGCACACATTCAGACACACACACACAGGCACCCCTCAGTTTTAATGATCGTTCGCAACATTTTATCAGCATCAAAAAGGAGTTTCAACATTTTATGAGAAATGATTCCTTCTAACTTTAATTTCTTCCCTTACAGCGACGTTCCATTGTCTTCGACTTTTTGTCGCTGTTGAGATGCAGCCATTAAATTTTAGCGCTGCGACATTTGACGTTAATTTCAAACACGAGTTCAAATTAAGAAAACACAAACATTTCCAGGCTGCAACATTTTTGTTTGTTTGTTTAATGCTGCAGTTTATGGCAGTGATGTTTGTCATTGTTGTTTCTGGTGTGAGTGTGTATGTGCATTCGTGTCTGTGTGTGTGTGTATCTATTCCTTCGTTATTTTTCTCTCAATTCATTGAAAATCTTTAAAATTAAATTTAGTTTCAACATCTAGACCTGTAACTTAACGACATACACTCTTCTAGACTTTTAACTATACGACATTTTATCTGTTACACCTGTAACGTTACCACCTATAATCTGCTAGACTTATTACTTTACGACATTTTATCTGCTAGACCTTTAACTTTACAACATACGCTATGCTAGACCTGTAACTTCACGACCTACGCTATGCTAGACCTGTAACTTCACGACCTATGCTATGCTAGACCTGTAACTTTACTGCATTTTATCTGCTAGCCCAGTAACTTTACGAGATATGCATGGCCAGACATTACGACAATATGTAACATAACTGCTATCACTTTGCGTGCTATTCTCACATTGTAATTCCCAATGTTACTCCAGTATGACATGTTTTGCCGCCATTAGCCAAGTTAGCAATTAGTTGTCTCCCTTTCCCTTGTCATTATGTCCATGTGATGATTAATAATGGAATATTCATTTGGTAAAAATATAAGTATCTTCATTAGGAAAATTAATACCTATTGGAGATATGGATACATTGTGGGAAGTCTATCTATATCAAACTGTTCAGTGTATCCAGTCTACGGAGTACGGAAGAACTGATGTGCGAAGTATTAGAACAAACTTGATAACGATGTTTGTTCAATTTTCAGCGCTGTGGAATCAAATTGTAAGCACTAAATAAAGAAATTGTAAAACTATTTCTAATAGCACATATTTATTATTGCTAGAAGATTGTACTGTTATCTGGGGTTTTTTTTTTGTTTGTTTCAAACTTACTTTAAAGCGACGATCTATAATTCAGCTTATACATTACCAACAGTCAAGTACAATGTTCGAGATACCAAACAAAATACTTAATCTCGAATAGGTGATTAACTAATAGTTATCTCGTCGTATCACATGTTTGTTTTCACTAAGACTCAAACGACGACCTATAAAGGGGACTAAGTCAGCTTATATCACTACTGCAGTCAACTAAAAAACTAATTGGTTAATTTGTTTCAATTCATTCTTGTGTTGTCAGGTAAAAGAAATAATTATGCAAAATTTCAACTTGATTCGAGATTGGGTGTTAGAGACAAAAAGTACACCAACATGTTACCAGACAGACAGACAGACAGACAGAGTGAGTTGATATAAGCTTTGTGTAAATCAATTTCTATTTAGAACAATGTTTAATACAATATGTGCAAAGGCCGCAGGGACTCGGTGGGGGCTTTTTGTTTCCCTATTCACTATCTCAGTGGAACCAGTTCCCATATGTACTTCTTCTTTTAGATTTCAAGTGATCAAATAAGTAGATTCTACTTTTGGTAAGTGCTATTACAGAAGGGGCAGAGGCGTCGATTCCTTTCCTTTCGATTTCCTTTTATACATCGTGAGGGAGAATGCCTGAGCCCTGGAGGTAGTCTTGGCTTAATTCCATCATGTTTATAAGTGGAGTATATAAAGGAGGCTCTGTGGCTGAGTGGTAAAGCGCTTGGCTTCCAAACCCTAGAGTCTTGGGTTCGAATCTCGAAAACTTAGATTTTGAATTTCGGTATCTTTAGGACGCTCCTGAGACCACCCAGCTCTAATGGGTACCTGACAGCTGTTGGTGAAGTACTGGAGGTTGATCGTTGTGCTGGCCATATGACACCCTAGTTAACCACAGAAACAGATGACCTTTACATCATCTGCCCTATAGATCGTAAGGTCTGAATTAGGAACCATATGTTACTTTCATATAAGTGGTCTCCCTTTGCTTGTAAACACAATAGTCTCAATTTCTCCTTTATTTTTGTATCTCAGTTCTATGTTTAGACGTGAGAAAGGAAACTGTAGGTGTTTTAAGACTACAGAGCTCCTATGTTGGGGATGTGGTTTAGGGGAGCCCATGACATCAATACTGTTATGTTTACATTATGCCCGTATCACCACGAACAGGGTGAGCTCAAGCAATACACATGCGTATCCTGAATCGCGCGTGTGTATTACTATTTTTAGCTTTCGGATTTTCCCGGTCAAGGCATTGATGTCTTTATGGCTTTTATTGCGTACCTTGGAACGTTTGGTGTAATGTGGCCGATGGCAAAAAGTAAAAGAATAGAAGAAAAGAGAAAAGCGAAAAGAAGACAAAAGAGAAAGAAATGAAGAGAGAGAATGTTTACGTTTTCTACACACACACAAATGACATTAAACTAGAATTCTGGGTAAACGGGACATTATTCTTTATAACACGGAGAAAACTAAGATGTATTTATTTGATATCCTTTCATATTGTTCATTAGCCCCCTTCCCTCTCAATCCATTTCTATTTTAAAAATAAAAACGACACTAAAAATGTAAGAGAAACAGAACTGACAAGTTACACCAATAAGTGTTGTCTTGTAAAACATGGTCTAGTGGTTAGAACAGTGTTTCCAAAACGTTTTCCTTAAGGGAACACTTTGCACATTTTGAGCACATTTTGAGTATTTAGCTGAACACTTCGCTTAATTTTTACTAGAGAGACTAGCTCACGCGATGGTCATATGGTTAATTATTCCAATAGTTCGTAGAACACCTATTCAGGACTCGATGAACACAAGGTTCCGTGTAGCATAGTTTGTGAAAAGCTGGATTAGAACTTTATCTGGGAAAACGTCAACGATAGGGGTGTAGACAATTGTTAGTTTCATTGTTTTAATGTGTTGTAGTACATTAGTTCTTGTAGTTACAGATCTATAAGGCATACATTTTTATTCCTAAGATTAAGAATGGGTTCAATAGTTCACGTGATAAGGCAGACCCAGTTGTGACCTACATATTTTGCAACATCTAACGCGGACAAAAACGTTATTCAATAGGGGTCTATTTATGTTTTTTTTTTAAATTAGTTTGGTTTTGTTTTGTTTTCTTCTGCGCCTGACTTCGGGAAGGATTTTCTTTGTATACCAAATCTGTTTGTAATGTTAGAGAAAGATGCAGTTTAAAACAAGGTCTTTGTCTTTGTATTTGGAAGAAGCTTCGGCCTCCAATATGTACGAACCCTGAAATGATTGTGAACTCTAGTGGTGGAAAATGTGAAGGAGCTGAAGCCTGGTTGAAGATACAGGTCGAGTTAACTCTACTGACTCCAAAGGTTAACTTTGGGGTGCTGGATGTTGCATGGTAACTGGGTCGTAGAAAAACAATGTGGCCTGCTCGGTGGTTTAGGTCCTTGGCAAAACTTTTGTATGTTTCAAATTGTCTTCACCTTATACTCTCAATGTGTACCCCAGTGCTGCTATGCTATGTACAATGCAATGAGCGAGGCCAAAGTTTCGTGTTACTTGATCATGAGCTCGTATTGCCTGCGATAAATTGAGACCAAATGAAAAGACTAAAGGGACAGGGGGTGGTGCGGTGGAGGCTTGCAGATCAACGGAAATCATTACATCCATGGATGTGACTTAACTCCATCGCGTGAGGACCACCGATCAAACTGACTACATTCCGGCCCACTCCCTTTCTTCCCTCTCTTAGTTCCTGTAACTTTGTAACATTAGCAGAGACACCGTCATCTTCCTGAACGTTTTTGATTGGTTAGAATATGTCGCCATCTTACACCTCCCTGCTCAGGATTGCTGGTCAATCCATTTTTTTTCCAGCAAAGAAATTAAGTGTGTGTGTGTGTGCGTGTATGTGTGATGTGTATGTGTAAAAACTGAGAGTTTGTGTGCGATTCTTTACGCGTATCATCTGCACTTTTTTCATTGCGCTTTTTTTTTCCCTATTTTTTTATTTGTCATCCCTATTTGAAGTGTCTACCTATGAATAGTTAAAACAAGAAAAAACAAAATAGGTGGATCTGTAATGCTAAATAAACAACAACTCAATATGAACGAATATTAAATGAGTTAATTCATCCATTGAAACACTCTAAAGTAATGCAACGTTTCATGGTTTCTGACTGATCATTTTAATGATTTAATGAAGCTATTTTTATCAATGAGGTAATCTATCCGGGCTAAACAATTTAAGCATTTTTTTTTTCATAATGAGTGCCCCGTGGGTTTTGGGGGAATGTAGGCATGTAATATGACCAACCTTATTACAGATCTAAAAAAAACATTTGTCAGGGTTAGTCAAATGGTGTTAATTTTATAAATAGCATTCATTCATAAATACATAGACAGCTGGTAGATTGCAATTTGAGATATAGTTTACAATTATACATATGCAATATGTACAGGGCTCATGAATTAGCTGTCGATTCAAGAAATAGATTAACTTAGCATCATCTGCTCCATATGTCGCAAGGTCTGAAAGTAGTAACACTTACTTACTTACTTACTTACTTACTTACTTACTTACTTACTTATTTATTCTTATATCACTAATATTTTCAATGCGGCCCTCAGTAAAAAAAATGTTTGCCAACCCCCTCTCATTACGTTTTTTTAAACATGTAGGTCCCCGGAGCAAGGGTCGAAACTTATCAAAATATATTCATGCTAGTGGCCACCTTTCTAAACAAGAAACAGACTATCTACATGTTTGAGTATTTGTGCAATGAGAGATTTGCTGTACAAACTGGGAAAGAATCACCTGGTGCGATGTTGAAAAAAAAAAGGTTTATGAAAGGCTGAAAGGTATCATAATTAACTTGCCCAATGCCTCAGTTTCCATATCGGCTAAGCCCAATTCAAACAGACCCTTGAAACATCCAATGCCCATTTCTCTCAAGATCAGTGGCTATCGAAGAGAAGATCTCCTCGCGTCAATTTATAAAGGGTCTCGCTAATTAAAAATCTCATGAGCGGCACTTTAAGATCGTCTGCAAATATTTTTTTTTCCAAACAGTGATCTCCCCTTTCCCAGCATAAACCGGAAGTCCCTGTGCTGCATGCTGAACCGCTCGGGTGGACAAAACACCGGAAGTTTAAAGAACAAAAGTGAAACAAGAAAATGTCACAGAAGCGCGTTTGTTTTTTAAATATGCTTCAAAGCCTTCAAAAAGAAGACATACCCCCACCCTTTCCCCAAGAACCTTAAGATGCTCCTGTCTTTGCTACTTTCAGGCATGTGCGTTCTAATCACTGGTCACCACCCCGACCTGCCTCTTGCATACCAATCACACCCCTCCCCCATTTTTAAGACAACTATCCGCCACACGTTCCAAAACTCGTTTCTTTTTCCGCATGTCCCTTCCAAACATCCCTCAAGTCCTCCCCCCCCCCTTACGGAATGACTCACTTTCCATTATTAAACCTCGGGGACAGGCGACTTGGGTCTCGTGCGACGATGTCATCGTCTTCAGTTGGAGAGGTCGCACTTCGACGTTAGTCTTTGCCGCATAACTTTTTTTTTCATGTGGCTTCTATGAATATTTAAATATATGTCTGAACGAATTAACTGACTCGTTTAATTTAATATTAATTGTTGTTAAATATAATTATTTTTGTTTAATTAAATGTGTAAAATAATTAAATGATTAATACATCTTTCTGTTTAAAAGTTATAGCCACTGACAATGATGACGCACTTTCTGTCTGTTTCCAGATCAAGCAAAGTGATTTTGGGATCGATGGATCTAGGCACCAACCAAGTCATACAAGGCATCAACTACGTCATAGCATAGACCACATGAGGCATCAACTACGTCATACAAGGCATCAACTACGTCATACAAGGCATAGACCACATGAGGCATCAACTACGTCATACAAAGCATCAACCACGTCATACAAAGCATCAACTACGTCATTTAAGGCATCAATTAAGTGGTACATAGCATAGACCATGTAATATAGAACATAAACCACGTGATACGGAGCATAAGTCATGTGGTACCGAGCATAACCTACGTTATACAGAGCAGAAGGCTGACAAATCCAAGTGCTAGACAGGTGGATTGAAACAAAAGTTAAAATTTAATGTTTTCTTTTAATGTTCCTAATACCTAAGGAGGTGCAGTGAACTCAAAATAGAGAAATATTTTATTGATTTCAAACATTTTGAAGTCTGCTAACTTTAAAACAAAAATAATGTACTAAATAAGTTTAATGAAAATGTCGGAACGGCAAAGAGATGCCTCGCCTTGTCTTCGAGAGACCACTGAGAACTCACCCCTCCGCCCTCCACACAGACCCACTTTTTCACCACGCACGCACGCAACAGTGTCAAGGAGCATTCCTTCCTCCCAGGGGAGCCGTGAGCTGTTTTATCTGCCACATGTTGATCTGCCTATGAGATGGCGTAGGACGCCTTGAAGGGTTTGGTGGGTGGGGGCGTTTCGTTCTTTTTTTTCTTTTCTCCTTCCCTCGTTCGCTTGTGTTGCCCCAATTCACAGAATGGAAAGAAGACGACATATTTCTTTAACACTAGCGCTTCAGTCTTAAGGTTGACCTTCAGAAAATGAGAACCCTGACCTTTATGTCTTTATAAGTCTTTGTGTACTGACCACAGGATCTGACATATATAAACATCTTAGTTTAGAGTTTAGATTCACACCTAGACTTCCACAGATCTGATGAGGTCAACTTCGCAAAGCTTCCTTAGAAAACAAACGAGTCCAGATTAGAGATTGTGACGAAATGATGAAGTCCTCTTGCATAGTCTGCTCCCGTGTTCCTTGGTCAAGAGGCGGCATCTGGGAGGAGGTTTTTGTTCTGGCTTTTGGCGCTTAACTAACACAGCTGAAATTAAGATAGATAGATAGATAGATAGATAGATAGATAGATAGATAGATAGATAGATAGATAGATAGATAGATAGATAGATAGAGGGGATTTTTTTCCAAATCGATTTCGTTGTCCACTTTGTAATATATTTATTACTTACGACGAGCAGTTTCGAAGGGTCAAATAGGGTCAGATCGCACCGCGTGACGGACCAGAGGTGTCCGGTAGGCCGCAGTTTGAGTATCACTGGTCTACTTGACCTATGACCTCTATACACGTAGTTAACACGTTGAGTTAGTAAGACTACTGAAGTAATTATCATGCCATTTCCTTTTATTGCTTTGTTTTCTATATTGTCACGTGTTTGCCTTGATCTAGGTAAGCCAGACATCTACCTACTGAGCAGAGACCGCGGAGAAATTCTTCCAGCCGTGAGGAGAGAAATGGAGGAATAGCGTGAGGTTTGGTTTTTCATAAGTATGTTGTGTGGTTTCTCGCTAATCACAGACACGGTAATTAGAAGAAAAAAATTTATTTACTCTATTCATAGATATAGAAAGCTATTTTTGGTTCAGTTTCACGACTTCATATAGTGTTATTTCAAGAATTCTTTACTAGTACAAACACTAAAAAGTTAAAATTAACATTTTCTCCTTTAATTCGTTATGATTTAATATTTGTGAAATGTGAGAACGTACAAATTAACATTAAATTAAAATAATAAAATAAAAAGCCCACAAAAGAGGCTGGAGGATCCCAAAAGAGGCCTAATGCCCAAGGATTCCTATGATGACAAAGCTAAAATTGAATAGCGCAAATCCTAAGGTTTCCTTTAAAAAATCAAAACAAGTCTGAACACTGATAACCTTAATCTTTGTGAGAACATAATAGTTACTTTTTTGTCTTGTTTGTTTTTGAAAATATAATTTCTACTGATTAATGAAAACAAATATGTTCTTTGTTCTATGTATAATAAAAATACTTTTTTTAAAGGTAAATAAATCCGCACTCACAACGATATATCAATAATGTAGAAGCTATTTCACTTATTTGATGTCAATAAAAAAAAATTATTTCTAATAATTAATTAACTGATAGGTTAAATTTTATATTAATTCATTCACAAAACAAGATTCAATTTTTAAGAAATTAACCAATCAGTTAATTAACTATTGGTAATTAATTATTTTGTTCGTTATTTCGAATAAGGAAAAGAAATTGTACTTGGCTGATAGGGTGGTATAGTTTGAATTAGTCCCCTTTATACTTTATAGAGAGAAAAGTTTGAAATTATAAGTAACTTTAACATAAAACCTTCTATTGTCATAAGCACTTAGTTTACCGGCTTGAGGAGCCTTTAGCACTCGAGTTCGAATTCAGGTCGTTCATCATTTTTTTATAAATGCATTTAAAAAGCGATCACCCAGATACCCTCTACTTTCTTCCTTCATTTTTTAAAATTGGTCCAGACAAATGATAGGATCATAGGTATGGAGTATTGAGAAAGCCAAAAGAATAATTTTGCGCTAAAAAAAAAACAATTGCTAAAAATATTTGTAGTCGTGCAGATTTAGTATTGTTATTCTAGATCTATTACAAATGTAATTACATGACTGATCCAAACTAATACACACTTAATATAAGCATTTTTTTCAAAGTATTTTTTTCATGTTTCACTTGTTTTATTATATTATCAGTTTTTCTCATTTTATCTAATAAATGCTAAAATTGTCACATATCTTTAAAAAAAAAAGGCATTGCTAAAATATAAATATTTTCATGATTCTGGTGGCTGAGAATGATCATTGGAGTAGCAAACTAGATCATGTTACCAATAAACAGATCCCTTCCCGCGCGGGTACTTTCCCCTCAGCGAAGTGGTGACCCCACGTCGTATAACATTTGCAGGACATATTCTTACAAAACTAAATACCAAATAATAGGTCATCACAAACACTATTATCCACGTGTTAACACAATTAAGGCGACGCACCTTCTTAGAATACCTAAAACCCGTAGGCATTAGCTGGGAAGATGCTGCGAAAGTAGCTTGTGACTGACCTCTGGAGAGATAGCAAAGCCTGCCACTCATGCGCCTATGCGCCAAGTTAGTTTGAAGAATTTCTGATTTGTGACAAAATTCTGCCTTTGATCGTGAAAGTAAGAACATTCGCCAGACTCTCTGAAGACATCAGAACGACAGGGTATTCATCAAATATATTTCATAAATCTCTGATATCTATAAAGTTTATTGTCAAAATGTAAATATTTTTATGATGTCTTTAAAGATCCTCTTATGTAGTTTACAAATTGTCTCTTTTCTCACAATCGTCTGAATTTCGATAACCTGCAAAGAGAGATAATTCATAAAAAAAGATAAATTTCGAGCTCAGAAGTTTTAAAATTAGCCTTTTTTTTTTTTTTTTTTTTGCAAAATCACCGGAAGTGGGTGTCACCATTCCCGGCATTCATTCACTACATCCGGTAGGTCTGTGATAGAAATTATTTCAAGTTAAGGTTGACAAGTGTGGGATATCTTAGGTAAGGAGACGGAATCAGATCAGGGAAAGTTTGCTTGACGATGTCAGGTAAAGAGATAGAAAGGTGGGGAGGGAGAAAGGGAGTTTGAGTGGGCACACAGAGAGAGAGGAAGAGAGTAAAATAGAGAGAAGATAAAAGGGGAGAAAGATGAAGGAAAGAAACAGATTCAGAGCTTGAAATAAGGAGATAAAAGGAGAGAGAAGGAGAAGAAGATAGAGTGAGGGGAAGAAAGGGAGAGAAGGAGATGGAGAGAAATGCGGGAGAAATGGAAAAGGAGGTAGTGTGAGAAAGGAAGAGAAGGAAAAAGAAAGAATGGAAGAGAGAGAAATGTTGAGAAAAATAGTGTGAATGTTAGAAATATAGAAACAACAAACTAAGAGAACAAACGACGTACAAACGTACACTGAACTAAAACAAAATACAGTGAACTAAACCTACACTGAACTAGAAAAAAATATACTGAACTAAACCTATACTGAACTAAACATACACTGAACTAAAGCTACACTAATTCTAAACTGAACTAAAGCTACACTGAACTAAACCTATACTGAACTAAAGCTACACTAATTCTAAACTGAACTAAATCTATACTGAACTAAACCTTCACTGAAGTAAACATTCACTGAACTAAAACTATACTAAACTAGACCTAGTCTAAAACTAAACCTACACTTAATCTATGTTCACAAAAAGAAGATGAAAAAAAAATACACAGAATAGCACCAACAAATGAATTTCAAAGGGCACTAAATCATGAAAGATTTTTTTTAAAAGAGAGATGAGTCATGTCCTCCTAGTTAGCCCTTGACCTGTTTGAAATGAAGCAGAAGATTGAAGAGATCTTGAGGCGGGAAACAGAGACACATTTCCCCAACATTGTCAAATTAAGTCAGCCATGTTTGCACCAATTGTTTCATTCTAAGATCTTTTTTTTTTTCTTGGGGGTGGAGAAGTGAAAAAATGGTGTCAGAAGCAAAGGTATTTTTAATGTTTGATCTAATTTTTAACAAATGTTTTGGAACGCTTTTAAGTAATAGAGACTTTCTTTCATCCATCTCTCTGTTACGAGTTTCGTTGATGATCTGTACCGTATTTTAGTGGGGTGTGGTGGCTGAGTGGTAAAAGTATAGCCCTTTGCTTCCAAACCCAGGGGGTTAGGGGTTGGATGTCTCTGAATTAGGAAAATCATGACTTTTCGGATGTCTTTGAGTCCATCAGTCTCTAATGGGTAACTAGCGTTAGATTGGGAAAGAAAAAGAGTTTTGGATGTTGCGCTGTTCACATAAAACCCTAGCTAACAGAATAGGCTTAGATCATCTGCCAAATGAAAAGTAGGTCTGAAATGGGACATAATTTATATATTATATTAAAATATAAAGTTTAAATATCTTAATATTAGCATTTTATCAAAACACATTTTGAATTTCTTAAATGTACGCTTCTTTAGCTCCTACAAAACACAACACCATGTGAAGAAATAGAGGAAGACATTAGAGAAGAGGACTCAGTCACTTCAAGGAAGGAGCACATCCTTCGAGCAGGTTTTTTACAATTCATCTATTTAGGTTGCACCTTCATCGGCAAAAACATAGAAAAATCTGTACCCTGGTTCTCGAAAACGGCTCTAACTATTTGCCTAGAAATTGATATGTATCTTTGTGAAAAGGTATTTGACCACGCTGGGAAAACACTTAGTTTGACCGTTATAATTTTTCAAAGTATAAAAAAATTTATTTCAAAATTGGTTTAGAGGACAAGAAAATCTTTAAACAAATCAGACGATACGTCTTCGGGTATTTCCGCATGTAGGCCCTTTTCATTAAAGAGATGAATAAATTAATATTCAGGAACCTTTTGCTGATCGTCCTCGTAGTCTAGATTTATTTACAACGTTATAAAGTCCAGTTGATTTATACATTAGCTTAACCAAGATTTTTTTCTTGGGGGCAGAGAAGGCGATAGGGAGAATGTGGCGGAGTAAAATAATATTAATTTCTTTGCAACTTATAAAAAAAAAAAAGAACATTTAGAAAAATACAATATTGTTAAACCTAGTGCTGGAACGATAAAACCGAAATAATTATTTTATTCCTAGATGTTTAGTGCGAATGTGATTTATGTTACGCGTATTCCTGTTTTATTTCCAGAGCGCAATCCACAAACAGTCATGGGGCGAAAGAAATGGTTTCGAATTTCAGTTTCCTGTTGATAAAATGTGGATTATCTTCTCGAGTTCAAACAGCTAATGGCCCTAAGGTTATGGATTTCATTTATTTTCAAAAATCTAAACAATGTTTTGTCAATGCTGTCTTCCTCTTAGTATTCCGTCACTAGTCCTCTCCCTTTCTCCAAACGGACCGTGTTCCGTATGCAAACCCAAACAGCTTAAGTGGCTTTCTTTCGGGTAGGGACCATTGGACCATTTCTGGAGATAGTCGAAGCTGCTTATGTTTTTGAGTGAATACGACGCCGTGGAGAGGGGGTGGGTAGGGGGCGGACTCTGCCTCGTGAAGATCCTATTTGGTAATTGCCGGGGTGAGCCTTTGGAGTGATGTACGGGCATACTAATATAGTCATGTCCGGACATGGGGTGTTAGTGAGATACACAGGGGGGGGGCGAAAGAAGAGGAATGACTGAGGATTAAGAGAGAGAGAGAGAGAGAGAGAGAAAGAAAAAAAAAGGGACAAAAAAAAAAAAGAAAGATGAAGAGTTAAATAAGTAAGACCAGTGTTTCCCAAATTTTTACCTTAACGGATCATTTCTCAAATTCTGATTATTTAGCGGAACACTTTGTTTATTTTCTTTAAAAGAGATTAATTCACGTGCTGGCCTACTGCTTAATTATTCCAGTACTAGGTGGAACACCTATTCAGGCCTCGCTGAAAACTAGGGTTCCAGGGAGCAAAGTTTGGGAAACACTGAGACAAAAGGTCGTCGAGATTGATAGATAAAACAGTGAGAGAGGGAGAGATAGAGAGAGAGAGAGAGAGAGAGAGAGGGAGAGAGAATGACAGAGAATGATACACATGAAATAAGGGTAGAAAAAACCTAAACAGTGTTAGAGTCGTCTAAAATGCCCTAAGGATTATCACTAGAGCCGGAAAAAATTGTAATTCGCTTTATAAAAACTTTTTTAAAAAGAAAAAAAAATCTATAAATTCAGCTTTCATGTCTTCATAATGCAGTTTGTGTGTGTGTGTGTGTGTTTCTGTATCTTCTTGAAGATCTAATATCTATATCAACAATTTTAGTGTTCAAAGTTGAGAAAAAAGTATAATTATGTGTTGGCCATTGGTAACACATACTACACCTACTTAACCTGCGTACTTATGAATAATGAAAAACATTCAATTATTATTATTTTAATTTAATGTAATCTCATCTTTACATTCTTTTGAATTATTTTAATTTTAGCTGTACACATTTTGCTAAAAATGAAATATCTTTGGACACTTTTGTAAAAAACAAATGTATCAAGCATACTCTATGAAGAGGCCCATACAAGAAACTGGCCCTAACCCTTCATATAGAACAAAAACTATATGGAGAACTGCCAGATCTGGAAACCACTGAGTGTTCGTTTGCAATTGCCACGAACTACACAAATGTGAGAGCCTCGGTTTGAAAAGACATCCGGAAGTGGAATGACAACGCCTGGAGGAACAAATTGAGGGATTCAGATGCTTCGAACGCATCGGCATGTCGGCGCAGTTATTTATCTCAGGCCGAAATATTGACAAGCTATAACTTGATATCTAGACTAATTGGTTGCTTCCGTGGTTCTAAAAAAAAAATCACTTTAAAATTTACCATGAGAGCATGGTACATTAAATAAAAAAAACAACAAAACAAAACAAAAGAAAAACGTGAAATGTTTACTAGTAATATAACTAAATAAATATTAGATGGCCTCGCTTTCGTTTTGTTTCTATTTTTATAAAGCCAGACGTGGTGACTACAAACAAAGAAGATGCATTCACTCAGAAAGTTCTAGAACTTCAAGTTATCTTTCTAATCTATTTTTTTTTTTGTCTTTTTTTGTCTTTGAAACTGGAGTCGAAATTCCATTGGACGAACACAAAAAAATTAAGTAAATATTTAAAAAAAATAATGATAAAAAGCTTCTCTAGTATTGTTAAAGAGTAAAAAAAAAACAAAAAAAAAAACTAGGTCACGTGCGCTTCTCTAGCAATGACTTTTTTTTTTATATGCCAGTCTTTTTTTTTTTTCCTTCTTGACCCGGATGTTAATGAGATGCCAAGAAGAATCAACAGACAAACATGGCGGTATATAGAACAACTAACTGTTGATGGTTGAAGAAGTAGGAAAAGGGGAGGGGGGATCAACCTTGGCCACTTGAAACTTGATGTGGGTCATCGATTTTCCTCCCTCCTGTCCTTGCGCCCTCGATACTAATCCATGCGCCCCTTCTCATAGATATTGTAATGTATTGTCTTCTCTGGCGCCCTGGTCACGTGATATTACTGTTGCCCATCGAGGTTGTGTTCCGTTGTGGTGGCGCCAAAGTTAAAGAGTTGGGAGGGGGAGTGGAGCGGCTGTGGAGTCAATATGGATGGAGGAATAACATATGGGCAGACGTGAAAATTGTTTCGCGCCAATAATAATAACTCCAGATTTGGATGGTGGACGTTTTTGTGACATGTGATGGCGGCGATAATCCGATTGGATCTTTTTTATTACCACCCTTTCTCTTTCATTATCCATCTTTTTACATCTTCTTTTACAACTCTCTCTTCTCTCTCTCTCTCTCTCTCTCTCTTTTTCTCTCTCTTTTGCTCTCACTCTATCTCTTATTCACACACACTCTCTCTTTTATACTTTCTCTCTCCCTTTCACTCTCTCTTTTATTCTCTCTATTTCACTCACTTTCCCATTCTCTTTTTCATTATCCATCTCTTTCACACACTCTCTCTCTCTCTCTCTCTCTACCTCTCTCTCTCTTACTCTGTCCTTTTCTCTTGTATGTTTTAAAATCATTAAACAGATCTTTGAGATAATTAGACCAATATTCAAATACCCTCTTTTCATGTTATGGACGTCACTCCTAGCATGACTTTGTTGCTAGAGCTTTGTATTTTGTTGGGTTGCATTTTGAAGTACAACTAAATCTCACGTCTCAACATTGTATCGCGACTTCCTCATTTCGCTCCTGATTCACCCTAAACTCAAACTTGGTCACATAAAATAAGTAAGCTTATGACTTGCTTTTGACCCTTTCTTACCATGTCATCGGATAATGTTTACCTATAATGTGGACCAGTCCTTGCGGTTTAGTCACTGCAGACTCCATGGACCAAACACTGTCCATAGACTGTGGCAACTTTAGTCCCCCGCTGTGGTGGCATTGACAGACACCAGCTTTTCCATGAATACACCGCTGGGTTTCAATTTAACACTTGTAAATAATAAATCGGATTTGAACGATTTCAAAATAAAACGAATAACTCCTCCCCTCCCCCATGTTTATTCGCTGGATCTCACATTTTGCTGCTACTTGATCTTGACCCAGTAAACAGAGTAAGGATATCGATTGTTTGTGTCATCTGACACTAAATTAAACTTAAATACGGTTTCCTCTTCTCTTTTTATCTCAAAAGAGGATTTTGAATAGATTTTTTAAATGATCTACTTTCTTGGTTTCGATGGAAGTCACAAATATTGGAGATATTGTTTACAAGTAGTATCAGGGAGACTAAAGTACGGTACTGCTCTAGACCTGCCACAATATCGGAGCGCGTGGGAGTCCAACTTAACAAAACGTTATGAGGCCGGAATAACCAAACAGAGGCATGAAGCCCCCAAAACGAGGTGAAAGCAAAAATTAGGCAATAGCCTCCACACACACCCTTCCACCAAAAAAAATGGAGATTTTCACTAGCAACTAAACAATGTCAAGGACGCTAAACGGAAGTAAATAAAAACTTTAAACAGAAGAACTTTAAAAATTTGATTTCTGCAGTGCAAAATGTGCACCAAAGATTATCATTGAATTAAAAAAAAAAAAGCCTAGCTTATTAACACTTCTATTCTGTACACCGTATACACCATAAAACTTGCTAATTATGGATTCATCTCCATGTAGGAAAATCTCTGATTAAAAAAAAAAATCACAGAATGTCTTCCATACCGAAAATTAAGGATAAGTAAAGTATTTCCCATGACCACGCAATCCCTGCATATGTTACCACATCAAACGCAGACAGAGCCGTTTACCGCCAGGAGTCTACATCATGTTTTCGTTCAATGCTTTACGGTCAAAGTTGGAAAGATAAACTTGTTTTGTTTGTTACTGGTGTATTTTGAGAACATTGAGGAATCACGCAGTAAGATCCTAGTTGACAATTGTTTACAAGCTAGTTTCAAACTAAGACGATTTTTTAGGAAGTTGCTATATGTGCTAAAAATAGCTTGATGGTTCTAGCAGGGAGAACAACGTGCACTGGGCTAAAGTAAATAAGTAGAAGTATGGACTGTTTTGGGGCCTCGGTGACTGCTGTAAATGTATACAAAAATATTTTTTTTCTTTAATTATAACGTGAGTTAATCACCATAGTGTTTTCAACTTCTAGATCAGAGTTTGCCAGAGTTTACTGTATTTGCGGAACCCTTGTGTTCCACGAGACCTCAAAATGTGTTTCAAAAATTAGTGGAATAATTAACCTGTAGGCCATGACATGAATTAATCCGTCCGGAAAATAAGCAAAGTGTGTCACTAAATACTTGAGATGTGCGATGTGTTCCAGTTAAGTAAAGGTTTGAGAAACACTGTTCTAGATGAAATGTTTTGTATTTATGTTAAAAGTATTTTTGTTTGAGTTTACACTTCAAACGAGTATTTCCTGCAATACGGTGGTGTTTAAATGACCAGACATCATTTAGTGTGCAGGGCCAGGCATTAATCTTACAACACTGTCTCGACCACACAATTCCCTTGTTACATTAGCAAGCAGAGAAGTGGTAAGAATGGACTCACTGAAAGCATTGGTTCTAAATCTGCATATATATGGCTCAGGCCATTATCTTATTACACATGTCCCTTCATAAAAGAAGATAATTATGTCTTGAGGGTACACATTTATTAATTCTTCTAGAATCTAGTCGTTATTTTGAGACTTAAACACAGCCATTGTCACTGGTTTTTCTTACTAATTTCAGGTACAGTATTTTATGCTCTAATGGCACTGACGCAGAGCACATGAAAATTACAAAACACACACATTGACAAACACACACTGACACACAAACAAAGATTTTTAAAATGGCAGCACTTATAGTTTGGACACTTCCCAATTTTCATCAATTTCCACGAGCGTTCATGTCGAGACAACTGACCATTACGGATGTCCAACGAGGTCAGAAAAGCTACCGTGACAAGAGGTCATTACTTTCACAAATTAAACTAGAAAAAGAGCGGCCTTTCTCCTCGGGTGGTCATAATGTTCCAGTGTAGTGTAAAGTGGACAGTACGATGGGTCACACGCGGGGAAGCTCAACGACGGCAGCGGTAGTTTGGACGTTACATCAGGACAAGATGACGATGAGCTGTGAGCGGGCACGGTCAGTTTCATGGGTCATCAATGTTTAGTTATAACGGTCACCAAGGGGTCACTGTAGAGATGAATCACAAACATTCGAAGTTCTCCAATATAGTAATAATACAAAGTATTAACTAATTACTGGACGAATGAAACAGTTATAGAAATAAAGCTTTGCTGGAAACTGAACTTGTACCCTAACGGCTGGTTTCAGTGATTCGATCCCGATGTACATTAATCAAAATGTGTATACGTCTCAAACACGTAATAAGAATGCCTTGTAAATGTCGGACGTACATTCAGGTATAAAGATTGTAACGGCCTAGTCCACCCAATCACCACTACACAGAGAGGCGAGGGAAGACAGAGGGTAGATTTGAACTCGAGGCAATCTTGACAAGGTCTGAGGGCATACCTCACGGCCAGGCAGCCATCCATTAACTCAGTATATAAGACTATTTAAATCCATACAGGGATTCACTTTTAAGGATTGAATGTTGTAATAATAATAATAATTATATAAGGCTTGTCTTCTAGTTTGAAGATTAATGAGGAATGCAGTATTTCGAGTGTTGCAATGGTCCAGTTGAGAGAATACCATCGAGATCAGATTAGTGAGATTTCACTGAGAATTATAAAATAGTCTGTACATTGTTTTAAATCACAAACCTACAGAAACAGATTCGACATCTGGAGTCTAGACCGAAACTTATGAACCACGAGCTTTCTTCATTTCTTTCACATAGTGAAGTCTAAATGAACTTTATCTTCTCAAATATTAGAAATTTGAATTATTTCATAGTTCACTTGAGGGTATTATTTCTCGTAGGCTATCTTTAGACATAGAGTCGTTTCGAGACTTAAATTTAAATTTTCAGGATCAAAGGCAGAGATTACCAAAAATAATTTATGATCAAATTAAGATACTAAATATGAATAACCTTGACACGTGTTATTTACATGGAAGGGTCAAAGTATTACACAACACACCTTCCCCCTAATGTGTTGTTGTTTTTTTTACATATATTCGCCTTCACTGTATCAATTATTTCATCTTCAGAAAAAAAATGTTCATACCACTTTTTGCTATATCAATAAAAAAAAATCATTAAACTATATAGAAATATTGGCCTCTACGGCGAGAACATGGAGTGTACTATTAGCATGAAGTCTTATAAAATTTATGGTTTTCCTCCCAGGGGCGGATGAACCAGATGACGCCTTATAAGAAGGGCCACTAATCTCCCGCGCCCCATAAAACACGAAAGTGTCCAGCAGTCTCTCAGCCATAATGGCCCGTTGAGATTTGGGGGACTATGTTGTCACCTTATAATAGTATCAAGTCTTGACACTAGGCATTATGGGAAAGGTTCTTTTACTGTCGTAGGCCTCTTGAGACCTTATAGCGACCAAGATTTTTTTTTTCACTTTATCCTCATGATAATTTTTTCAAGTCTAGATATATTTATATCATACGAATGACTTACAATAGCTTTATTTAGGACAATATATGAAATGGGTCAGTTATTGGGTCACGTGTGGATCTATATTTAGAACAGTTCACACGATTGATTCCATTTCCGGTTGAAGTGGAAGATAGAGGCAGAACTAAGATGAAGTATATTGCTCAACGAGTGAAGTAAGCACAAAAACTTTACTTTAGGTGCTGCAATCCATCGTATGAAACATACCCTCCCCCCGAACTATGATTATAAGCAGTGGTCATTATTATAAGAGAGGAGAATGTTCTTGAAAACATAAATGTATAGTCTCTTATTGCATGCATAACGTTTGGCAGACTTCAAAACAAATATTTGAGGAGCTTGTTGTATTTCTCATAGCGTCCAACGAATGTACTATTTAATATTTTTTTTTCTTTCCAGTTAGTCAGTCCACAGATTTTGAAATGTAAATCTCAACCTGATCCATTCTGTCCTCACGCAACTATGAATATATAGCTATGAATGAAGAGTTTCCTTTCTCTCTCTCTCTCTCTCTCTCTCTCTCTTTTACACACAAACAGTAACATTGTTTCTCTGTCTGCCACTCACACACACGCTATGGCTCTCTCTCCCTCTCTCCCTCCTTCTCTTTCTTTCTCTCTCCCTCTCTTATCCTTTATTTCTTCTTTTTGTTTTTTTTCTTCTATAGACTAGACTATTTCAAACATTTAAAAGAGGCTTTATCTGTTAGTCGATTAGCTCTAGATGTCTATTTATCCACGATGTCAGACCTGAACCATTTAAAACTTAACAGGAACTTTTACATTTGTTTAAAAATCAACAACATTGTTTTGCAATAGTTGTGACTAATACTCGTAAATATGTATACATGATCAGGACTATTTTTTTTTAAGGTAGTACATTTCTTCTTATAGCAACAGATTTGTATTCGTTAACCAATTTGGAGAAGGGAGCGTCATTGTGGTAGGTCTAGGTCCGGGGTCGGCAACCTGCGGCTCGCGAGCCACATGCGGCTCTTTGGGTGTGAAGCTGCGGCTCTTTAGTTCCAAACGCAAATATTATTTATTTTATCGAAACATTTTTTCAAATAGTTCTGAATATTTTAACGAGAATTAGCCACCGATTCTATTTCTCAGCAACTTGTACTCTTTTTTCACCCCACCCCTCCCCTATGACATGCTTCGTCACTGTTGTCAGTCGTTGGAAGCTCTCGGCCGTCGTCGGATGTTTCTATGTAGGTTTTAAATCGCTTTCGACGCAAGACGAATTAGCATCTTAACCTTGCTTTGGCTGTTACGAATAGTTTGTTGTTTCAAGTCAATGAGTTAGAAGCGATTATCTTCTCCATGTTAGAAGCAATCTACAAGTAATGCTAATCTGGCACACTTTGCAGTACCACTAGAAATTTGCGGAAAAAGGCAAACCATTTATAGAAAAACTGCTTCATACATGCATCTGAAGAACTGATTCATGATTTCAAAAACAAACCAGAAATTAAAAAAAAAAATCAAAGATTTGCCATTATTCGCTTAAACAGAACAAGATAATATAGCTTAATTGTCTTCAAATGTAACATATTTGTAGGCGAAGATATCCAACTTTCTTCTGTCTTATCACTTGATATAGATGAGTCTTGCGACATAAAGACACGGCACAAGATTTCCATTTTGTCAGCTATATGTCTTCCCAAAGGTCCAAAAGAAGAAACTCTAGGATTGCTACCACTGTCGTGACAAACAAGAAGAGAAGATATAGCGCATGCCGTGCAAAAATACCTTGAAGACATTAAGATCGCTTTTATTAAAATCGTTTCAATAACACCTGATGGAGCCAGATGTATGACAGGAAAAAATAAAAGGGCAACGACGACAAAATAAACCTCGAAATTCTTACGTTTTACTGCAAAATACACCAAGAAGCGCTTTGTGCCCAAACATTTCCGGCTGAAATAGTTGAGGTCATAAATTTGGTAATTAAGATTGTTAACAGCATGTTGTCAAAAGCACTCTACCGTTGTCAGTTTAAAGACTTCTTAAAGGAAATGGAGACTCAGTATTCCGACCTCCTTATTGCCAACAAAGTGCGATGACTTTCCAAAGGTTGAACTTTTTTTTTTGTGCTTGAATGAAATAAATACATTCCTAAATGATAAAGGCATTAATTAACCTGAATTAGAGACGACAATGGTTGCAAGCATTTTTCTTTATGTTGGATATAACATCGAAATTAAATGAGCTGAATCTAAAGCTGCAAGGAAAGTAAAACCCAGCCGAATTGTTTTGTTTTGAAGAAAACATTTTTTTTTTGCAGAAGATATTCAGAGCGGCAAATAATTTCATTTTCAATGTCTAAAGCAGTATCACGATAAAATCAGAGCAACTTTTGACACGAATTACTTCAGCACAGTTATACAAAAAATCTAAGATGAATTTCTTGATAAATTTAAGCAGTTCAAAACCAACAAAACTATTCTAGCATTCCTGGTACACCATTTCAACACAAATAGTAACGAAATCCACATTGATCCATTTGAAAATGATACTTGATCTCTAGAAGTGCAATTGCTCGAATTAAAAAGTAAGGTTTTGTTGGGTAGAAAATTTACAGAGTTGAAATCAAGTTGGAAGTGTTGGAGGTCCAGAAATGTGTGTACGTAACGCAACAAAAGTGGACCGCTTTCAAAGAAATGCCGCGAGTTGATGAGTTGAATAGTCTTCCAGATTGCTACATCTTTGGATCGACATATTCGTGCAAAAAAACGTTCTCTTCTATAAATATAATGAAAAGTAAAGTAAGAAGCCAACTTACAAATGAAAATTGAGAGTCGTGTTTGAAACTAAAAATAAGTTATGAGCCAAATGTATCCAAACTTTCTAAAACTATGCAAAGGCATCGCTCCCACTGACTTTGTTTGCTCAATTGTTTGTTAGTGAAGTACAAGTTAGTAGTGTAAGTAGGCCTTAATGTTTAATAGCTTTGGTTGTTACCGAATTAAAGATAATTATCTAATAACGCCATATATATTATCTAATTTATAGTGAAAAACACTATATATATATATATATATATATATATATATATATATATATATATATATATAGGAATAACACGTTTAAAAAGAGTGTGTGAGTACTATTTATTGTTGGCAAGAAAAAATGTTGTGGCTCTTTAAAAACTTTAAAATTTGTAAATTCTAATTTTTGGCTCTTCCGACTCAAAAGGTTGCCGACCCCTGGTCTAGGTCAATGTTTGGATAGGAGAGAGTCATTGTGGTAGGTCTAGGTCAATGTTTGGATAGGAGACAGTCATTGTGGTAGGTCTAGGTCAATGTTTGGATAGGAGTGAGTCCTTGTGGTAGGTCTAGGTCAATGTTTGGATAAGAGACAGTCCTTGTGGTAGGTCTAGGTCAATGTTTGGATAAGAGTGAGTCATTGTGGTAGGTCTAGGTCAATGTTTGGATAAGAGACAGTCATTGTGGTAGGTCTAGGTCAATGTTTGGATAGGAGACAGTCATTGTGGTAGGTCTAGGTCAATGTTTGGATAGGAGAGAGTCATTGTGGTAGGTCTAGGTCAATGTTTGGATAGGAGAGAGTCATTGTGGTAGGTCTAGGTCAATGTTTGGATAGGAGAGAGTCATTGTGGTATGTCTAGGTCAATGTTTGGATAGGAGTGAGTCCTTGTGGTAGGTCTAGGTCAATGTTTGGATAAGAGACAGTCCTTGTGGTAGGTCTAGGTCAATGTTTGGATAAGAGTGAGTCATTGTGGTATGTCTAGGTCAATGTTTGGATAAGAGAGAGTCATTGTGGTAGGTCTATGTCAATGTTTGGATAAGAGAGCGTCATTGTGGTAGGTCTAGGTCAATGTTTGGATAGGAGAGAGTCATTGTGGTAGGTCTAGGTCAATGTTTGGATAGGAAAGAGTCATTGTGGTAGGTCTAGGTCAATGTTTGGATAGGAAAGAGTCATTGTGGTAGGTCTAGGTCAATGTTTGGATAAGAGAGAGTCATTGTGGTAGGTCTATGTCATTGTTTGGATAAGAGAGCGTCATTGTGGTAGGTCTAGGTCAATGTTTGGATAGGAGAGAGTCATTGTGGTAGGTCTAGGTCAATGTTTGGATAAGAGAGAGTCATTGTGGTAGGTCTATGTCAATGTTTGGATAAGAGTGAGTCATTGTGGTAGGTCTAGGTCAATGTTTGGATAGGAGAGAGTCATTGTGGTAGGTCTAGGTCAATGTTTGGATAGGAGAGAGTCATTGTGGTAGGTCTATGTCAATGTTTGGATAAGAGAGCGTCATTGTGGTAGGTCTAGGTCAATGTTTGGATAGGAGAGAGTCATTGTGGTAGGTCTAGGTCAATGTTTGGATAAGAGAGAGTCATTGTGGTAGGTCTATGTCAATGTTTGGATAAGAGAGAGTCATTGTGGTAGGTCTATGTCAATGTTTGGATAAGACAGAGTCATTGTGGTAGGTCTAGGTCACTTGTAAGTGTTTAGCGGAGACCAGACAACTTCGATTTTTTTTTTTTTGCTGTTTTGTCTTTTGGTATACTCCTGTACTGTCGTTCAGTGTTCTCGAAGATCCATGGTTCGAAAACTGCCCGCTGCCGTCCCCATCCGTCCTGCGGTAGGTTTGGGCTAGGATGTTATTACCTTCAGAACCTAAGGGAACATCCGAAACATGTAAAACATTTTTATAATCAAAACTCAAGTTTCTTATTCGGGCTCAAGGCACTCGTGGTCTTTTTGAACATCCTGAGATTCGAACTAGGGGTTTATGATACATGCACTTTACCTCTTGGCCACTCAGCCAACATGTATTTAGCAAAAACAAAAGGCTTAATATACATAATGAATAACTTTACAAATTTCAGTGATGTATACAGTTGTGTTGAAACAAGAGAAGAACTTTAAAAAATGCCACAAAGCTATCAACACTGAAACTATTACTCAGCTTAAGTTAATATGAAGGATAATGATACGATTAGGATGATAACATGATTAATGTGCACTCTTCTAATATTCATAGATGTTTGTTTTGTTGTTTTTTTTCCATCGCTATGAAAGATTTATTTAAAAATTTGGCAAAAAAATAATAATTTCTTACCTAAAGCACAAACTACAAACTCTTATTTTTCTGGATTAAAAGCAGAGATTACCAAAAATAATTTATGATTTAAATTAGAGTAAAAAAAAATAATTTATGATTTAAATTAGAGTACAAAAACAATTTATGATTTAAATTAGAGTACAGCTTAGCTGTAGAAAAAAAGAATGAATGAATTATAGTTTGTATGGTATTAGTGCTCTAAACTTTGCGAGAGTTGTGGACGCATTAACATATTCTTGAAATAGATTTACGGTTTTCAAAACAAAGAGTGGCTTCCCTTTGAAATGTGTCAAAGTTTCTAAGTCACGTGATAGTAGCCTCGTTGTCATCGAGCGTTATATAATTGACCTAATGGAGCCGACACTCAAAAAAAAAATAATATTAAAAATGACTCATTGCCCTCGTGAATTGTTTTCTTTTTCTTTTTTAATTTACTAAGACCTTTGACCTTTGTTATATTAACGATCTTGTTCACGAGCTCCGTATGACCTTTGCTTTATAAAGGCGAAGGTCATGTTCCTATGGGAGCTAAAATGAACATAATGTGTATAAACATTTTAACTTATAATATATTATTTTAAAGGCAGAGTGTTTTCTTTCATCGCGAGTAGTCTCCCGTTTATATGTATTTATAGTATAATTTAAAGTCAAAATGTTTTTTGTTTTTGGTAGATAGAGAACCATAGCAATTAGAAGTGAAGAGAAATATATTTCGTTACATATAACAGTGAAGCGGGTTGCAGCAGAAGATGTTGAAAACAGCGAGAAGGACTAAATGAGAACATTTTTTTGTAAGATCTAATCGCTATACTCGGGAGTTACATTGACATTTTCAAATCCAAATGCGAACTTTTTTTGTACAAATCTTATATAAACTCACTCTGTCTGTCTTTCTGGTAAAAAGTGTCTACCACACCCATTCACGGATCAAGTTGAAACTTTGCAAAATTTTTCTTTGGCGTAGACGAGTCATGAATCATTTTTAAAAAAAGTAACCAATTAGTCAATTAATTACTGGTAATTAACAATTTGGTTTGATACCAATGAAAAACTAATCCTTCAGTTTTCACATATATGGCTAAATTTGGTGGGTTTAGTCCCCTTAAATAAGTATTAACGCTATTTCTTCCTCAAACATTCACCGATTAAATTGAAACTTTAATTATTTATTGTACCTAGCAAAACAAACATGAGATACACAATTAGTCAATTAATTATTGATAATTAATTAATTGTTTCATATCGAATAAGGGAAATAACTTGTACATTATTGATAGATATAGTTTTAAGGGCGGAATTCTTCCCCTATAGATAAGCTTTGGTGGGGGGGGGTTTTGTCGCCTAATGTTTTACTTCATGAAAATATGACCGAAGCTGTAACATTTCAAGTGAACTCCAGAACAATACTACCAGAAACATGACCGAAGCTGTAACATTTCAAGTGAACTCCAGAACGATACTATCAGAAACAAGAAAAACATGGAAGCAAATCCATAAATAGAAAGTTTTTTGGTGCGTTCGGTGTGGAAGATATAGTAGCATTGACAATCGAAATATTGTAAAAGGCGGGACACCAAATTAAAGGGGTGGATGGAGGGGAAGGGTAAAAAACTATTTTCTGTTTTGACCTAATTTTAGTAGCTCAGCCATCTTTGTGTACAATAATTTAATTTATATTGTCTTCAACTGTTTTATTATTATTTTATTATGATTTTTTTTTGGTCATATGTGTATGACTGGATCTTATTTTTATAATTATTAAAAAGCGCAATGTTTCCTACTAAACAACAAGTAGAAATACGATTGTAAAACTAGAGTATTATTTAACACTGTGAAGCCATTTTGTTTCACTACAAGGTTAATTTATTTTTGTTCAGCCAATGGAATAGCTCAATTTAATACAATTTTTTTTAAATCAAACTTTGTCGAGTTATTTTGATTTCCTGACGTATTTTCTATGTATAGACCGGTGAATTTGTACTGACCAATCTTGCTAATAAACATTCAATTCTTTTAGCCTGTAGCGCTTGTAAGTACTGTGTTGAAAGCTCTGATTGGTGGGCTATTTTTAGATCGTACTTCCGGTAGAGTAACTGTAGACAATTCAACGCTTGTTTGTGTGTGTCAGTGCTAGATCTACTGTAGATGTATATTGATTTGAATCTTCTAAAGTGTATTTTTTAAAATAAAATACAATGTCTCAAATATAAAAGAAAGTGTAGGTCTAGCTACAGAAGCACTGACACGTGCAATATGATTTGTGTCTAATAAAGAAAGAAGTGAGTCTAGATCTACCTCTACGTTACGATTGAATGTTTACAACAGATTTGATATTAATGAATGTATTAACATTTGTTTCTAAGGTCTTTCGTTTGTAGCACAAAATAGTTTCTTTTATTTAGTTGGCAGCATGTCCTCCTCGACATTGTCTTTTTTTGTTTTCCTTAGGTGTCATTACATCGCCCCATTTCTTCATATCGTTTTATCTTCTTTTTCTAGTTTTGCTACAGTTTTATTGCTTTAAAAAAACGGATTCTAAAAATCAAAGTGTAGCCAAAGAGCAGATTACTTTGATTAGTGCGAAAATCAATAATAAATCTACATATTGATGATATAAATGACCAAACACCTATACTCAATGTCATATACTAGAAACGTATTCATTATTCATATTTATATAACCAAATTGTGAATAACGATATAACATACAAATATTTCAAAAATTATATCACTATATTTTCTTCAATTTGGATTTTGAATTCTATAAGATCTTTAAAATTTCAACACAAAATAAAAAGAACCCACCAAGATGGCGGATGTATTATCTGTAATCTAGATCTAGTGAATTCCAAAGAGAAAACAAAACTATCAACGGAAAACCATAGACAACAATGTACATACTAATCTGTATCAATTGTTCCCCTTTATTTGGGCCCTTCTGCCTCTAATCTGTATGATATACTTCAGAGCTCACAGAAATACAAATAGAAGATTGATGTGCTGGTGTATGATACTGTCTACATTACAGGAACAAAGGATAATTTGCATATTGTCTAGTCTAGATAATTACGTCAAGTTTACGTTCCTAGTTCTATGTGATATCGGGTAAAAAGTTCAGCTACAGGTCTGCACGATGAAATACGAAACTATCTCGTCAACTTCTGGCTCTGTGTTTGGCAGACGACGTCTGTAACTTGTGTGCAATAGTCCGCGCTTAGTTTCCCTTTAATTTTTTTCCCCCGCTAGGCAGCGCGTGTTTCGAGCGTCCGCTTCCGCCCAGACAAGTCAATACTCTAACCCCTCCCCCCTTTCCCGATTCTATTTTCTTCATTCATACCCAAACGGTGGTTCTCGTCCTGTTTGAAATGAAGGACACCAATCCCTACAGAAATGTCGAGAGCTAGATCTCCATTATGACTAGTTGTGAGGTCCCAAAGTTTAGAAATATCAAGGACAGACTCAAAACAAGCAAAAAAAAAAAAAAAACTTTGAAAAAGAAAAAAAACAAAGCTTATATGAGGGAAACAACCGTACAATTACTACAATATCTTTCAATATTGCATAACTTATCTCCCCCTTTCTATATAAAAGCAAAATAAATAAAATATCTACCACAAATTAATGAACTAATAAGTAATTATTATTATTTTTTTTTGGAATTGATTCCAATGTTGTCATCAACTTCGAATGACTGCAAATGTTCAACTTGATCTGAGAATGGGGGATAGAGAGAAACAATTTGTACTAAAGTCTTACCAGACAGACAGAATAAGTTTATTATAAGCTTTGTCAAAAATAATATCTTAAGAAAGGCGAGTATACTGTCGGTCTGTGCATTTAGTTAATAGATGTCTATTGGACCAACACATACACATGTCCAAGAAGGTACACAACACAATGACTAACGAGGACCTCTCAAAAAATACACACACACACACATTTAAAAAATTAATTCATTGTTTGGTCAGCCAGTCGTAGCAACAGCAACCACAAAACTTTTTGCTCGTCACGTGAGAACCAAAAACTTATGTCGAATGGAATGCAACATTTCAAATCACTGAAAACGAGAGACTCGGACTAAGGGAGTATACACAACGGACGTCAGAGCATAGAGGTGCAGGTTAAGAGTTCGGCCTAGATTGATTTTACTCTGATAAATCGGTCACGTTTGCAAGGGAGATGTCAGTTACTAACTTCCGCTGTTTAAGCGTAGAGTTATTGTTCCTAGCATTATGTAAATATTTTTAGAAGCTGTAGGAAAGGGTTAAATTTCAAATTAAAAATACGATCGCCACTGACATAAAAAAAAAGAAATCAATAAATGAACCAAGTAAATGTCTCCCGTCCTTTCGCGTTTCTTGTCCCCCCACCCGCCTCCACCCCCACACCGTGTTTTATATCTCATCTAAGGAGTAAAAATAACACGTTTCAAATTACAAAAATTATGAAGTTTGTTTTGTCAACGTGGTATATCAGTTACACAGTTACACATTTCTATTTTCATTCATAACAAAACAAATGACATTTCTGACAATGTTTCTTATACAATTTTTGTAGCATTTGGTCTAGAAGTTTGATGTGTAGAAGTCTAGTAGACAGAACTCTTGGGTAAATTTGTATACATATGTCATGTTTATTTTTAGAAGTCTTGTGTACAGAAGTCTAGTTTATAGAAGACCACTTCAGAAATATAGTGGACAGACCTCTGTGTAAACAAGTATAGTCAACAGTGTAAAGAATTATAGTGTAAAGAAGTGTAAAGTAGTCTAATGTAAAGGGGTCTGGCGTAAAGGAGTCTAGTATATTTTAATTTGAGTGAATTTTAGTTTCTTTTCTCTTTTTGGAAAGTCTTGAACAAAAAATGTAACTAATGACACAAATGACGTCATTTCCTTTTCCCTCCTTCACCCACTCCGCCCTAGTAGTGTGCTCTTTCAAGTATTATGATTATGCTTAATGTCTGCACCGGATCGTGAGTCCAAGCAGTTAAATAGCAAAATAACGAGCCGAGCTCTAGTGCCTTTGAGATCCTTGACCAAAGGAAAGAATGTCCACCTCTGGCCAGTTTAGTTCTTAGCCGACCCCTCTGTTTAAAGGATCTCATCACACGTTTGGTGCGGGGGTCAAGACTGCTTGAGTCACACCCTGTTTTCCCTTAGGTTCCATGAGGGAATCTTTCTTATTGATACACTTTAAAACTACTTTAAATAGTAGCGTTCTACACCAGGGCTGTGTAGTGATTCATTACTAATACTATCTATCAACTCCTGGCGCGAGGAATGGTGTCAGCAAAGATGTAAACTGGTGTCAATGGTGACTTCCGGATTCACTTTTACTTCATTTATGAACAATGATAATCACCCACAATTCACTGTTTTATTAATTTCCCTCCAGTTTAAAAAAGAATCTCATCTAGTGGCGTGGGAAACTAGAAATATAATAGTCCAATAATATTTTAGGGTAAAAGCTCAAATAAGTTGTGTTGTGTTTTTTCCCGCTATAAAAAACATGGTGGAGAAGGGGTGGGGTAGGTCAGGATGGCCTCACCTCTCCCCACGCATGCCTAATTTTTTTTGTTCTGTTTTGTAGCTGGACAAACTCGAGAGCAGTAACTGTCTCCGTCATTGAAGTTACACATTTGTCTTACCCCCCCCCCCCCTGCAGACACACTGAGAAGCCCCGAGAACTTTGTCTCAATCCGGAACCACTTTTCTGTGTCACGTGACTTCCTGTTTCAAACGGAAGTTAAATTTTAGAATTCAATAGTTAGATCGCGTGAGGTGCTAGAAGAAAGAAAAAAAAAAGAAGTTGACAAATTACTTTATGTCACTTAAAAAAAAAAAAAAAACATGCACTAGCGTGAGATTTTTTTTTAGGTACGTCTGGAAGCATAACTTGAGACGAGTTCCGGTATGGATGTGTTCGGACTGATAAAGTAGGGTCGCGCTGTCTGTCTTATTGAAAGTTGTGTAGACTCCCTCAAGGTATTCTGGTGTTCACGTCTAAAGAGCGTCTAGAAGCGAGATTTGGTGCGTCCACCATTTCAAAAAATTTAAAGGAGCGCACACTATGACCACTTCACCGGAAGTAAAGGGGCGGACAGTTACACAATTTGCTTTGCGTCTCGGGATTTTCGTTTCTTTTGGAGTTATGAAACCAAAACTCTTCAACGGGTTAGAAGAATTAAAGTCGGTTAGGTCCGAGTAGAGGACGAGCAGAAGCACTATCAGCTAGCTTGCTGTAGTTGTGGGCTCATCTGTAGATGTATTCATGGTAGGTCTAGCGGTCTAGCGTGACATAAGACAGGGAGAAATGGAAGACTGCAAAGGTTGAAGAAGCCAAACTCTCTGTGTCTTTGTGGGCCGAGTGGACCAAGTGTTCGGCTAAGGATCATTTACTTTTTGTATGTCTCTGTACTTCTCTCTCTCTCTCTCTCTCTCTCTCTCTCTCTCTCTTTTCTTTGGTGGTGTATGTATCTCTTTTTATAAATATCTCTAGTCTTTTGTATCTCTTTACGTCAAACGCTCTCTCTCTCTCTCTCTATCTCTGTGTGGCGGTCTATCTCTTGAGTTCTCTTTGACTTCTGTTCTCTCACCGTTTATCTATCTATCTATCTATCTATCTATCTATCTATCTATCTATCTATCTATCTATCTATCTATCTATCTATCTATCTGTCTGTCTATCTATCTATCTGTCTGTCTGTCTGTCTGTCTGTCTGTCTGTCTGTCTGTCTGTCTATCTATCTATCTATCTATCTATCTATCTATCTATCTATCTATCTATCTATCTATCTATCTATCTATCTATCTATCTATCTGTCTGTCTGTCTGTCTGTCTGTCTGTCTGTCCGTCCGTCTGTCTGTCTGTCTGTCTATCTATCTATCTCTCCCTCCCTCTCTCTGTGGCAGTCTATCTCTCAAGTTATCTTTGAATCCGGGTCCCTCATCTCTTTCCTTCATTAGTAATGACGCTATGAAACAAACATAGGCCCAATCATGATATGCAGGATAACTACTATAAGACATGATTCTGTTACGAGTCATGTACGCTTCATTAAACACAATTTCAAACAGAACTTTGTTTACGACATCCTTCCCTGCATAGTATTTTGTACACAGTTCCAAAATTAATTCTTATAGAGTGGTACGACTTGAAAGTGGATAAAGGTTTGAATTCTGACACTTACTTTGGTCCATTCTACACTAGCCCTAGAACTAACATTTATTCCTTTAAAGTGCAAAAAATATTGCTATGAGTGTGCTCTGGGTGTGTGTGAGTGTGTTGGTGTGTGAGTGTGTGTGTGTGTTCTCCAGTGTTTTCATTATGGAGGGTCCATTTTATACTTGTACCAAATACAAAAAAATACCACTCGAGCTAATTAATTACGCAGGATGCAATTTGGCAGAGTATTGGAGTTGGCAACTATCTCCACAGAAACGGTGTCAATGAAAACTTTTCATGACCATATTTTTTTACCCTATCTTGGGTAAATTAGTTTTCTGTGTTTGTCTCCTCTGGCGCTAATTTCGAGGCACTTGAAGCAAGTTCTAGAACATTTCAACTCAATCATTTACCAGCTCAATATTGTTTGTTTTTTTCAGAATGCTTTTAAAATATGTTGAAAAGTTAGCAGGTAATAAAGACTCCATTTTTTTTTTAAACTGTCGATTGTTCGTGCTTGAAGTGTATTGTTATTGACTTGTACAGACCATTCTCAGTTTGATTCCATCAACACAATAATGGCACTTCATATTGACGTAAATATTTATAGGCATATCAAATATAAAATTCCAATGCGTAAATGCAGCCTACAGACAAATTTTAAGACATGAAAACAGAGTGAGTTTGTGTTTTTACACTAACTCAGGAGTAGCCCTCGAATTTCGTGTATGGAAAAGCACCGTGAGCCTAAATTAGATATACTATACGACTTGTCTGGAGGACAAAATGTTCTAATTGCTTTATTGGTGATGAAATTGTTGCCATGGTCTTGTTTTTACATATAAAGAATTGTCGCTATAATAGTTTCCTGTAACTAATTGTAGATCTTTAAATTGCGGCTTTTCCCCTTACGGTGACCGCTTTAAAAATGGGAAGCCGAAAAAAAAAAAAAGCGAAAAATCAAAAGCATTACTTTTGGTGGATATTTTGAAATCCATTGATAAATTGTCATAGAGAAGTGTTGGCTTATGCCTGGACATTAAAGCGTGTTTGGCACTAGATCTGGTGGTCTTCTAGTCCAAAGGGGGAAGAGATACTTAAGAACAAAATTGACTGCTAGATTAGGTGCACTTCTATTAATAGGTGAAGGAGATAGATATGATAAAAGAAATTGACGATAAATCTGGTGCTCTTCTAGACAATGGGGGAAGAGATACTTAAAAAAATAAAATTGACCGCTATATCTGGTGCAGTTCTAGCCAAAGAGAGAAAGGAGAGAGTTAAGAAAAAAATTGAAATATTATATGGAAGGAAAAAAATTAAAAACGTTTTGATTTCTATACATGTTCAACGTGTGTGTGGGGCCTGTGTGTGTGGATGTGTTTACGTGTATGTTGGC
Organism: Biomphalaria glabrata; assembly: GCF_947242115.1. NCBI lineage: Eukaryota > Metazoa > Mollusca > Gastropoda > Planorbidae > Biomphalaria > Biomphalaria glabrata. The sequence continues at coordinate 42,464,588 of NC_074716.1, read as the reverse complement.
CTTTAGAGTGAGTGTATGTATCAGTGATAGCATATGTGAGTATGACATGATAACTTACTCCGACTTTTGATTTTCCCTCAGCGATTTGAGCAGTTAATCCATTGCTCCCACTCGGTAAGATCTTGACGCCGCCCACGACGTTATCCACAATGGCGGCCACCGCCGTGCTATCCGTGGCGGTGTTGGTGGTGCTGCAGCTGCTGGCGCTGCTATCGAACGTCGCCCCTCCCGCACCGGGGCTGCTGCTGCTCTCACTGCTGGTGCTCTGGTTGAGGTGGCGCCCAGCCGCCCAGTGGCGGTCAGTGTTTGAGGACGAGTATGCCGATGACTGGGAGGAAGAGGACGTTGTCGCCACAGTGGACAGAGAGGAGGAAGAATGCGTCGAAGACTGTAAGGACGCCTGGCTTTCGAGCGACCTCTCCAGGGATTTGTTAATGGACTTCTCTAGGGATTTGTGAATGGACTTCTCCAGGGAGATCAGCTCGATGCCCACGTTGCTTCTCTTGCGGTTCTCCTCAGAGTTTTCCACGCCGTATTCCTCACCACTTCGCGCAGCCTCATCGTTATCCTTGTTCTCCCACTCTTCCCTGCTCGGGTCGGTCTTGCACGGCGGAATAATCTCCGCTGTAGACGCCAGGTTCCGGTTACTGTTCGCGTCGATGCACTTTTTCGGCGTGACAGCGATCACCGTGTGCATCGACTTCCTATCCCCCTTGTGCGCCGCTCTCACTGGAGACGGTGACGCGCCTTTGCCTGTGGTCGACGCCACTGGTATCCTTGTCGACCTGGCGGGCACCACTGTGCAGTTAGCCATACTCAATCTCGGCTGGTTCCGGACGGTCTCATTAATCCTCGTCGGCGATTTCATCCAATCGAATGCATTGTTACATCAGCAGCATAGTATGTCAAATCTCTCCAATCCATTATGTGATCCAAGAAAGACGCTATTTGACACTATTTCTTATCAGCCCACGTGTTTTATAAGATATCTAATTACATTTTGTTTTCATCTAGTGCAATTATCTCGTGTAAGCCATCTCGAAGAATCAATAGTTTATTCTAGGCTTTTCATAGCTAAAGTTACACATCAAAATGTCTCCCATCAGAGAGATTAATAGTAACTCAAGCTTAATAATGCACACAATACTGAAACGTAATCACCACTATTTAAATCCCTGGGGAATCAGACATGAGACTAGAGCCATGATATAGGTTAAAGTCACATGATGCAATAATATTAGCTCAGGATCTAAAAATAAAATACATACTAGTCATCTCATACACGTCATTGTAAAGTCTGGATAAGAATCGGAACATAAATTTTTTAGAGCAAAATCATCACCCGTTTTGAAAACATAATAATGTACTTTAAAAACAGAATTTCATTTATTTTTTTTGCTACAAGTTCATTGTTGTCATGTGACCGAACATTATAATACTTAACTAACGAGATTTTTTAAAAAAATCATCAAAATCCTTGCGACACAGGCGTCCAGACAATAGATCTACAAGGAGACAGAAAAGTTCGAAACACCAAAAACTGTAACTTACAAACAATAATATTCCTCCCATCTACATGAGCGGTTCCCAACCTACGGTCAATGAACCCTAATACATTTTTAAAGAAATGTTGGGTATTATTTATGGTTAAGTTTTAAAACAGATATACCAAATATTTCTTCCTTTGTTCAAACTTCCATTTAAGTAAGCGCCAGAAACACTTTCTGTCCTTATTGTGAGTTACAACCACAATTTGCAGTGTTGGCCCGCGAGAAGACACATAACTCCAACTTTTAAAACAGATATACCAAATATTTCTTCCTTTGTTCAAACTTCCATTTAAGTAAGCGCCAGAAACACTTTCTGTCCTTATTGTGAGTTACAACCACAATTTGCAGTGTTGGCCCGCGAGAAGACACATAACTCCAAAGCGGCCCTCAGGTGGAAGTTAGTTGTCCAACCGATGAACTTTGTAATGATAAATGAGAGTTTCCAGACTTGCAGACTTTAAGAAAGAAAAAAAATGGTCACAAAAGACGCTCTGAACATTTTTTTTTTACGGAAACTCGACGGCAGTATAGTGAGACTAGACAGCAAGGGAAAATACTGAAATACTGTGATATAAGATTGGGAGTTGGAATTGGTGTAAATAGTGAAAGATATTGAGAGAGACTAGTGAGATATATAGAGAGAGTGATTAGTGAGATATATAGAGAGAGTGACTAGTGAGATATATAGAGAGAGTGACTAGTGAGATATATAGAGAGTGACTAGTAAGATATATAGAGAGAGTGGCTAGTGAGATATATATATAAAGAGAGAGTGACTAGTGAGATATATATAGAGAGAGTGACTAGTGAGATATATATAGAGAGAGTGACTAGTGAGATATAGAGAGAGAGTGACTAGTGAGATATAGAGAGAGTGACTAGTGAGATATAGAGAGAGTGACTAGTGAGATATAGAGAGAGTGACTAGTGAGATATAGAGAGAGTGACTACCTCATTAAAACACAGAGTTCACTAAAGAAACACAAGACATAACTTTGCTGTCAATATGTGAACATTCAACATAACAGAGGCGTAGTGATGGGGGAAGGGGCAAATGAGGCAGCGGATTTTCTTCATATAAAACAAAAAAAAAATATTATACTTATATAAAAACAATAAAATTAACATCTATAATGTGAATAAAACTTTACGTGCCGAGTCAAAACGGCTATCGCGCTAAAACAAACTTGGTAAAAATATTTCTAACCGCAAGTATAAATTTAATTTTGTGGCTAATGCAAACTAATTGGCGAAATTAAACTGAATAAAAGCTTTGTTATTTAAAAAAGCATGCTTTACATTTGTTTTTGTTTTAATACATTTTTTTCCGATGATTTATTTAAATGTAAATCACTGTATAAGTTGGCAATCAACCTTATTTATAATGAAAATAGCATTGGTTAAACGTGTTTATTTGTGCTGTCAATTTATCTGATTTTCGTCTTTTTTTGCATCACATTTTCCCAACGGTTATTTGAAAGAGTGCCTCTGACAGGTTTATCTAGGGCATGACAGCACACTGGGCCCTTAATGTCACCTCGTGATGGCCAGTTGTGTTGTTTGTGTGTAAATGACACTTTGATTGACTGGCTCATAAAACAAATCAATTGTATTTATTCACCAACTTCCTGCGCTGGGAATATGAACAGATATTGAGCAGTGTACGGCAGGACTCACTGTCTATCTCAGTGGTTCATAAACTGTTCCGTGCAGCGGTTCTCAGTCATAGCTTTAATGGGTAGATTGCTTTGTTATACATAACTTCTTAATATGGCGACGACCCTGAGTCGGGAGTCACTGGCATGCTAGCATGTGCTTTGTGTCAGTGACAGATCCAACATACAAATTGCTAACTCAATGGAGAGGGCAATGCTTAAATGAACATGCTTTTTTCTTATCGTATCTTATATTATCTTATTTTATCGTATCCTATTTTAACTTATCTTATGAAATACAGACGTTACTTCAAAAAAAGTAGATGATTACGTCCTACAGTTGTTCGTAGTTCAATCTAGCCATGCATGTTAGCCAATGACTTAAATTCTGCCAAGTCGTTGGTTTTCCTGGCTGACTCAGGCAACCCGTGATGTTGTTGTAAGAACGTTGTTGCTTGCATTAGTCTTGTTAATGTTGCTGCTTTTGCTGTAGTGGTGTTGTTTTTTGCTGTTGCTGTGTTGTTGTTTGTGAATGTTGTTTAGTTGTTGTTGTTTTTTTTACATCTTTCGGACTTTCCTTCAGAGTTGAAGATTTTTGCGCCCTTCACCAAACCTCCCTCGGAACGGTGGGGCGGGGCGAGGCAGGCAGGGTTCGAACCCGGGACCATAGATACGGCAGTCCAAAGCGCAGACCATTCGATAACCCAAACTTTTATTTCAGTTGTTGGTTTTGTTTCTGTTTTAAAGTGGTTGTTGATGTTGTCAACGCAGTAGCTAGTGTTAATGTTAAGAACACGTGACTTCCTTCACTCGCTCACAACCCTTCACATTTCAATGGAGTAATATATTCGAGGATATAACCAACAAACATTTGAAATAAAAACATGACTACATTCGATTCTGAAATGGTTTCCGTTGTTCTAAATTTGTAATAAACTGAATTAATAGCACATAACGCAAATTCCTTTTCTGGTATTAATACTCTTTTAAACAAAATCGTAATTTAAAATAAAATGTATAATACATAAAGTAGAATGTATGAATGTAAGGTGTATGTATGTCTTCCATAGAAAATCAAACTGTTTGACCAATCTTGATCAAACTTGCCACGAACATCATTGCCGAGGCTGTAGTATATGTTAAATGTCCCTCCCGCATCCGGAGAACTCTAAAAAAAAATAATGCCTTTCTCTATAGAAGAAGAAAACCATAATAACAATTGGGTAAATCCGTTTCCAAAGCCTACTTTCCTTTTCGTGGGTAAATTTAAAAGTGATAAAAACCATTGCTTTCTAACACAATGAACATCTCACTTTGTTAGGCATAAATCAAATGCACTAGATCCGCGATACCTAAACTAAGGCCCGTGGGTCATATTCGGCCTGTTAATATATTTTGCATTACAAAAAAAATTAGTTAAATAAATTACCATGTGAATAGTTTTATTCTTTCATTAGTGTTAATTAAAGTTAATTAAAAATATGCTGGTGATGTATGTATTTAAAATAGCTACAGGCTATCATTAAAACTGAGATGGTTTAAATAGAATCTTTACTCGGGGTTGGGGGGAGGGATTGGATTCTGCGTGTGCAATTCTATTTCAATGAGTTCTGTGCTTGTGACTTATTTTGATGGTATAATCGACTCAATCGATTTCCGAGTTCAAGTTTTTAAAGTATAGATTAGACATTTGTATTTTCGGTACACCGGCTCTATCGTATTGACAATCAGAATACATAAATTTAAATTTGTAGGCCTTAGCAGCTTTGCTCGAGTGTAGTTTGATTGAATGGTGCTGTTTTGTTGCTGCTGTTGTAGTTTGATTGAATGGTGCTGTTTTGTTGCTGCTGTTTTAGTTTGATTGAATGGTGCTGTTTTGTTGCTGCTGTTGTAGTTTGATTGAATGGCGCTGTTTTGTTGCTGCTGTTGTAGTTTGATTGAATGGCGCTGTTTTGTTGCTGCTGTTTTAGTTTGATTGAATGGTGCTGTTTTGCTGCTGCTGTTGTAGTTTGATTGAATGGCGCTGTTTTGTTGCTGCTGTTGTAGTTTGATTGAATGGCGCTGTTTTGTTGCTGCTGTTTTAGTTTGATTGAATGGTGCTGTTTTGCTGCTGCTGTTGTAGTTTGATTGAATGGCGCTGTTTTGTTGCTGCTGTAGTTGTCCTTTACGGAAAAGTTTAGGAGTCTAGTACTTCAAACCTTGTGAATAAAGAAGTAAACTAAACTTATACACAGTGGCGTAGCTAAATTTTTGGGGGCCAGAAGGCTTGACCTCTTTAGGGTTCCCTGCATTTTTACATTCGACATCATGACATGAGATATTGGCGTAATATTTAATGTATAAACAAATTTTGGTTACTCATTTCGGGGCCCCCCCTCTCAAGTGGGGACCAGGGTTTTTTTTTCAAATTTGGACACCCTCCCCCTAACTACGCCAATGCTTATAGACTAAAATCCTTCAAACTAAACTTATCTTATAAGCAAAGCTTTTCTTATAGGCTAAGCTAACTGCGTTTAATTTCTTCACTTATTTAAGACGCTAGGCTCTTAAAAAACCAAGCTAATCTTATACACTCAGCTTATCTTATAAAATTTGCTTATCTTATAAATTTATCTTATTATAAACTTATAAATTTAGCACGTGAAACGGATTTCATTAATTAGATTTTAAAATTATTTTAAGAAAACATTTTTTAAAAAATAAATAAATAAAAAGATTGAAATCAGATTTGCATTGCGTTCATCGACTCTTTTTTTTTTAAATATAAAGGCCAAATCGATTTTGAAAAAAAATCTGCAAAGTTCTAAAACTACTTTGTTTATTGAATTCATCTAAAACATGAAAAGAAATGGGTAAAAAAAAAGAGAGCTTGATATAAATCCATTCGAGTCGAATAAAGTAGAAAGATTGCTGCGGTATCGAGTAAATCATATCTCCAAATGCAAACATCGTTAGAGCTTCTGGTATCAAAGAACGAACAGCGCGATATAAATCAGACTCAACTACTTTAAAATAATCGATACTCATGATAGGGGGAAAAAAAAAGGGGGGGGGGGGAGCAGGGATTAGAGGGTGAGAAAATGACCAGCAAACCGATGCAGTTTGGAATCACCCAGCAACTGCATTTTCTACCAAAAATAAAACTATTTCAAATAAGTAATTGAAGTAGTCAAAAACTGTTGTTTTTTTTTGTTAGCATATTTGTTTATATAAAATAGTACATTTAAAGTCATACGATATTATCACGGCATAAATCGATTATGTATTTACAATCTCCTTTAATGTGTAGTTTTTATCTAGTTTTTCAATTGTGCACTAAAAGAAACTCTTTTTAAAATGAAATTCAGTTTTCTATCTCTAAGTGGTCGCAGTGGGCCACGCACTTTCAAAGGCCCCGCGCTAATTCTTGGCGTAAATTATGAAATTAAACCATTATAACTTATATACAATAACAGGATTTCTGCGGCGTCCTGATTTTCCAGGACCTCCTGGAAATTTCCTGTAAATTATTAAAATCTCCTGAAAACTCATAAAAATCTACTGAAAAATAGACAAAATTGTCATTTTGGGTTGCAAGTAAATAAAAACGGTATTACAAACTTCCATTTAATAAAAACTTTATTTCAAAGACGAATGTATTTTCTAATACAAAATCCTAATTTTGACATTATCCTTATGCCCACCCAGACTAGGCACCGCGCAATCCGTTTCGCATAGGGCCCAGGGATTTTTTGGATCTGCCCTGACCACATGCGACCATTATCATAGTTAACCTACCTTAGAAAATGAAACATTTACATAGTTCGGACCTTCCTTCAAATTTAAAGATTATTACATTTTAGCTCAGGACGACGGGGGAGGGCGGGCAGGGTCCGTACCCAGGACCATCGAGACGATAGTCCAAAGTTGATACCACACGACCACGCAGCCACCCTGGAGTCACCCAGTCATAATAATAAACCATTAGGGTTAGAACAAAGCAAACAAGTAACTCTATGAATAGCCCAGACGTGTATGAAATTCCCGACACCAACAAACCTGAAGAGATTCTATTCATAATGTTACTAATGTCAACAAGCTATTTTCACTGTGAATGCTGGAATGCCGGGATATCAAAATATCAGTAGCAAGAAAGAGTTTAAAAAAACTGATCTACTTTAGAAATGTTCTTTAATTTAAATGCCCTTCGTGTGGTTGAGGAGGAGAGATTATTTTTGGAAAAAAGTCAACGATGGTTACCAAATAAGTATCTTATAGACAGATGAACTAGCTATCAGCACAATTAGATATAGGAACAAATGCAAACAGAAAAACATGGATAGAATTTCGTAAGTCAAGGATCATCTACGTAGAATGCTGCACGATTCATTACAAACTTCAATTTATATTTTTAGGTCTTTTAAAAGTAAACAGTAAATGCAAATCAGTTGATATTTTTCTGGAATATATTTTTTTTCTAGCTATGCCTATTTTTTTTTTAATTTAGAAAATAGGAATGTTTACTGTAATCTCTGCAACTCACTTCCGTTTTAATCGAAAGTACTCAAATTCCGCCTAAAAAAATAAATTAGTTCCCTTGGCTTAGAAAAGAATGCTGATATATAATTAAACATGAAAAAAAAAGGGGGGGGGATGGAGGAAAAATGAGATGAAAAATAAAGAAGGAGAAGGGGGGGGGTATTTAGGGACAACGTACTTTGAACTCAATCCAACTGAGGATAATTATAATTCATACATGCCGTGTACCCAGCATGCACCTCGTTGCACGTCTGCCAGAATGATGAATGCCTAACATGTGATTGCGAGAGGTCTCAGTTGTGTGTTACCCAATCCTGGTGAGTGGCGGAAGTGCCATATCGACCCGAGCGATGAAGGATGTTGGCTTATTATTTTGTATAGGTCAGTTATTTCATTTTTCTAGTGCTGTCGCTTAGCTTGATAGTATTCTATTTACCGCTTTGGTGGGAAAAAGGGTTTAACGCTAAATAGAAACTAGAGAAAACGAGATACAAACTTAGGGTGTAGGGTCTCTTGTTGAGTGGGGAATAGTTGAAAAGTAAAAATCAATCAATGCGATACTACATCGATTCTGACAATATGAGAAATTTTGAAAACATTGTTTAAACCTGGTAGTAATACATTGGCTGGTCAGTCCGAGGCATTCGGCTACTGGCGACTAGGTTGAACTGGAGACCAGGTGGCGGAAAAGGCATTCGTTTGAGACTGTCGGCAGAGTTAAACCGAAAGCTCTGGAAACTCTAGGCCAGCAAACAAAGAGCAACCATCTTCCTCTCACCAGCCTCTCTGAACAGATTGTTAGCTTTGGAGGAGATCCACATCGCTGTCCATGTACCTCCTGACTACTCCCAGTGATTGGGAAGCTCCGGACGGCTTAAGTTTCAATCGGCTGGCAAGAGACTTAAGGACCGTAATTTTAGCATTACCACCAAGCCCTGCGCAAATATAAAAATTGCCTGTAAAACAGGGGCGTAGCTTAATTATGTCCAATGTTTTTAATAACCTCAACGTATCAAACAAATATTTTGCTTTCGCCTCCAGATAACATTTTCCCTTCAAGACCAAAATATTTATGAGACATGAAGTAAGGTAAACCCGTTTCCATGGGGCACAGTTAACTAGAGTGTCACGTGGCCAGCACAACGACACAACTCCATGACACTTTAGGAACAAATGTTAGGTACCCATTAGACCTGAGAGTGGAACTAGGATCAATCTCTTAACGGAATGTAAGAGAATCTCTCCCTGCACGTAGTGTCTGTAGGCTAACTCATTTTATTAAAGACAAGCTTTGGGAAGAACTGCCTAATCTGGGAACAGCGCAGTTCATTTTAGATAGCGTTTATTTTACTTAGCTCTCCAAACTTAATCAAGGTAGTACAGAAACAAATTGAAAAGAATTAGTGCCTATAGAAGGATTCAAACGTTAGACCCACTTGTCGGAAGTCGAATCATCATTCTGCTACCATAATCAATAATTGTTGAAGGTCAAATCATCACTTTGCTACCATAACCAATAATTGTCGGAAGCCGGATCATCATTCTGCTACCAAAGTCAATAATTGTCTAAGGTTAAATAATCATTCTGCTACCATAACCAATAATCCAACACTGCCGCGCATTTAGCTCCGAAATTTGTCGGTCTTGGTTCTTTCTGAAAAGTGATCTCTGCATCAGCTTGACTAGGAGAGAGGGGAGTGAGGGTTCAAACTCCTGAATCCCCCCCTCCCCTTTCGGGTCATCTACGTCATTGTCCGTAAATGAATATGAATGAACATGACTAATGTCGCTGCATTTATTCAATCAAACGGAACTGTCTCTGCAACTGTCCCCCTGGATTACTCTCCCATTAAAACATCCCTCTGATGTAAGGGAAGTAATTGAATCACCAAATACAAGAATGTTGAAGCAATCAATACATTCCTGCTATTTAAGCCTGGGAACAATAACGATATTGTAGTCAAACATTCAGTATTGATCGACTGATGGCAATTTTTTTTTTTTTGCGTAAAGCTTATTTTTTCATAATTAAACGAATTTAAAGAGACAATTAGTTATGCATTTTGCTACGCTATCGGATTAATGCTAGCCAATGTTTTCGTTATAAAGAGTTCAATAAAAACCAAGTGATATGCAATATAATAACACGGCCATAGGCATTGGATTGAGAAAAAGAGAGAGAGAAAGAAATGCAGAAAAAAATGGTAAATGAAGAGAAAAATATAATAGAAATAATTTAGTTATAACAACATATATACATATAAACATATTTTTTAGCAATCTTCAGCTCGCTGTAGTCCATTATATAGGTCGTGGTGGCCGATTGGTTCAGTGTTTGGCTTCCAAATAAAAGCTACAATCGGAAGATTTTAGAAAATTTCATTCTGCAGTACCAAAAACAAAATACTATCAAGCTTGTAGAAAATAGTTCTTATCAACACTTTCTTTAGCACCGGTTAAACCAGAAAACTATTTCTAATGTTAAACCAAAAAAATATTTCTAATGTTAAACCAAAAAACTATTTCTAATGTTAAACCAAAAAACTATTTCTAATGTTAAACCAAAAACTAACTATTTCTAATGTTAAACCAAAAAACTATTTCTAATGTTAAACCAAAAAACTATTTCTAATGTTAAACCAAAAAACTATTTCCAATGCTAAACCAAAAAACTATTTCTAATGTTAAACCAAAAAACTATTTCTAATGTTAAACCAAAAAACTATTTCTAATGTTACACCAAAAAAACTATTTCTAATGTTAAACCAAAAAACTAACTATTTCTAATGTTAAACCAAAAAACTAACTATTTCTAAAGTTAAATAAAAAAAAACCAACTATTTCTAATGTTTACTCAATAGATGAACATCTCTAGCAATATTGTCTCTTTGCAGTGCAATACTATTTAAAACTGGCAAGTAGTCATGAAATAAAGGTTTACAATATTTATAATACAACTGTTTCTTGTAGCTAAAAATGAATCTTCTGTCTACATTTAAACAACTATGAGGCGCGGTGGCTGAGTGGTAAAGCGCTTAGCTTTGTATCCGGGTGGTCGTGGGTTCGAATTCTGGTGAAGACTGGGATCTTTAGTGCGACTCTGAGTTGAGTCACGCAGCTCTGATAGGTACCTGACATTAGTTGGGGAAAAGTAAAGGCGGTTGGTCGTTGTGCTGGCCGCATGATACCCTCGTTAACGTGGGCCACGAAAACAGAAACCGTTAACATCGTTTGCCCTATAGACTATTTAGTTGAAAGAGGAGCTTTACTTTTGATAAACAACCAAATAAAATCTACAGAGTATATCATCTTGCTTCATTGTGCCAAGGAAGTAGATCTATACAGACTAAAATGTTAGGTAGCAATTATATAAAATCACTGAAACAAGACTAATAAATTAAAAAAAAACGAATAAAACACACAGAAAGACAGACTCTTATTTCATATAGTAGGACAGAGTCATATAAATTCTTCTTCTTCGCTAGTGCCATTAGAGCATGGAGCGGGTTGCCTGAATCAGCCTCGAAAACCATTGAATTAGCAGAGCTTAAGTCTCTTAATCAACATACACGACTACATTAGCACATGGATACGCGTAGGAGGTAATTAGCTTTCTTTTAATGGAAACTCGGTAAGTTGTAAGATACGATAAAATGCATTCGTTCTCAAATATACGATTCTAAAATATACACTTCAAATGTCTAACACATTTAGATCAGCGTTTCCAACCACCACCTCGGCTTTGAACCGTTTTTTTCATGAAACCTCTGAAGATGAAAGATGAAGCGCTAACACATCACATGGTATATTCAGTCTCCTCGAAAATAAAGCACATTAAAGAAATAAACTTTGTGCTAACACGCTTGCCTTCCGAATCTAGAACACACCAACAATTATGAAATACAATTGAAAAAAGAACAAGCGTAAATCCAGAGATAATCCAGAATGTGTTTGAACACACACTTGCAGCCGAGTACGTGCTTCTCCCTGCCAATATGTATGACACAAGCGCTGAGACCAGACGGTCCAATATTTTCGCTGATCAAGCGGGCTTTACCAAGGAGAAAAAAAACAAAACTAGGCGATCTGCTCACCAAACGGGACTGGGTCCAAAGGGCCAGTTACAACGATCTGAGCTAGTGTATGTGGGTTGGGGTGATGTGTGAGAGAGTACAATCGTGTTTTCTGATCGGTAGAATTTATTTGAAGTTCCAGACACTTGCAGCTAGACTCATAGTAAACACATTATTTCTACCAGTTTTCTGTGCGTTTTCTGTTGTGAGTGGTTAGGACGAGTTTGTTTGTTTCACATTTTGTCTAGCGCGATTTCTGTGCGGGACATACAATTCTCAATATCCACTTAGGTTGTAGAAAGTAAAAATGCGGTTCAGGGCGTTGTAGCGTGATAGTTTTTTTTTTACCCAATTCAGGGTCACGAGTTTGAATCTTTTATGGAGACTCTACATTGAGGTTGGGTTTTCTGCCCTTGGTGACTTTCACATACGGCCCTTTTTTTTGACAATTATTTAATACTATGGAGAAGCCAGAGGCGTAGTGAGCAAAACCTTTGCCCGGGGCAAGGTACTTGTGCCCCCACCACATTTTCCATAAACATCACGTAGAAATATAGGCTGAGGGTGGCGCCCGGGGCATCGTTCCCCACTTTCTCCTCCCTTCTCACTACGCCTCTGGTAAGAAGCTACATGACAATACAAATTCACTTTCAGACCTGTAATACAACTAGCGCTAGGTCACGTTCATTTATTTACAACAACAAAAACAAAACAAAAAAAACAACAGAAAACAGGGTGATAAAAGAGGGGAAAGAGAGAGAGAAAGAGAGAGAGAGAAAGAGAGAGAGAAAGAGAGAGAGAGAAAGAGAGAGAGAGAAAGATAAAGAGAGAGAGAAAGAGAGAGAGAGAAAGAGAGAGAGAGAGAGAAATACCAAAAAATAAACAAAAGGAGAGAAAGAAAGATTGACAGTGCAAGGTTGTGAGAGAGCTGGAGAGAAACAATGTGACGTAGAGAGAAAGAGAGAGAGAGAGAGATATACATTTCATAAAAAGAGAGATAAAGAGTGAGAGAGAGAGATAGATATACATTTCATTTAAAGAGAGAGAAAGAGAGAGAGAGAGAGAGAGAGAGAGAGAGATAGATATACATTTCATTTAAAGAGAGAGAGAGAGAGAGAGAATTAAGAAAGAATATCAAAGTGAGAAATGGTGAGAGTCTGAGAAAGAGATAGAGAAAGAGACAGAAAGAGAGAGAAATTTAAGAAAGAAAGAGACAAAGAGAGAGAGAGAGAGAGAGTTTGTGTTTGTGTGTTTGAAATAAAGAGTTATAGCAGCAAATGCGGTCACGATGTTATCAGCAACAAGTCCTCCAAAACTAAATCGATTCCAGACACCCAAAGTATCGATCCTACCAGACGCCCGCGGTATTGATCTTTCCAGACATTCAAGATTTTTTTTTTTAAGAGAAGCAATATATTCAAAAATGTTAACAAAATCTTTCCACTTTAGAAAAAAAAATTAATTGGGGAAAAAATGGAAGGAATCTTCTAGACTGGAAAGACAAGGTCTATTGGAAGTGTAACACCATGGCCAAGGAAAGACGAGGTATATTAGAAGCGTATCATCATGGCCAAGGAAAGACGAGGTATATTAGAAGCGTATCATCATGGCCAAGGAAAGAGAACGTCTATTGAAAGTGTATTATCATGGCCAAAGAAAGAGGTCTATTGGAAGTGTATTATCATGGCCAAGGAAAGAGAAGGTCTATTGGAAGTGTATCATCATGGCCAAGGAAAAAGAAGGTCTAATGGAAGTGTATTAGCATGGCCAAGGAAAGAGAAGGTCTATTGGAAGTGTATTATCATGGCCAAGGAAAGACAAGGTCTATTGGAAGTGTATTATCATGGCCAAGGAAAGAGAAGGTCTATTGGAAGTGTATCATCATGGCCAAGGAAAAAGAAGATCTATTGGAAGTGTATTATCATAGCCAAGGAAAGAGAAGGTCTATTGTAAATGTATCCTCATGGCGAAGGATGTGTGTAGGCCAGTGTACGAGGTATATTAGAAGCGTATCATCATGGCCAAGGAAAGAGAAGGTCTATTGGAAGTGTATTATCATGGCCAAAGAAAGAGAAGGTCTATTGGAAGTGTATTATCATGGCCAAGGAAAGACAAGGTCTATTGGAAGTGTATCATCATGGCCAAGGAAAAAGAAGGTCTAATGGAAGTGTATTAGCATGGCCAAGGAAAGAGAAGGTCTATTGGAAGTGTATTATCATGGCCAAGGAAAGACAAGGTCTATTGGAAGTGTATCATCATGGCCAAGGAAAGAGAAGGTCTATTGTAAATGTATCCTCATGGCGAAGGATGTGTGTAGGCCAGTGTACGGGGAGAGGGGGGATGTGAAACAAATCGATGGCTGAATGTGAAACTCCACGTGCGATAACATAGAGGCCACAACGTGTCGGGGTGAGAGATACCCTAGAGAGATAAGGGCTGTTACAGAAATCATACTACATCATCCCTTCCCCCCTTTTTCTTTCTATTTCTTCCTCCTCCTCCTGTTTCACTTCTCTCCTCCTGTGCCTAACCCTTTCTTTTCTTCTTTCAATCTTTCTTCAAGTGGTAGGCATGGTATTCATCCGTGGGCCGCTTTACTACATCTACGCGAACAAAAACCTACCGCTGGAGTAGTCTATTTATTTTTTATTTATTTTTTTTGGTATGCAAAGCAAACCGGTTGGGTAGGCTAATATTTTCGATAGCATTAATACAATATGTTCGATATGTTAATGGGTCTAGCTTATTCTAATGGCAATGTCTTCCATTCTGAAGATAAGTATGAGTGCAGTGTTTCACGTGACCATGCAAACTCATTTGCGACCTGCATATTTTCCCGCATTTGTTACAGACAAAGTCGTTGTCCGGCGACGGTTTATATATTTGTTGTTAAAATAGTCAAATAAAACCTAACAACTTGTTACAACGCTGATATAAGTTTTTCTCGCTGTAAAATTTATTCTGTATCCGCGACTATATAATTAATAAGGAGGCTTTCACGTATAAATTTAAGTACACTATGAAGGGAAATAATTGGTATCAAATATAAGAAATGGAAAACTTGCTTGCTATTTTAAACATATGACATTTAACCTATTTTAAGTTTAATCAATGAAATGTATTTTCCAATTTTTCTCTCTTTCTTTCCCTCAGTGTACACACATTGAACAGTTGTGATATTTTTTAGGTTAATCACTTTTCAATTGTTTATGATTTAATACTAGTGAATTATGGTAACTTACAAATAAAAACATATTAAAAAAAAAACAAAACAAAAAAAAAACATGCATATGA
Source organism: Biomphalaria glabrata (assembly GCF_947242115.1). Lineage (NCBI taxonomy): Eukaryota > Metazoa > Mollusca > Gastropoda > Planorbidae > Biomphalaria > Biomphalaria glabrata. Next base: position 42,449,498 of record NC_074716.1, on the reverse strand, counting down.
AGCTCAAAGTTGAGGCCAAAAAAAAGAGGCCTAAGGCACAGGGATTCCTATGGTGACAAAGCTTAAATTGAATAGCGCAAAATCTGAGGTTTCCTAATACCAGGAACTTACGTTAGTGTCTTATGTATTGTTGGCAATGTAATCTCTTCAATATTGAATTTTTAAAAAGTGCTCCCGGACCTAGAATATACAAGGGCGCAACGTGATGACTTAGTGATGTCCAGGAATATTGCATTGATTAGCCCAGCTTTAAGTATATAGTATTGGACATAACAACATTAGAACAATGAAGATTCACGCGGATCTGTCAACAGCAAAAACATCAAGCATTGTATTCCCCGGGATTTGTTTGGCTTCCAGACTTCCATGAAAACTGCAGACGACTGTCCTTGGAAGAATCCCTGGTTCATCGTTTGTCATGTGAGGACATGCATAATACATCTATTCGTACATGTGTCTACAACAAAGAACAATAGCCATGATGTCTACAATCAGAAAATAGGACAACCAAGTGACCTATAAACTATTTCTGCTGAGGTAGAATGTTACTTGGCGTGAGACACCATGAGATTTGTTTTCTTTGTTTTTGACGATGTAAAACCTTTTTGAACTACTGAATTTAAAAAAAAAAACCTTAAAAAAAAAAAATTAAATAAAAGTTCGTTTTTTTTCAATATACTAACTGGTCCCCAATGTTGAGTTCGTACCACACTTTGCCCAGCCTAATACTACGCCATTGTTTTGCATTGGGGGAGCTTATAGACGTGAGCATGGGATGTGATGATAACTAGAATGCCGAAGAAGCCGTGGGATCTGGAATATAAGGACTGGGGATAAGGTGCGAATGTACAGATGGAGAGTATCCTGGGATAGGTGAAGGGTGGGGGAGAGAAAGGACAAGCTGAGGGGGTGGGGTGTAAGAAAGGAAAATTACGACAATGGAGAAACTATACCTTGTGTGTGTGTTTATGTCACTGTTTCCGAGAGTGGGTGTGGATATATAAAAGCTATAGTCATTTCCATGGAGAACAAATATAAAAGATAACGTGTTAAGATTAGTTTATTGATACTAGTAAATGGACATATATATATGTCATTCTAAAGCACTGCAGAATAGTACGACATTTGAACAGACCCAGCCATGGCCTACTTTATTTGCCGTTCTAAAAGCAGAGGAAGCCGATGTATTTTTTTGGCTTGTAGTTTAGTATCAGTGTTTTTCTTTTTCTCAAGAACTACTGCTAGCAAAAGATCAGAGAGATATGCTTTTTGAGCATGATGCAGCGGTGTCGGCACACACACAAGAAGAACTTTAGTCGCGAATGTCCAGTTTCTCTCACGCCTGCAAAGAGTGTGGTATAACTATTAGCAGGAAGAAAAAAACGTGATGGGGCCCTGTGATACAACATCAGCCTCCATCTTCATTGATGAAAACATGCTAAAAAGCCGTCTATGAATTATTCTTGTCAGCTCCACAATTCAAGACGACCTGTCCCTAGAAATGAAGGGAAAGGAAGACTGCATGGACGTTCACTAGACTCAGACCAACAGTTTAGGAAAACCGGAAGCTCTCTACTATCACCAAGTCTACAAGTCATGTACTTTTAACCCGCTACTGTACGGTAGTGTGTATTGGACTACTCACCCGAAGGAAGAGCGAATATTAAAGTTATTTTAAAGCTTGCGCTGCCTCCTGAGGATTCTGAAAACTACATGACAAAAGTGTGTATCACTCCGACACTTGCTAGAACAGGTCTTCCCAGCATCTCTACAATCCTCAGACAACGCCGCCATGGGAGGCTTGGTCATGTCCCCCGAATGGCGGATGAACGTTTCCCGAAAGTCATCCTATATGGACAACGCGCGACGAGCTTAAGAAAAACTGGACGACCCCCATCTCCGATATGAGAATGGTATAAAAAAGGACCTCAACGCAGTGGACATCGATGTTAACTACTCTATAGACATAGCCCTAAGTAAGACCGCACTATTTGGAGAAAGACGGTGACTATGGTCAGCAAAAAAAGCATTAGCCTCAGCTCTGGAAGAAAAGCTTGCCAAAAGAAAAATAGTTGGTTCCTCTACCACCAACGCGAATGCCACCTTAACCTGCATTATTTGTGAACGATAATGTCTCTCCAAAATAGGAGATTTTTAAACATGGCGGAAAGACTAGCTTTTCGGTGTATCCGGTGTACAGAATGAAGGAAGACTCCAGAAGTCATGTATTTCTAAAGCTATATATAAATATTTCTTGTCACTTCTAACCTCTTCTTTTCGCAGCACAAAATTATCTCAATATGAAATAGTTAGTTGGCAACAATGAGGTTAAATTTAGCGTCCTTCACGTTGGAAAGTTTTCTGTGAAAATCTCCAGTAGGGCTCTTCCGACACGTGAAAAAATGATCTACGAGATGAACCGTAGACGCCTATGACTGAAATAGGCCAACACTGCAACAGATTAAAAATAGAAAATAAAACAACAATAGACCTTGTTTAAGTAATCAATATTTTTCAAAACATTATTACTTTTTAATTACATTTTGAAAGAAATCGAAACACTTTCGAGCGATGAAAAAATAGATCACGAAATATCTTTCCGAATCAAACAGTCACCACATTTTGATCCGCCCTAGCATACAGGTAATTTGATATCAAGATAACAGCCTCTTGATAACTTATTACCTTGAACCACAATTACATGTTTAACATACCGGCTTTACATGACACTATGCTCCATACATTTCCAGTAGATACTTATCAAGATGTTTACCACAAAATCACGCAATATTAGGAGATGTTCACTTTAGGCTTTTATATTCATTCTGAGCTAAAATATACCACTGCGTGTTTGTTTTTAAACCACTGATTGACTTCACTTGCAGAAGTAAGGATGTTCCAGCACCGTTAACCTAATCACTTACTTAACTCATTCCTCAATTACTGAAAAGAGAAAAAAAAAAAAAAGCTCGCGGCTTGAGCGTGTGTCATTTTGGCTTTCAATTAAAACAGAAACTGTTAAGTTTCTCTAATTATAAAACCAGAAGAACATAAATTCCATTTGTATTGCTACAAGACTGTTTTAACAAAGGGCCGGGCCGGTTCTAGAAATCGACCCTGACACTATCATACAGCGAGATGCGTGTTATCTGATGAACTTCCATTGACATCTGTCCTCGTAATTCAACTGTTGGTTGTCCCAGCAACCCATCGGGTGCCGGCCCAAAGGCCCATAAAGCCAGTCCGCACCAGTTTGCAATGTGTTTAGGGATGATCCAATGTGATGTGAGATGACTAATATATTTGTTTTTAAAGATTTTATTTTGCTACATAAACAATTGGATCCCACGATGACCTGCTATCCACGGTCAAAAAATGTAAACTCAAACTCTATGGCCACATCAAAAGAGTATTCAGGGCTAGCAGAGACCTTCCTTCAAGGAACAGTACCACGAAGAAGAAGAAGAGGAAGACTTAGAAAGCAAGGTGAGGATGGACAGACCTGTCAGTGAATGAAATTTCATCCAAGGCAAAGAACAGAGAGGAACGGGGAAAGGCGGTTGACAGTTCTTGTATGGTGCCCCGACGGTCCAACAGACTATGTCTAGGTGGAGGTGAAGGTGATAAACTAGCAATGTCAAGGACGCTAATTTGAGCCTCAAAATTGCCAACAATATAAAAGTGACAAACAGAAGAGTTTCAAAAATTTGATCATGAGGTGTTAAAACACATACCCAGTGGCGTAGCTAGCCATGTACGAATGGTGCGAGCCGCACGGGGCATGAAGTTGTGAGTGGTATCGAATTAAGGATACATTTTCTCAATAAAATCTAAGCATTGTACATACATGAACAAAGAGAAACTACTAAATTTGAAAAGTTTACTAGAAATTAATTGACTGTGCTACTTTTGTTAATCTCCTATGTTCTTTCGTAAGCTGTGAACCAAGTTGAATCAAGTTGACTAGATCTGTTTCAATCTCTGAGGGCAACGCTCTTTTACTTTTACTCTTTTTCTTCCAGGGAACATTGTGTTACTCCATTGTTCAGTACGCTGGTTACATCTAGATATAGAGCTTATAAATGAATGCCTTAGACTCTAAAATAGAATCGAGCTACTAAGGATCATCGGAAAGAAGTTAAAGAGGCATGACAAAGACAAAGTCTGAGTCATTTCTAGGGGGGTTGTGAAATTACAATCCAAATTCAATCCTTTTCCGAGAGCACATGTGCTACGAACTAAGCTTAGTTCCAGACCAAATACATGTCTCCACAATATACAAAATGAACCTACTGGAATTTTGGGTGATAATGAGACAATTTTTTTTTTTTGACAGTTCAACTGACATCACAAAACTGGATCAATTTTTTTCTAAATGTTGAGGTTACGTTGTCATGGATAATGACGGGGTACAAATAGTCTTTCATTGACATCATCGTAATTCATTATCTGCTCGGCTGAGTCAAGATGATCATTACTTAATGGCAATCAAAGCTGAAAAATTTGCCACTAACTTATTTGGCAATTGTTGGGAAAAAATAGATTTCCGATTTGTCAGCAAGAAAGCAGCTAAGATTTTAGTAGTATCTTGTTGTTAAATGGAATTTTGTTCCGCAAATTAGCTATACTTCAACAATAAATACACATTACGCTTTATTTCCTTAATTAGAAGTGGGGGGGGGGAGCATCATGAGGAGCTGCCGCACAGGGCATCATGTACCCTAGCTACGCCACTGCACATACTACAGGAATAATGTAACTTTTTAAAAATGTATACACCGGATACACTAAAAGCTGGCTATTTCTAGATCTTTCGTCATCTATGAACAGCTCCAAAAGAATTGGATGTTGGTAAAAAAAATATACTTATTTTTTTTTTATCCCTTCGAACCATACACAGCTTTAATGACTGTTCATTTACTAGTGATTGAGACAAAACTCAGAACATCATAGTCGGTACGTCAATTAACGAACTTTATAGAAATTTAGAATTTCTGTGTTGTTACTTTGATTAAAGATGTATTTACATCAGTGTTTCCCAAACTGTGCTCATCGGAACCTTAGTGTTTAGCGAGGCCTAAATAGGGGTTCCCCGAACTACTTGAATAATTAATTAGTAGGCCACCACGTGAATTGATCTCTCTAAAAAATACACCCTTTGTTCCGTTAAATACTCAGAATAGACGAAGTGTTCCCTTATGGAAAAAAATAGGAAACACTGATTTAGATAATCAATCATGAAAAAAAAACAACACGTTTACTCGAGCTAGGGTCTTAATTAACAGTTAGTAGCCACCCTATACAGATGTCGCTAATTTGCTGAAAATAACAGAAACAATGCTTCAGAACTGGGGAAAAACAACAAAGAAATTTAAAAAAAGGGATTGGTGCATTAGTGTCTGCACTATGTACCGTAACGAGCCCTGATCCAGGAAACATTCGGAACGTTCTTGTAAGAATGAGCCCTCATAATCCACTAGTGCCAGAAATGAGGATTCACCTGATTCACCAGTATTCATTTTAGTATATGGAACGTCCTGGCACGAATGAGCCCTCATAATCCATATAGTACCAGAAATGAGGATTCACCTGATTCACACGTATTCATTTTAGTATATGGAACATCCTGGAACAAATGGACTCTCATAATCCACATAGTACCAGAAATGAGGATTCACCTGATTCACCAGTATTCATTTTAGTATATGGAACATCCTGGCACAAATGGACTCTCATAATCCACATAGTACCAGAAATGAGGATTCACCTGATTCACCAGTATTCATTTTAGTATATGGAACATCCTGGCACAAATGGACTCTCATAATACACATAGTACCAGAAATGAGGATTCACCTGATTCACACGTATTCATTTTAGTATATGGAACATCCTGGCACAAATGGACTCTCATAATCCACATAGTACCAGAAATGAGGATTCACCTGATTCACCAGTATTCATTTTAGTATATGGAACGTCCTGGCACGAATGGGCTCTTATAATCCACATAGTACCATAGATGAGGATTCACCTGATTCACCAGTATTCATTTTAGTATATGGAACGTCCTGGCACGAATGGGCTCTCATAATACACATAGTACCATAGATGAGGATTCACCTGATTCACCAGTATTCATTTTAGTATATGGAACATCCTGGCACGAATGGGCTCTCATAATCCACTAGTACCAGAAATGAGGATTCACCTGATTCACAAGTATTCATTTTAGTATATGGAACATCCTGGCACGAATGGACTCTCATAATCCACATAGTACCAGAAATGAGGAAGACATTATCTACTCACCAGTGTTCATTTAAGTACATTTCAACGTAACGGCGCAATACATTTGTCAGCATTTAACTTTCAGAACTTAAAGGAAGATTAGAATCTATTAGAGCTGCCACGGTTGTGTATTGGTGAAGAGAGATTTGTATTGCCCCGACAATCATAAGACATACAAGCTATACATCTATTGTAACTCATTTCTTGGATACACTGGAGAAACACGATCTATCGTTGCGATATATGGGGCATCTGTTTCTTGGGCCCACGGTTAACAAGGGTTTCATGTGGCCAGCACAAAGTGTAACCGTCTTTACTTTCCCCCAACTAATGTCAGGTACCCATTATAGCTGGATCGACTCAGAAGCGCCTTAAATATCGCGTAAGTGAAAATCCCAGTCGTCACCAGGATTCGAACCCGGGACCCTTCGGTTCGGAAGCCAAGCGTTTTACCACTCAGCCATCGCGCCTCATAGAATCTGTATTTAAGATCAACAAATTGTATGCTTTTATTTTGTTGTTGCCAAAGAGGTTTGTTCAAGCTTTGTTTACGTTCTGCATTAAGACTATAACAACGCCTTCAAAGGTTTAGCCGGAGTAGCAATTTGGACTCAACCCAATGACTGAATGTCAACATCGAAGTAGTTCTAAATTGCTAAGCAACAATTCACACCTTACCCTAACAGAGGCACATTTCTTATTTCATAGGCTGAAACAAAGTCGTACAAGTGCTCCTTCTATCCTAGTGGCATTAGAGAATGGAATGGGTTGCCTGAATCAGCCAGGAAACTAACGACTTAGAAGAGTTCAAGTCATTGATTAACCAGATTGACACATGAAATGCGTAGGAATTAACTATCTCTTTTTTTTTTAAATTACGTCTATAATATATAAGATAAGATAAGAAGATAATTTTTTCCCCAAATAAGATAAAAACTTAAAAAAAAACAGCACATATTTGTAAAAAATTCATTTCTGTAGTGTCTGAAGAACAGATGAACTTTCATTTAGCGAGCGTAAGAACAGAACAAGCTGAATAAATTATTGAAATCAAAATTCGCTAAGCCTGAATGAAAATTCTCACAGAATTCCAAAACACAATTAGGTAGCTCCATGTCCGAACACTGCTACACTGACCATTAGTATTATAGCACGATCTAGTCCAAGATAACTTCCTCATAGCTTCAAGTAAACAAAATTCCAACAGCCAAAAAAAAAAAAACAACCTAAAAACCACAAAAAAAAACTTAAGAAAAAAATAACTCACACAAAAACCTCTAAACATTTTGTATGTAATAAGGAGAGAGACTTAGCAGAAGTGATCAACTTAATTACGCGGGAACTCGTGTTTAGCTTCAAGATGAGAATACATTCTTCACATGCAGAAAGAGAAAGTAAGGAATACGAAAAAAAAAAAAAATAAAGGAAGAAACAAAATAATTGAGAAGAAAAAAAAAGAGAAAAAAAAATACAGGTATGTATTTAACATAACTTTGTGTCACGTGGGAGTGGGTTTTACGTGCGGAGAAAGCTTCCGGAATGAGGTCAATCGAGAGGAGTTCAAGTGGTTGTGTGTGTGTGTTTACAAACACCAGTTGATCGTAATCGCACCTTGTCATGTTGAAAATATGAATTGTTTCAATCTATTTGTATGGGGGGGGGGGGAGCGTAATTTAAATAAAATAAAGACGGTTTGGTTTCAGAAGCCAAAATGCTGTTGCATGTAAATTTAGCAAGCTGCAAATTATCCTGAAATAGAATTTTTTATTGCTTCTCTAATTTTTGATATCTCAACATTAAAGAAATCGTAAAGTCCACCACTTTCTCCCGATTTCCCGCGCTTTATAGTCAGCGTAGTTCATTTCTTTTCTGCCTTGATGGCCAACAGAGGGAGTCTTACCCAAGGGCCGCCCAATACTAACCTACAGAGATGTCTGTAAGCGAGACATGAGAACCACGGCATCGAATAAAGTATGTGGGATGAGATAGCCCAAGATCGGACAGCATTGAGACAGACTGTACGTGCTGGTACGAACTTCGACGAGTGCAAAAGAAACGAAGCTGCATCAGTCGAGAAAGAAGAAAAATGCTGCCCTGTCAACTAGCCCTAGGTCAGATGCATATAGTTCGTTCAGTTCGATGATGACCACTCTGTCATCCGGAGGGCTGAGGGCTTTGCACTGGGGTTGTATGCCTCTTCATGTGGCTGGTGAGACCTATGTGAGCCTGGAATGTTCAGCTGCACACTGGGCAGGTTTTTCCAGTTGGAGCTAGTGTCGTGGGCCTTGCTTTTCTTCTTTTGCGTTTTTCTTCTGCCAGCGTTGTTCTCTTTTCCTCAGCAACCTGTGCACCAGTTTTCACAGCGCGACGCCATGATGCCCTGTCATGTGACTCTGTCTCCCAGGTGGCTGGGGCTATGCTGAACGCCTTCAGAGAAGCTTTGAGGGTGTCCCTGTAGCGCTTTCTTTGACCACCCTGCACGAACTATGGCAAACTCTTCCGCTCCAGAATCGGATTGATTTTGTCACACCAGATTCTGCCCCGTCTCAAGACGAAACCAAAACCATTGATTCACCTGGGTGCATCCATTGTCTTCCGAGACAGAAGGAGCCATATATCTGTTAGCCAACAACATTGGACAAATACGTTTACTATAAGCCTTTTTCGGTAGTTTCCAGCTAATGAAGGCCTCTTGGCCTAAACGTCTTTTGTTTTTACTTTGGTCCACAAACGTTTCCTAGTGTATTGTTTTTCTATACAGCTGTTCCCCCCTGCAACAGTAAATCTTTTTATATTTCAGTCTGAAAAGAAATATTGCACAGCATTCCTCTGTCTGTCTTTCTGTCTGTTTCGACGTACATAGATCTGCTAGGTAATAAACTTTGGTGCTTGAACTTTGTAGACCTGCTTGCTGAAACTACGTTCACAGTGTCACATGTCACTTTCACCTGATTAGTCTCGGGTCAATGGAGTTCTTTCATTGTCCGTAAAAGATAAGATTCTCAATGATTTCGTGTCTTCTTTAATTGAATATTGCAATTAGAGCATGGAATGGGTTGCCTGAGCCAGCAAAAAAAACAAAAAAAAACAGTGACTTGGCAGAATTTAAGTCTTTGGTTAACATGCATGACTAGATGCATGACGCGTGGGACGTAAACATCTTCTTTTTTTTAAAGTAAGGTCTGTATCATATAAGATAAAATAAGACAAGTGGTTGCTTGGAGAGCAGAATATCACCAGCAAGATATTTACGTTGGATAATCCTCTAGCCTACAAACTAGATATCTCTATCAATACGTTTTATATAGATTATTGTCCTTGATTATAAGGTCAAGTTACCCGTGACCTTTAAGATCAAGGCTACTTTTTAAAAAAATGAAATACGATGTTACTGTGGGAACAGGACTAGGTACATCGGTTTGAACTCGTGCCAATATCTCCACCCCCGCAAGATTCAACCACTAGTCAACGAAACATCCAGTGTTCATAGTGCGAATTATTTCCCAGGGCACACTGACCAGGTCACGTGTCCCGCTGATTAGTTGGAGGGATTAGATCGATATTGTTATTACAAAGCTTATATCAACTCACTCTGTCCGTTTTTCTGTCTGGTAAAAAGTTTGTGCACGTTATTTCTCCCACACCCAATGTTATCAGACAGACACACAGACAGACACACATACAGGACTATTGCAAGTAATTTAAAACAATAGAAAACTAAATCTAGTCAACTATTTCGACTATGAGTATGTGTATGTGTAAGAGTCTATGAATATGTATTAAATGTTTAACGCAAAGATTCTGTTTGAATGTCTTGGAGTTGAAGGATTTATTATTATCACTGGGATCTTAGCAAATGTAAGCTCTGCCTTCCATTATTTTTTAGCGGCCTCCGAAAGGGGAAAAGACGCTATTAGTTTTGTATTGCCTGTCTGTCCGCCCGTCGTCCGTCTGTCCGTCCCATTTAGATCTCAGAAACTAGAGGAGAAAATGAAAATCGGACATCATGATATTTTAGATCATTCAAAGTTCTGATGCAATGGCTACTTTTTTTCTTTTCCGAAAGTGAACCATCTAATTTTTTAAAATTATATATGCAAGCAGATTTTTCAAAAAATTACACCACTTAAAAAAAACAACAACACTGTATATATATATATTATGGGCCTAGCCAGGATTTTTTTTACTTTTCTCACTACCAAGCACTATTTCTGGTATTGAAAGCCAACTAAATGCATATTGTGTGGTACCTACAGTGCATTACTTTGCTATTAAAAAGTTTTATTTCAAAAACCTAATGTGCTATTCTTACTGAATTAGACCCTCCTGCGCCGTTCGGCGCATTTGCTGGAAAGCTGTTTTCACAAAAATCTGTCACTGGCAATGTCTGAAACCTTTTCCCACCTGCTCTGAGGACCTCCATGAAAGTATGGCGCCAAAATGTACTAGGATGTCATCGCAACTCTTATTATGCGTAATTCATTTTGTCGGAGAACATGTCCCGCAAACTTCATGCGACGCTCTGTCACAACCACATTTTCATTAATTTAATTTAATCTCTGTCGCTTTCAGTTTACGCAATGCTTAACAAAAATCGTATTTATTCATGACGCCATTATCCCTAGCCAAACAATTTCTAGCCTTGATGCCCTCGGTATAACCCAAGACAAACAAACTTTTATATCCCTGACAACCACGTCAGGTCCGAATTCAACCTTTTTCTTGCATGACGTTCTCTCTATCCCCAGCTTAACAAAATGTGGATTTATCTTCCAAGCCAACATTGTAACCACTCTGCAAGTGAAGTTCTTTTAAATATAGAAGATTGTATAGTTATGAATTGTATTTCATGTTTGTATTCACTAAGACTCAGACGACGACCTATAAAAGGGAACTAATTCAGCTGATATCACTAATTCAGTCAACTAATAAATTAATTGGTTAACTTTTTAAAATTGATTCTTGTGTTGTCCGCTAAAAGAAATAATTGAGCAAATTTTCAGCTTTAGCCGAGATTGAGTGTGGGAGAAATAACATGTACAAACTTTTAACCAGACAGACATATAGACAGACAGGGTGAGTTGATATAATGATATAAGCTTTGTAATAAAAGTAAACATAGTTCAATCTTAGAGCCGACTCTTCAAATAGTTCGAAAATAGCGTGGCAGTAGTGAGTCACATTCAAAGGGAGAATAATCCTGGCGTTGACGTTATCAGCGTAAGTTATCTCCTCTTTTTTCGAATTATGCAGCTAATGACAAGTTATGGTCCCTGAAATAGAAACCTAGTGCCCCGATTGAGATTTAAAAAAAAAAATCTACAACAGGTGCCGGCTTATATCACGGTGAACGCCTACAAAGATAATTACGTATTTATATCTTCATCCCTCCAAACTAATTATGTTAAGTTCATCACAATGCCTCTAATTCAAGGACACCTCAAGGTTAAGGGTGGATAACCTTTCAGGAACTCTCATTTTGCTAGAAAAGGCTTGGCTTCTGTTAGGATTCAAGTTTCCGACATTGTGGATACAAACGGCATCACGTGAGTGAGGACACAAGGGAGGTGTGTAACATGTACGCAAGACATTACTTTAACTAGAATATATGCGGCACATTTCTATGGAGGTACTTAATTAAGCATTGCTCCTGGAGGGCTTCAACTAGTTACTGAAATATATTAGGGGGAGGTATGGCGAGAATGAATGTTAGTTTGATATTTTGATATGATTGTTATATCCCCTTGTTATGAATGCGAAGTGTTGCACGTGTTGTGAACTGAGTGATTAAGTCTTCGTTGAATGTGCGAGAGAGTGTGTTAGTCAGTAAGGTCTTGCTCCCGGTCCAGGAAGGTTGGACGTTTACTTCCTGGACTGGTATTTATGCATTTATGTATTTATAAGTTGATGGACTGGTGTTTTGTGTATTACTATTTCATAAGAGTGATTGTGTGCTTTATTAAGTATTAAAGTATTATCGATATTCATGAATATAAGGAGTTAGAGTTGATGTATATTAAGTGTTCGTATTTGAGTTAAGCAAGTATTGATGAATTATAATTGAGTAACCAAGAAAGTATCGAGCAAGTATTATTTAGTATTCAAGAAACCCGCTAGTGAGCCACAGGAACCAAGTCAAGAAACACAAGAACAAGAGACAAGCACTATATATAAATAGAACCCTGACAAAATATTGAGACTATGTTCTATTCGTTAACGATCAAAACTTTCATTGGATTTCACAAACATAATTAACGCCTGACAGTTGGAATTAATTTAAAAAGCACGTTGGACATTCATTTGAGATCGTAATGAAAGCTAACTTCGAGGACAGACCCTGACGGGGAGAAGAGAACTTAAATAAACCCCCCCCCCAAGCAGGCAATACCTATGTCAGTGTAACAGGTGATAAGATATGTAGGTTACAGCTAGGTCTCTGTGGCCTCGTGATGTATTTCATTCTAAGACTTCAACATAAGACTTTATTTATAAAAAATAATAATAATAAGGCCTGTCTTCGAGTACGAGGATTTAATGAGGGACGCATTATTTCCCGTGTCCACGCAGCCCCAGCTGCGACCTACAAAGTTTGCCATCCTCATCGCAGACATAACCATTGTCCGCCGGTGGTTTGATTTAGATTTTCTTTTCGCCGTCTACGTCTGTTGATGAATATTAACTATACTTATGGGATTTTAGTGAGTTTTACATTAAACATTTAAATGCAAATTATTACTTTTTATATTGAACAATATAATTATTAATTTTAAATTACAATTTATTTTTAAAAATTTGTTAGTTTAGCATTACAATTGCATTGTGGTGAGCAGTTGCACGCCTGGCTGCCCATACCTGTGATCGATGATTTGAAATCTAAGCCTGGCGAGTTGAGAAAATAATCCAGGCCGAGCTAATATAATCTGTTTACTTCAGCTGATATTATATTTTTAAGCCGGGCATGTAGCACGTTGACTGCGTGATTGCACGACCAAGGCATTTCTTAATAACCATTCATTATACTAATTAAACTAGGAAACACCAAGATGGTAGACCACTGACCAAAGATAGCTACATGAGATGAACATTACAAATGTTAATTACTAACCAGGGACTGGGTTGAACATTGTGCATGACAACCACTAACCAGAGATAAATGACTGAGTTGAACATTGTGCATGACAACCACTAACCAGAGATAGATGACTGAGTTGAACATTGTGCATGACAATCACTGACCAGAGATAGATGACTGAGTTGAACATTGTGCATGACAACCACTGACCAGAGATAGATGACTGAGTTGAACATTGTGCATGACAACCACTGACCAGAGATAGATGACTGAGTTGAACATTGTGCATGACAACCACTGACCAGAGATAGATGACTGAGTTGAACATTGTGCATGACAACCACTGACCAGAGATAGATGACTGAGTTGAACATTGTGCATGACAACCACTGACCAGAGATAGATGACTGAGTTGAACATTGTGCATGACAACCACTAACCAGAGATAGATGACTGAGTTGAACATTGTGCATGACAACCACTGACCAGAGATAGATGACTGAGTTGAACATTGTGCATGACAACCACTGACCAGAGATAGATGACTGAGTTGAACATTGTGCATGACAACCACTAACCAGAGATAGATGACTGAGTTGAACATTGTGCATGACAACCACTAACCAGAGATAGATGACTGAGTTGAACATTGTGCATGACAACCACTGACCAGAGATAGATGACTGAGTTGAACATTGTGCATGACAACCACTAACCAGAGATAGATGACTGAGTTGAACATTGTGCATGACAACCACTAACCAGAGATAGATGACTGAGTTGAACATTGTGCATGACAACCACTAACCAGAGATAGATGACTGAGTTGAATATTGTGCATGACAACCACTGACCAGAGATAGATGACTGAGTTGAACATTGTGCATGACAACCACTGACCAGAGATAGATGACTGAGTTGAACATTGTGCATGACAACCACTAACCAGAGATAGATGACTGAGTTGAACATTGTGCATGACAACCACTAACCAGAGATAGATAGATGACTGAGTTGAACATTGTGCATGACAACCACTGACCAGAGATAGATGACTGAGTTGAACATTGTGCATGACAACCACTGACCAGAGATAGATGACTGAGTTGAACATTGTGCATGACAACCACTAATCAGAGATAGATGACTGAGTTGAACATTATGCGTGACAACCACTGACCAAACATAAACACATTACACATAATCAACCACTAATAGGAGGTCTCCGTCGCTATGAACTCAAAGATGTCTGTGAAGTCCAATCTTCACTTTGAAAACCGGTAACAACCAAAGTACTGGTTCCAGGTTCCATGAAGTTCTGACTTGAATAGAGGTATATTGTAAAAATTAAAATTAACGAATGGCATTGCAAAGTGTTCAGTAATTGGCCTCAAAAGACAATGTCTGACAAATAGCTAATGAAGTCTTAAAGCTGTCAATTACAAGAAAGTCTTTGATTTTTGCCCCAACAGCGTGACCAAGATCTGGCCGATTGCC